>NC_090928.1:1295158187-1295466353 GCF_040938575.1 Ambystoma mexicanum
AGTTCGACTACGACGTCCATGGAGACCATGTACCAAGGTCTGTGTGGAACCGGCAACGGACGTAGCAGTCCCATAGGCTTACTTGATGTGGTTTTGCAATGTGGCACAGGGAGCGGGACGAGACATAGTCCACAGCATCTCTTGACATACTGGGCCACCAACACCACCGGCGTAGAAGTTCTAATGTTTTTTTCTGGCCCAGATGAGCTGCTACCAAGGAATCATGACCCCAATGTAGCGCTTAATTCCGCATCTCCTCAGTTGGTAGGTACAAGGCGCCGTTCATAAACGGAAGACATTCCTGGGGTCTAGCCGGAGGTTTTGTACCTCCTGAGGATTGCATGAAACCCAATCTAGAATCTCTTTCTTCAAGGATGGTTGAACAGAACAACCACAAACACATGTTCTGCCAATTGAGGTGGTTTAGTCCTGTTCATGCTATCCATCCCGGAGTGTAGACAGGATAAGGCGTCTGCTTTAGTGTGTTCCCTTGCGGGTCTGTATGTAATGCGGAAATCGAATTGGGCAAAAAACGAATGCCATCGAGCCTGGCGTGCCGCAAAGCATTTCATAGTTTTGATGGCCTGTAGATTACGGTGATCTGAGTAAACGATTACCGGATGTTTTGCACCAAGGAGATGGTGTCGCCATGTGAGATACGCGTCTTTGATGGCCAATAGTTCTTTCTCGGTCACCGTGTAATTTCTCTCGTATGGGGCTAGCTTACGTGAGAAAAATGCCACGGGATGTTCCATCCCCGTGTCTTTGCAAACCTGGGAAAGGATCGCACCTATGGCCAGATTGGAAGCATCGGCTTCTAGGATGTACGGTGATTCAGGATCTGGGTGTTGAAGGACAGGAGCTGAAGTAAACGCTTCTTTGAGAAGATCGAAAGCCACCTGGGCCTCCTGTGTCCAGTGGAATGGAGTCTTGGAGCTGGTTAATGTCGTGAGAGGAATCGTCTATAAAAGTTAGCAAATCCTAGAAACGATTGCAGAGACTTAATAGAGAGGGGCACTGGCCAAACCAGGATAGCTTTGACCTTGGAATAGCTCATTCTGACTCCATGACTGGTGATGTCATACCCCAAGAATTCCACATCCTGAGAATGAAAAACACATTTCTCTGCTTTCACAAAAAGATGGTTTTCACGTAACCTCTGAAGTACCTTGGATACATGTACAATGTGTTCCTCCAGAGAGGCTGAATAGATTAGAATGTCGTCAAGGTATATCACTAGGAATTGGTTGAGATAGTCGCTAAAGATGACATTCATAAAATATTGAAAAGTTGCAGGGGCATTGCACAAGCCGAAGGGCATGAAGAGGTATTCGTATAACCCATACCGGGTTTTAAAAGCAGTCTTCTACTCTTCACCGGCTCTAATACATACAAGGTAGTACGCACCTCTCAAATCCAACTTAGTGAACATGACAGAAGAACCCAATTGATCCAGTAAGACATTAATCAATGAGAGAGGGTACTGGTTTTTTACCGTTATGGCATTGAGAGCCCTATAGTCAATGCAGGGCCTCAGGTCCCCCTCTTTTTTAGGGATGAAAAACAACGGAGATGCAGCAGGGGATTGTGAAGGACAGATAAAGCCTGTCTAGAGGGCTTTATCGATGTATTCCTTCAAGACTGCGTCTTCTTTTTGAGTGAGCGAATAGACTCGACCTGATGGAGTTTTGGCCCCAGCAATCAGCTCAATTGGGCAGTCATATTGACGGTGCGGGGGCAATACCTCTGCCATGCCCTTGTCAAACACGTCAGCGAACTGGTGGTATACTTGAGGTATCGAAGATTTAGGTGACGTCAGAGCACTTATCCTTGGAATGCCTTCTAGAAATGCCAGAACAGGGGTGTCATGAACCCCTCCGGTATCCAAAAAGCATTTCTCGTTGCAATACTCAGATGGATACTGGATGTGACCTGTGACCCAATCTATCACAGGGTTATGCAACCTGAGCCAAGACAATCCCAGTATCAATGGATATTGAGGTGCCGCAATGAAACAAAGACCATATTTTCTGTAATGACCGTCAGGCAAAGAGACTGTGATGGATAACGTTTCTTCTGTTACCAAACCGGAAGACAATGTCGATCGGTCCAATGGTTTAACTGATTCTGGTACTGTTTTAGTTGCTATAGGAATCGCTGATTTTTTAGCGAAGTTGACATCTATATAAATGTTGGTTGCACCAGAGTCTATCTGTATCATAGCCTTGGTCTGAATGGTAACGTCATTGAAACTCAAAGACACCGATACAGCAATGGATGAGTTAAATGACAATGTGGAGTCCATTTTGGGACTCGGCAGAGGGACTCCCGCTATTGCCGAGCTCTGGCGTTTCCCGCCTTTTTGGTAGGTTTCTTAGGGCCAGATACCAATGAATGGTCTGCAGAACCACAGTACATGCATTGATTGTTCTTGCAACGGTTTTCTCGCTCAGCAGCAGATAATCTCCCCAAATAGCCCCTATTTCCATGGGTACAGGTTCGTTAGAGGGGTTGTGAGGAACTCCAGGAAGACTCGATGCAGACAAGAAGGGCTTTTTCTCGCCTTTCCTGGCAGATCTCCTGGCGTCGATCTGTAGGACGAGATTAAGTAGTTCCATGAAACCCGAAGGCACAACAGGGACTGTTGACAAGGCGTCTTTTAACTCCTCGGATAGACCTTTATAGAAAACTGCAGTCTTCTTGTCTTCAGGCCACTGCGTTTCAGCTGTTAATTGGTTGAAACGTGCAAGAAGGCCACTAATGATTGGCTACCCTGTTGCAGGTTCAGCAATTCCAGATCGGTTGCCTGAGAAGCATACCTCATATCGAATATCTTACTCATTGCTGACAACTGCTCATCGCAGTCGTATAGCAGCGGACTGTTGGTCTCCAGCAAAGGGTTTGCCCAGGCTGCAGCAGTGCCCCCTAAATGGGATAACACAAACGCTGCCTTAGTTGTCAAGTCCGGAAAAGAGCTGGGTCTACACAGGAAGTGAAGACGACACTGGTTCAAAAAGATGCGATAGGCCTTAGGGTCTCCCGTAAACCTCTCAGGTGGAGCCAGAGGGAACTGTGTTGGCATCAGTACCTGAACAGGTTCTCTTTGGGGTGTAGACAGACCGGAACCGGAAGCAACGGGTTCAGGGCAGCCCTTCCTTGAGAGGAGGCATGTATGGCATCTTGCATCACATCCATAGGATGGCGCATAGCATCCTGTGCTGTGATCATCTCGTGTCTTAAGTCTGCCACCAACTGGGTGAGGACAGAGAGAGGATCGGTACCCTCCATTTCAGGCTTCTGATTCTGTTAAGACACAGGTTTTCAGATTGGAAATACACAGGATACAGAATACAATGCCTTGGATTCTTTGGAAAGGATACAGACTGGTAGCCGAAAAAGGATACACTTGACGTCTCCTTCTAACCGTATGATGGGAGAAGTAGAACGTAGTGCAGTCAAATAAAACCTAACTAATGCAACTCTTAACTGGTAATGATTCAAATCAGAGAGAGTAATTAGAGGGAAGGGCATGAGTGGACCAAGTTTCACCAAGCTGTAGACAGAGAAAAATATGTATCAGGATAGTAGACTCATGAGAAGGACAGTAACAACCTAACTATTAAGCACTAACCTTTAGTAAGCCATTTGGAAGTCCAAGGAAGTTCGAGGAAGTCCAGGGAGGCAACAAAAAGGAAGGGTACGTGAGGAAACTAACCCGTATGGAACGAGGGGCGCACTACAGCTGGCTTGGTGCACCCAGGAAAGCGTCCAAAGTTCAGTGCACTAGGTAGGAGACAAATAGGTGTAGGTGAAGAACTTGATCCAGGAATGTAGTCCTTTAGCTGAAGATTCCTTATAAGGTTGGAGCAGATGGAAATGCCACGTGGGCACGTTGCTGTAAGTCCCGTGTAGAACTTGGCTGGGAGTTGCAAAATGCCATGTGGGACACGACGAGGAAGCAGCGTGATGTTAGGCGTCACGTGGAAGACACACCTGTGGCTGGATGACAGGATGCTCCGCAGGGAATTGGAGCAGAGTGTTTGTATTGTGCCGCGTACGATATACAGCAGAGACTGGATGCTCCGCAGGGAATCGGAGTGGAGTGTTTGTATGGTGCCGTGTATGAGACACGGCAGAGTCTCCGTATAACAGAGCGGAATGCCAGGGCATCGCGCAAGAACGCAGAACAATCACCCCGAGCAGAGGAAAAAGGCAAGGAAAGAGTGTCTGCTCGATAACAGCAGAAGAGAGCTCCAGACTCAATTACGCCAAGTAACGCGATCAGAAGCACCGGTGCATGGGAACTGATCGGCTAAATAGTGTCAGCTGACGTACACCTGACCAACGTGATGACGAGACGTTGGTCAGGTGATCCAGGCTCTAAATCCAGGAAGTGAAATGACACGCAAATACGATCGTAGCCCTGACCTTAACGTCGCCTCCCAGATAGCTTCCATTGTCTATAGAACGGTCTAGCCGTTCTGAAAGCCGAAGACGCTGGTAAGCGGGAGCGTGTAGGGATTGTGAATGAGCCAGATGATGCAGGCATGACATTCAGAGCGCGACCAGGCAAAGGGAGGAGAACAGGGAAGAGTAAAAATAACAATCTTACTAGGCCCAGTGACAATAAGAACATACAAGTGCATTAGAAAACAACATGGTATTCAGCAGTGTAGGAGTGAAATAAACCCACAACCTTTGCTCATGTCAAACATTATAAAATGATGATTAGCCAATAGGGATGTATTCCCTGGCAATGTCTGACAGTAGGCAAGCCAATGGAAGGATCAGGTCAAAAACATATGGGAATATTTCACAATTTTAAAAGCCAGGAACAGATATGGAGGGAATTCAGGCTCTGGGAAAAGCTGCAGGGAAGAAGGGGTGAAAGGGAATGGGGGGTGGTTGACACACCAGGGGGTGCTTTCCAAATAGTGTAATTGTGGTGAAATACATTGTGCCTTTCACTACACAAAGGCCAAGTGAGACATATACAAAAAATCTAGCATTTGTGTACACAAAGGGCACATTATTGCTCATAGAAAGAGACTAGGATATTGCAGTTTAAGTGTGAGTCGGTATCGGACCATGGTTAGAGGGACCGCACCATAGCCTAATCAAGATGAGTTTGATAGCGTGCGTCTGTGAAGGCTCTAGCTACTTAAACTAAATTTGAAAATGAGAGTAAGTTTAATTATGTAATTATATAACAATAGGAATGTTTTAGTTATTCAGACCTCAATGTGTATACAGAATTGATTATGGTAATGAAAGCTTGTGATTTTTGTAGACAAGTTATCTGGGATTGTGTAACAATTTGTTGACTTCCCCTGCATATGACTGGGGCCTGCCTCTGTATTGTTTTCACCTTAATGTATTTAAATAAACCTGAGTTTTGATCAAACCATAGGTTTATTCACAGAACTGTGGCGTGGGACTGTATGAAATGGCGGCATTTTATTAGGATGCCCACCTAATGGGCAAGCAGAAGTTTGAAATCATTACAGGTGGCATCGTCATCATTATCCTAAGGGCCTGCATTCCTGATCCCTCCCACCCCACCCCAGACTCAGTCGCAGCTCTCTGGGTTTTTTTCTCCAAAGGATGTTTTCCATTTTCTTCACCACGTAGTAATGGCAGGTGCTCACAGCAATAATGTTATTCACCAGCCTAGGTACTCTGAATTTTCAACACACAATAACATATGGCACATTTGCTCTAATTCTGGCGGTCATCAGGAGTGTGTGGCTTTAAAGAAAAATTCAGGGAAACACCAACTGAAGGAACACATTTATTTTAGAGGAAAATGTCTGACAAATGCATTACATATTATAAAGAAATAAAAAAAAGGGAAAAACTGTTCATTATGAAGCAACCAGCACACAGGACTACTTGTGGTCCATGTGGAAATCCATTGATTATTAGAAATGATCAGCCCAAGGCAAGACACAAGAAAGGAAAGTGCCATCAGGGCTGGAGGGCTGACTAGACACTTATTAAAACACAAAGGAAAAAGGGACCTGAACCAGAATTCAATAGAAAATAAATGTAGTAATAAAATTATAAATACAAAAGTTCACAAATGAAAGTATTCCAACACAAACCCGAGATGAGGTGTCGGGAGGATAGCTCAGGGGCAACGCATTTGTCCTGGAAGCAAGACAATGCATAGCAACACAGTTCTCAGGCTTAGAAACTGGTTTCCGGCATTAAGCATGTTATAAAAGAACAATTATAGTTATTACTCAGATCAGACATAACAAATCAAAACAAATGGTGTGCTCCTGTACCAGGATGCAGTTTGTCCTTGAGCAAAGTCCGACAATAGAAACAGATAAAAGCCTACCAGTGGAGGCGCTAGTATCAATCTTTTCTTAATGTCATTACATAGTGATAGATTAAGGCGGAATGTCCATATCATTTTCATTAGCATTTAATTAAGTACATGAACTCTGGTAGATCTGGTTTAAATTACAAACTGGTCAGTTTTACTGCTATTAGATTTCCTTTGGAAAAAGCATTTTTCCCCACACTGTGGTTCTTGGGGTATAGAAACCCTGTAACATTAAGCCAACCACTATTAATCATTTGATCCAGAAAATACTTTGATTTCTAAATTTGCAGGAGGAGCAGAGTGCAGTGATTATCATGAGTTAATTTGCTGTCAGAGAACTATCTGATAATCTCAAGTGCTCCAATAAGTGTTAGACAGCTTTCAGGATTCTGATGTGAGGAGGCTAGAGTTGAAGAATGTTCTCCAAAAGGGCAAACGGTGCAGAGTTCAGTTAGAAGGGATTCTAGACAAGGAAGACGTCTCAGGGAAATTGAGAGCAGCGTTTTACATCCATAGCATAGCTGGACATTCCAGGCTTTTGAAATGCCCAGTGCAATGTTTATCCCGGTGGTGAATAAATGCAATCCTATTAAAGGCATGGTCCAGTAAAAAATGTTATTGTCCCTACGGGTCGTCCATGTTTTTTTAAGCCTAAGTGGCTCGATTTCAGAAAACTTTCCTATGGACCTTACCCGAGTTTTCGTCCATTAAACGCATGCGAAAACAGGCACCAGGGAGCCACCATTTTGTGATAATCCTATCACTTGGCGCATCGCCCTGGCTGACCTGGTTCTGCGGCACTAAATCAATTCCCCGCCCCTGAGCCTGTCATCAGGAGACTCGTACCGCCCATTTCCCAACGCCAAAGCACGTCTTGTGTCAACATTCGCTGGGCTTCAGCTAATGACGTGTCGCCATGGAAATGGCAGGACGCCTCTTTCCTCAATAAGTATAAACAGACCGTTTCACAACACACAGCAGCAGATTTTCGATTCCATTCCTCTCTCTGTGTGTTACTTGGAGTATTTTGTGACTCGTTTCTGTGCTCTGGTCAGCTACCTTCGCCGCTTGTAGCCCGTGTGAACACCTGTACCATCTTGGTAAATGATTTTACTTTGTTTACCACACAATGGCTACAATAATGCCCTACATGTACGAGCCCGAGTATACCGAGGAGGAACTACTGGAAAGGGAAGCACGCAAAAATGATGGGGATTCGGACGGCAGTTGGCAGGACGAATCAACAGATGAAGAGCCTGGGCCTAGTCGCATGGACTGCGTCTCCACCTGGTGCACATGCAATCGGTGCGAGCTAATGCCAACCGAGGAGGAGAACTGCTGCTGCTGAGAAAACTCGGGATGCCTGGCCTACATTTCGGAAGGCGAGCCACGGCCGCAATGCATCACTGAGCTGCCAGACTTCAGGGCAGCCTGCCTCACACGGGCCGTGTTTAGAATAATGATGGTGCTTATGCACGAACTTTGCGCAACTGTTCGTCCTCGTAATCCGAGTAACGAGTAAGTATACTCTGCTTGTCATGCCACTCCTATTTCATGGTCTTCTAGTATATCCAAAATTATATATTCATATCATAGTAACGCATGAAAGTTGTTCAATAGTGTGCATTGTCTAGATAGCATTTGTCCGTGCAGAATGCCATTAGTTACAAGAATTGTCATTGACAACAAACGTTTATTAAACTTATCTTGGTCATTTCAAAACAGTTTGTTTCATTCCTTTTCACAGGTGGTACAGGCTGGTGGCCTATCGTTCCTTTACATGGTGGCTCCACGGGATGCTTGGACACCGCGTTCGAATAGTGATACCCGCCTGTGCCATTCGTGCCATTAGAGAAACGTTCCCGAGTGACAGCGGTCAGTACAGGGGATTTTCTCTCGCTGTGCTGCAAACTGACCTGTATAATCTTTAAAGTCTTGTATTTTTGTGTCATGAGAATAAGATACAAAATAAAACACCACATATATTTTAACAACAGTTGTTTTGATTTTTTAAATGAATCAAGTGTGTCTCCATTCAAGGATGGACGTCAGACATCTGTGCTCCGAATGGGTGAAGGTCTGGTCGCTGTGAAGCAGGGTGGTCACTATCTATCTAAGCTAACATAACATATTCTCGATAATGCATGCACTAAATAACACTTGTTCAAAGTCTTTCAGTAGGTTATGTCTCTATAAAAGTCACATATAAATTTATACTAACAATTAAAATTGGATTATGCAGGCCTTAGGGTCTTGACCACTATAATACACCGGTTGAAGTGGGGGTCTGTGCTCACAAGAATCTCCGGTATGTGGCATTTGTTACTGATAAGCAACGATATACTATCAAAGGCGGTTCGCACCCAGGGATGAGCGCTGGCATGGGGGGCTGTCAATACTATCAAAGGCGGTTCGCACCCAGGGATGAGCGCTGGCATTCGGGGCTGTCACAGGCGCGAACGGCCAAGGTGCCAAACAGCATGTACACTTCAAAAGGTATCCCACGCCAAGGGGCCATTGCTCACATGGTCTCCTCAGACCCCGTGTCTCCAGCCAGGCCTCCCCTTGAAGCAGGCCGCCCCCCTGCAATCCACATAAGTGTGTCTCCATTCAGCAGTCTTCCTGTGCCTTATCTGCACGCCCTAGGCCCATCCATCCCACCCCCTCTATCAAATGTGGTTTGCGCCAGTGGATGCGCGCTGTCAGGGGCGCGAAAGGCCAAGGTGCCAAACTACATGTACACTTCAAAAGGTATCCCACGCCAAGGGGCCATTGCTCACATGGCCTCCTCAGACCCCGTGTCTCCAGCCAGGCCTCCCCTTGAAGTAGGCCGCCCCCCTGCAATCCACATAAGTGTGTCTCCATTCAGCAGTCTTCCTGTGCCTTATCTGCATGCCCCAGGCCCATCCATCCCACCCCCTCTATCAAAGGCGGTTCGCACCCGGGAATGCGCGCTGTCAGGGGCGCGAAAGGCCAAGTAAGCAATCGGTGATCAAACCAGTCTATGATGAAATGCAGTTCGACTTTGTGAAAGGCCTTATTGTTGCTGTGTTAGAGAAGCACAGATATGGAATTTTGGACGTTTCTGTGCAGAGCAGTGATCTATTGCCACCGAACATTGCAACTGTGCCATGCCCACCCGAAGCACAGCTGGTTGTGAAGTACAAATCCCGGTTTAAATAATTGCAATACAATTGTCTTTTTGTAAATAAATGTTATTGTACAGTGTACCTCTAACCCTAACCTCTACCTTCACCATCATGGGTGGCGAACAAGCTGAGTGTCATCTTTGAATTCTCTCTATTCACCTCATATATGTGTATGTATATATTTTTCTCATGTCTCATCTCATGTAAATGTAAATGCTGCGCACTGTTGCGCACTGTTAACGGAGGGGAGGCTTGCATATTGCAAATAATAAAACAAACAAACAAACAATAAATCTCACTTTTAACTCAACTCCTGTGGTACTTTATACTTTCCCTGACCTTCCGCCAAAAATTAAATGTCTCCATTTGGGCTGCAAAGCTCGCAGACAATGGGGACAAAATTGGGGGCCTTAGAACGCGCCAAGCGGCCCGTGGCATTTGGGAGAGAAGCCAGTTCGCATTTGCACATTGAGGCGCACTACATAGAGGGATTCTAAACTTCAAGTTCTCACAGATGCCTTTACTACGTGATGTTGCAAATAAAGAATGCGAAGGACAGCGGCTTTGATTTTCAGCTCGCGCCCAGAAGAGGCCCACAAGTCGCACTGGAAGTATAAGGGTCTATTATTTTTTGACCTTGAGACAGGGACCATGCCGAAAGAACTACATTTGAAGGGGGTGTGCAATAACGTAAGAGACGATAAGGCAGAAATTTCAGAAACTAGACCGAGTTTCATTTTAGTTCAGTATACGAAAAATCGTTGTCAAGAGCACGGTCCGTTTTACAGACTGCATTACGAAGAAACACAATGGAAATTTCAAATAAAATGTGAGTAAATCTTTAGACGCTTTTATACCAGAATGTAGATTTAATGAATGGATGCATGAATAAATGAATGAATGAAGAGCTAGGAAAAGCAAGGAAAACGTGTTCGTAGTGGGCACATGAGCATGCAGGTCCACTGGTCTCACCGATCTCGGTCCTTGGCCCAGCCACTTTTCCTTGCACTGCCTACCTGCACTACGGGACTGTCTCTGTATCCTTGAGCCCCTTCTCCCAGCATTTAACTTGCACTTGCCACCAGCTGGCCCTATTATTTATCTTGTATTCGACTAACCATGTAAAGCACTTTTATCCCCCTCCCCCCTGCGCGATCAGAAAGACACCTGGCCTAGTAGGATCGTTGTCTGTCTGCCCTTGTTCCCCACCTGCCTCGTCGTGCCTTGAAACACTTGTGTATAGGCGCGTTACTAATGCCATATCATATATCATATCATTCCACACGCATGTAGACTAACTGTCGTTTATCATTGTGTGTTGGCCTCGATTTATTTCGTTACTTTTCGCATTGATTTTAGAATCGAACATACTCCATTGAACTATCCTTGCAAGCAAATAGTTTCTCATCGGCTGTAATAAATAAAATGAGTAATATTAATGAAGATCGGCTGGCGAGACTAACTATAACTTTTTTGTTTTCATAACAGGTATTTGCTCCTCTTCTGCTACTGTCATCGGTTTGAGACACCGGCAGACGGTTTTTTCGTGAGACACCTGCAGCTTCGTGTGAACAACTGGAGCACACTGACAATTTTATGGGACGATCGCCAAGGGCCCACATGCCCTTACGCTGTACTAGTGGCTAGAAGCAACATATCAACCTTTACGATGGACTAGTGCCTAGTTGATGGAACAGCCTTGCGGTTCACCGTGCTTCCAAAGTGCTTCTTTTAACGAAAAGCAACACCCTGCGTACCATTGCGGATACAGAAAAAAGAAAATAAATGGCTTTTGGAGTTCATATGGCAATTGCTGAATATTCTCTAAACATTTAATGTCAAATAAATGTACTTTACAAAATGTACCGTGTTGCTGTTTGATTTTAAAGTACAGTTTCATATTCCGAATTGTGGCGCGCTGTGTTGTGAGATGGTCTGTGTTGGTTTCCGGGTTCTGTGTGAAGTCGCGTGCAAGACGACTGGGCGCGTTTGCCTACGCGCACAGTAACGTCACGGAGAGAGGCGGGGAATATGAATGTTTGGATAATGTCAGGCTCAGGGGCGGGGGAATTGATTTAGTGCCGCAGAAGCAGGTCAGCCAGGGCGATGCGGCAAGTGATAGGATTATCACAAAATGGCGGCTCCCTGGTGCCTGTTTTCGCATGCGTTTAATGGACGAAAACTCGGGTAAGGTCCATAGGAAAGTTTTCTAAAATCGAGCCACTTAGGCTTAAAAAAACATGGCCGACCCATAGGGACAATAAACATTTTTACTGGACCATGCCTTTAAGCAGGACTCCAGACAGCATGTTGAAGTTGCAATATTTCGCTCCAAACGTGGAAGATAGGACCATACAAATACATTTTCTAATACATGAAAACTAAAATATGCATTTTTACCTTAAAAGTTCCTCTTCTGATCAGTTTTCCCTAGCACAGCACTACTGGTACCACTAATCAGAACATATCCACCAAACTCTGTGGGTGAAAGCAGGGGGCAGTCTATGTACCGATATGCCTTTTTTTTACTAGGACTATTGTTACTTTTTTCAGTAACATATGTCTGTTTTTTAGTGTGTAATGGGGCAAGTGTGCTTCATAAATGCAGACATGGGATTACAAGTGCCTTTCTGTTAGTAAAGGCTTCCTGGTTTCAACAGCAGATGGACATAAAAACATATGAATAACTTACAAAACAAAAGCGAGGCGAATAAGTACAGATGGATCTTCAGCAAGCAATTGGAATCTAGATGGGCTGTGGTAACGTAGAGTCTCAGAGAGGGCATTTAAGGTTAGAGCTGCACCGTTAGATATAAATAAGCCTTCTGAGGTCGATGTAAATGGCACAGGGAGGGCAACAGTAATGAAAGCTGGCATCCAACACGGGGTCCCATGGCCTTACTTCTTCTGCATTCAATTCACCATGCATTCACTTCTTTACATTTCCATCTTCATACCTTTACTACTTCTTTCACGTTGCCAAACATTCACATCATCATTACAGTGAGACCTCCTTTATCTCCCCATCTTTGCTAACTCATATTCTTCTACCTAACCCCTCCTTGACCCCCCGACCCCTCCTAACCGTGCAACATCCACCTGTATGTGTTCTCTGGTGCTAAATAAGGTACCCATTCTTGCTGAATCATGTCCCACATTCAGTGCACTGATGTGGTTTCACACCTGTATGTTTTCTCTGGCAGTAAGTAAGGTGCCCCTTGCTAATGAATCCTTTTCCACATTCAGTGCACAGTTGAGGTTTCTCACCTGTATGTGTTCTCTGGTGGTAAATAAGGTTATGCTTGTTAATGAACCCTTTCCCACATTCAGTGCACAGATGAGGTTTCTCACTTGTATGTGTTCTCTGGTGGTAAATAAGGGGCCCCTTCTGACTGACAATGTTTAATGATTATCTTGATAACACAGAATCCTAGCAATACCATTGCTAGTAGAGCTCCCCTAAACTTGAATATATCTGCTATCCATTGTGGGACCCACGAGAATAGGTCTCCAAACCAGCTGTCATCGTCCACTTCATCACTTTCATCGATCATCTGGTTTTTCAGGTTTGTCAACATGCTTATGGCCTCCGTTAGGGTTCTGTTTTCTTCATCGTGTGATGGTACAAATGTGCAACATGATTCTCCGATTTTTGCACAAACACCTCCATCCATTGCAGTGATCATGTCAAGCATATATCTGTTTTGGAGGTTCATCAGTCTGATTGCTCTCAGCTCTTCTTTGATCGCGCTGAATCCTTTTATTGTGGTATTGATGGTCTGCAATAACTCCCATCTGGTTATCTACAACCATTTAGCATTCACTCCAACTTAGATGTGGGGCAGGAGTAATGTTGTGAATACTGTTGAGGTGAGGCTGAACAGCCCTTGTTCGTACAGGATTGCATGTAATGCCTCTTCTGATTTGGGAGAAAAGTAATTTTCCCTCTTCATCCTGGATACCAGTTCCACAGATGATCTTCTTCTTAGATGAGCATCTGCTTTCGGGAAACTGTCCAACTTCAGGTCATTCTTAGGGATCACTAGCGCGGGAACGTGGACGTTCACTAGTGTGCATATGCCTCCCCAGTTTTTCGGCAGCCTTATGTATGCCTTGGATCCACACGCCCAGTAATGGTTCATAATAACTGCGGTTCCTTGTGTCATTCCTGGAGCTTCAAAAATGTGTCCGCAGTTTTGATTCTCTCCTATCTTCCTTGTGCCATTGGTTCTGAAGCATAGTTTCGGGCTCTCCAGTGGCACTATCTGCTGGGGTCCACCTCTATCTTCGACCCATGTTAGTAACTTTACTAGCTTTGGCCATAGGGGTTTGCAGTTTTTGAGAGTTTTCTATTGCGTCTTTTCAGGCTCCAAGGACCATCCAAGCTCGGCAGATCACTACTCCTTCTTCCCATCCATTTGGGGAAACCACTGTTACCCAGGATCTGCATTTGGCCTCTGTTCTTCCAGATTTGTGCCTCTTCTGCAGTTTTTCGTGTCCCTGATCCTTTGACATCTGGATTCTCGTATCGGATCCCGCGATTCCTGGTGTGCGCCATGTTTCTTGTTCGAATGTCCTGGACGTAGCCATCTTCATCTGGGTAGTCGTTTTTGGTGGCCCATATCAGTGAAGCGTCTCTTCCCATAAATTGTCCTCTGGTGTTGCACATTGCTACGTGTGACATACAATGTGCTGTAGGGACATCAATTTCTACAGCCACAAAGATCTTGGATTTTCCCATGCTGTATGGTAGGAGAGCACAGACGAAGCATTCTCCTTCCGACTGCCTTCGTCATACTTCCTTCATGTGCTGGTACCATATGTTGTTTCCGAGATGAGCTGTGCTGTCCAGGTAATCATTAAGTTCATTGTTAGCTTCGTGCGGGCTTCTCTTGATTCTCAGCGTTCTTCTGTAGTTTGCTATGGCTATGTCTCTAAATGCGTCTGTGCTGCTTTTCCTCTCTGTGTGTCTTGGTGGAGCAGGGTCCTTTTTCTGCATTGCTGTGGTAGGAAAAGCTTTTTCGTTTCTCTTCCTCTCCTCTTGTAGTTTTTCATTGTGGTTCTCTGGCTGCCATTGGCTCACCATCCCCTCAACGTGTGGCTGAGTCACAGATCTGGTGCTTGTTTGCAGTCCTCGAACTGGCGTGCTTGTCGTTATAGTCTCTGCAGTTCTATGTTCCAGCTCCTTGTGCAGTTTCTTTGCTCTGATTATGAGTGGGAATAATTAATCTATCAGCGTTTTTGTTTTCTCTGTGAGTTCCTTTGTGGTTACTTCTGTTCTTTCGAGGGATTTTGCTATGCCCTCTCTCTTGGGTTTCTCACTTGACTTCTCTTGGTAACTTTCACTATTTTCTGGAACTGATTGTTCGGCAGGTTGTCTCCCCTTCTCTGCCACCTTCGTTGGAGGCCCTGTAGCCATTGACACTTGCCCTTGTCTGTGTGCATCCTGTGTGTGGGTGCGTGCAGTGGTCAGTGCAGCATTTTCATTCATTCCGTGCTGACCCTGTCTCCAGCTTTTCTCTTCATTTGTGACCTCAAATGTTTCTAAATTACTGCTAATTACATTTAATTTTAGTTTGTTACTTTTATCATCAGGTTTTCTTGGGACTGGAATGACTATATAGAGTCTGGGTGCTTTCGTAGGCCCCAGACATTCATTATCTGGTGGGTGCACTGAGATTGGTACTCTTCGTGCACCAATAAAGAAAGCAGTTCTGATTGTTAATGACAGAAAAACAATAATAATAACTATACATATACACATAATCGTTCGGAACAACAATTTGCAGCATTTTCTTCCAGAGAAGTGGGGGCGCCCTTCTGTTGGGGGTAAAACCAAGTTACTGTTCTGGGCCCCCATTTCGAATGAGTTCATTGTCAGTTATTTATTCCTTCTCTTGCTCTGGTCTCATAGTTCGAGAGTTTATTACTATTAAGTGACGAGTGCCTTCCAAATGTCCACCCTCAGGTGAGTGACGACGGTAGTCTCTGGGTACCCAGTACAGTTCCTGTGCTAGACTATGGAAAAGGGTTAGGCTAACAACTTTGGTACATCACATCCATTATGCATCTCTATAATAGGTAAGGTCCCAGTGCACTCCTCGAATTTGCTTTGGTCCTGAGGACAGGTTGGAACTTGCTCAATGCGAAGGAATCAAGCGATGGAACTGGTAAAAATCACACAAAAATAAAAATGTTGTAAAAATAAAAACAAAAGCGAACATGAAAAGATAAAAATAAGGAAAAATATGAAAAAGTAAAGGAAAAATAAGATGGTTTAGTACTTGACTCTGCTCTCTTCGATCTCTCCATGGCAGAAAGCTGAAGACTTGTGCCTTTATCTCTTCGATCTGTCCACGGCGGAAAGTCTCACTGAAACCTCCTTAGGTATTCTCGCTGGAAGTTGGATAGCTCCACCTGGAGCATTATGCCGTGGAGAAGTGTGCCCATGTGCGGGGTGTTGGCTGGAAGGAAGGTGATGACGTCAACATCTGCAGGCCTTCCTACCATTTCTGGATAATATGTGACTAATCTAAACAGGACGTTCTGTGCCAGCCGGTTGTCCTCAGGTGATAGGGACATTTGCCCTGTTTGGCTGTGTCCTGATCACAAGCTTTTCTTTTGATTTGCATAGTCTTTGCACCTTCCCGTTGCGTGGATTACCACCAAATGATTTAGTTTAGTCCACAGCTGGCTCAGTTGAGCTAGGTTTCTTGGATCTCTGATATAAGTGCGTGTATCAGTTGTTCTCCCGACGAGTCCTGGGCATTTCTCGATTATTTGGAATAACAAATTAAACGTGAGTTCATCAATGTCTATTGGCGGTGGAAGCATTTGTGTCCTTATTCCCCGTACTCTGGCACCTTCGCAAAGGCCTCCGCGAGGACAGTCAGTAGTTGCCGTATTATCTTCTTGTTAGCAGGATTCTGAATGAAATCTGGGATACTGGTGTCTCTTCCTACAAGTGATGGATATGTCTCTAATACAAGCCGGAAACAGGAAAGCAAATCCCTTGTGATATTCCTGCTGGGAGATACCATAAGTTCTGTGAACAAAGTCTCGATACTGATTGCTTCAGGATACTGTGTTTCTCTCTCAGGCAATCTCTTATTTGCAGTCTATCAGAGTCTTGATTCTTTGTATTATTTGGGCATGACGTGCTTTCAAAGTTTGTTTTTATCAACATTGTCGTGGCTTTGGAAGTGCTTCTTTTTACTCTGCAACTGTGGTGCACAGAGTGTTCGTATTACTGTTGTTTTGTCATCTTTCACTTGGTTTGAGGAAATGTTTTGTTCAAAAGCCTCAATTTACTGGCCGTTGTTTTGTTGCTCATGCGTCCTTCTTCCTCCCCATGAATCTTGTCTGCACGTGCTGAAGTTCTTCCCTGTTGTCTGTGGTTTGTTTGCTGTTGGATGCAGCTCGAGGGCTCTCTCCTACATAAGGTTTAATGTCATTTATGAAGATCCATGCCTTTCTGTCCTGGAGCTTGACGGCGGAGGGGGTGAAGTCCTGTACGACGAAAGGGCCATTAAATCTTGGCTCGTCCCACCTCTTCCTGGTAAAGTTCTTCACGAGCACGTTGTCACCAGGGAAGATGAGGGCACATGTAGACCTTGTGCAGGGTCAGCTTCACCACTTCCTGATGTGTTTTGTGCTGCACTGTCCCCTTTTCGCCGTCACTGCAGTTGGCCTGAAATGACAGAGGCGCAGGATGTCATACAGTTAAGGTACTCCTGCATCTCTGTTCCCAGAACCTCTCTAGTTGGCTGGGAATCACATCTAGCTCTATCCCGGGGAGCAAGAGGGGTCCTCATCCTTCTGCCTGTAACTATCTTGTGCGGCGTAAGATGATGGTCGGAGCCGGGTTGGTTACGAAGTGCATACAATGCCAGTGGTAGACAGTGCAGCCATCCCTTTCTTAATGTGAGCTTCAACTTGGCTATCCTCTCCTTTAACCGGCCGTTGAGCCGCTCACATATCCCATTCCCCTCTGGGTGATACGCCGACGAGAACTTGTGCTTTATACCAAGCAACAAGCTGATCTGTTCGAACACTGCATTAACAAAGTGAGCCCCGTTATCTGATCTCATTACTTTGCACACCCCCCATCTAGGGAACACTTCCCTCACTAGGAATTTGGCAGCACAGGTAGCGTCTGGGTGTGTACAGGGACCTGTTTCTATCCATCTAGAGAATGGCACACCACCACAATGAAATACCTGTACCCATTGCACACTTGAATCATCATTGTAATGTACGCGTCTGGCAGCAACGTCTGACACGAAATCTGTCCCCTTGGTGTGGGCGGGACATTTCACGGCCGCTATGCCCACTGGGAGCTGTAGTGCTTTTATCAACCTGTCCATTAAAGCTGTGTGTTGCACTGGCGTGCCGTCTGTTCGGAGGTAGCCCCTCCTTTTCCAGTGCGCTAGACCTGCATGTACTATGGACGTCACATAGGCTGAGTCACTTACACAGTTACTTCCTGGTCTGCATGATTCTCAATGGTGAGTAATAGCGCCAGCAGTTCTGCAGCTTGCGCAGAATAGTGAGAGGGTATTCACGCAATGACGAGTACTTGGAACTCTCCATTCGCTAGATGTTTTACCACGGCCACACCTGTATATCTTTGTCCGTCTTCTTGATCGATTCTTGAAGAACCATCAATGAACACGATTACACCACCTGCCAGGGCATTTTCCTTTACCCTGGGGATTTCATCATAGAATTCCTCATAATTCGCGCAGTCATGTATAGGTTCTCCTTCTGCGACTGGCTCAGTTATGAATGTAGCAGGGTTCACAGTTTTACATCAAACTATTTTGATCGATGGGTTGGAGATAATCACCTCATAGGCAGATGCTCTCTGTGATGTCAGCGTGCCCTTTGGCTTCTCTAGTATGGTGAATAACGAGTGCTCGACATACAATGTCATGGACCACCCCATCACAATAGATGACGCCTTCTCAATGGTGAATGCGGCAGCAGCTAGATTTTGTTTGCATGGGAAGTGGCCCCTCATGACCGGGTCCAGACTCCCACTGTAATATGCTAGGTGCTTGTACCCCAGCGAGGTTCGCTGCGCGAGCACTGCCGTCATAAAATTACCATCAGCGTGTGAGAACAGGTAGGATTCCTCTGCATAATTAGGAATCCCGAGAACTGGGGCCTTACAAATTGCCCCCTTAAGTTCTGCAAACCTCTTCTCCATTTCCCCAGTCCATTCAATTTCTCCTTTTATTGCCTGGGCTTTCTTCAAAGCCTGAAGCAGGGGCTTGGTATATGAACTGTAGTCGAAAACCCATGCTCTGACATAATTGCACAGGTCTAAGAAGCTTTGCGTTTGTTTTATTGTGAGTGGTTTAGCTGTGTCCATGATAGCTTCAGCCCTTTCTGGGGTTACCTTTTTCCCTTCGTGTGAGATTAGCTGGCCTATGTAGTGCTCCTCTCGCTGACAGTATTGTAACTTTTCCTTATCAACTTTGTATCCTTTCTCAGACAGGATTGTCAGCAACTGGACAGAGTTGCGCCTGCATTGTTCCTCAGTGGTGCTGCACATCAGAATGTCATCCACATACTGCAAAACAACACTGTCTACTGCAATATTGTTTAGGTCCATCTGCAGGACTCTGTTGAAAATGGATGGAGACTCACAGTACCCCTGTGGCAACCTTGTGCTTTTCCGGCGCATTTGTCTGAAAGTAAATGACGTCAGAATTTGAGAGTCATGGTGCAACGGGATTGAGAAAAATGCATTTTTCAGGTCAATCACCGTGAAATAGTTTGCCTCATTTGGTATGTTGCACAGAATTGTGGATGGATTAGGGACTACAGGGAATTCGGCTTCAACTATATCGTTTAATGCTCGTAAATCTTGGATTAAACGCCAAGACCCTCCCTTTGATTTCTTGACAGGGTAAATAACCGTGTTGCAAGGTGATTCTGACATCACTAGGATGCCCTGTTCCATCATGGCAGAAATTGTCTTTGCAATCCCCTCATCTGCCTCTGTGGACATGGGATATTGTCGCACTCGTGGTAAAATTGCTCCTGGTTTCAGTTTAATTTGTACTTCACCTGCCCCTTTCAGGTGGCCTACGTCATGGGGCCCTGTAATCCATACCGCGGCAGGCACTTGAGCCATGTCGTCATCAAAGTATTCCGGACGTATCAGCGCCAACATCATTCTCTGTGGCACCTCCCGTTTCATCATTTTGACCCAAAATGTCAGACTTACTTCTACTCTCTTCTCTTCCAGGTCAGGGTGTTCTTCGAACAGATCATCGTCGGTGACGTCAGTCACTCGATACCCTTCTTCGACGGCGATAATAGCACACCATTGTCTGCCTTTGTCATCATACCCTTCTACCAATACCACTTTCCCTCGCACTGTGGCAGATTGTATCATTAAGGGAAATACTTGTCCTTCCCCTTCGTGCATAGGTACTCTGGGTCTGAATAAAAACTCATCAGGTGTCCTCATAGTTCTATCTGCGAGGCCTGGCAATCCCACCATGAGCACCCGCACCCCATATGCGAAGACTTCTGGCTCTAACGGTATAGCTCTCATGGCTGTACATCCGGAGTATGCTCTCATCATTTTGCACACGTTTGAATAATGCATTCCTGGAGTGGAGCACACTATACCGTTCTCGGTAAACAAGATTGTCATATTCAATTTAGTCATTAAGTCCCGACCCAGGAGGTTTACTGGGGTCTGACGTGAGTATAATAAGGGTACATTCATTTTGCGCTCTCCCACAGAGACCGGGAGTGCGTCTGTAAAGGGAACTCTACTGTGAGCTCCCGTGAAACTCAGAGTATCTATGGCCTCGCCATACAAGGAAAACTTGCCTTCTCGTATGCACGAGCGCGTCGCACCCGTGTCAACTAAGAAGGAATATTCTTTACCCCCTATGACAACAGTCACCCTAGGTTCCCTATTAGGGTCTGGTGTCACTAATAGGATATAACACATCAGAGTCCTCCGTGAGCTGTCCTATTTCATATATAAGTTCGGCCCACTGTATACTTGTTGATTTTCCCCAGCCCCAGGGTTGACTCCCCCTTCGGAGCTAGTGTCCTGTGACATTTGCGGTGGTGCTTGCTGGGATTGTCCCTGCGGTACGTTCCCCATGTGCGGGGGTTGAACCACTTGCTGTGCACCTTGCTGCAGGCCTGGCGATTTGTAAACGCTGAGATCACTGATCGGGAATTGAGAATTAGCATGCCACTTGCTCGAGGAGGGCATGAGAAACGTTAATCAAGCATTTCTCCTTGTCTCGGGTCGTGATTGACCAAACAAACTAACAGAAAAGGAGTGGGTCCTTGTGTCTAAAACATCCTATCCTGACCCTCGCACTATAAACAAATATAAAACGTGTAAGGAAAGTATCTTCAACTGGCTCAATAGCGTTCACAGCTGCAACAAGTAGAATTCCAACAAAAGAAATGTTCTTCAAAAGGCGGAAGCCCTTGGTTTCAGAGGATGGATCCCATTCCCTGGTTTCCCAATTATAAGAAGAATAGTAACTTTTGTCAACAGTTCCTAGGTGCCTTCTTTGGACTCACAAGATTCCTGTTTCGGTAACCAAGTCTTTAACAGTCTCCGTTTAATGTTCCTCCTCAGTATGGATAGCAATGTCTTTCTTTAACAACCAACTTTCCAAAAGTTAACAAAGAGCAATCTTTCCTTTAACATTTGTTGAGGCTTGCAAATTGCCTGGTTTACTCTCCTGCCAGGTTCCTTTATGCAATGCCAACGGCCTGGTGTACTCTCCTGCCACGTCTTCACTTAGGTTTCACTTGCCTGATATACACCCCTGCCAGGACTTTTATATAACAACTAGCTGTACCCGGCCACGTGTTGCTGTGGCTCAGTCTGGTTAAATGGAAAAGAAAGATATGTTGCATGTTTTAGAGTCAGAACACGCAACATATAATTGTCCATGTGAGAAGCAATCCGTGTCTAGATCTAAACCGCACAATTCTAAAGATTGGCCTTGAGCTTTGTTGATGGTGATTGCAAACACAAGTTGGCATGAATTGAGCTGTTATAATTTCTGTACCGAACGACGTCGTTTGGAAGCCTTAGTTGTATTTCCTGATGTTAGATAGGAACTGCTTTGATTCAGCGGTATATCCGACAAGCAAAGTTTTTAATGGCTCTGACGGTTCTCCAAGTTAAGGCAGTATCATTTTCCCGGCGGCAAAACACATTCCTTTCATTTCTCCATTAAATTTCAGAGCCTTGCAATAAGGACAGACTTCATTCATAGTGCCGATGAGAACAGACCGGCTCAAATGATAATCATCAGGTGGGTTGTACCGGAATACAAGACGATTGTAATCGTGTGATTGCTGAGCACGGAGTCGTGTTTGACGCTGATCTGCTGTTTCTCATTGACGTCTTTCAGCCACTCTCAGCCTGTCATGTTCATTCTGTTGAGAATGAAGCAGATCTGAAGCTGCAGAACGTGAGCGCCGTGCTCGCAACCGTGCATCCTGAAGTCTGGCTGCACGTCACTCTGCTGCTTCCTTGGCACGTATTTGAGCCATTCTAAATCGGAAACATTTAAATGGAATAGTAAAATATTTAGTATAGCGTGTGTTGCTTTTTTCTTTTCTCCGGAAAAAGCATGTTTTTATCTGTCACAGGTGTGACATCTATGTATAGTAGGTATATAAAACCATGCGCGTATTCAAATGCAACGTTGTGTCAAAATTTCTAAGCAATCGGTGAAGAACTTTCGGAGATTTAAGATTTTGAACAAACAAACATTTACATTTTTATTTATATAGGTTGCATGCTGTCTTGCTTATCAGAATTTTTCCCATGCTTTGCTTTCCTGGTGTCTTTGGTTTTCCACAAAGTCTCATGTGCTTCGCTTGCCTGGCGTCTCTGGTTTTCGGGGACTTTTCATTTGCTTCGCTCTATCATCAATATTGTAGGTATGGTGCTTGGGATGATATATATATATATATATATATATATATATATATATACTCTTGGTAAATTTTCTAAGTTTGGCGCCACATTTACATTTCAGATATTCAGAGTTCATTCAGGTTTGCCCTTTCGGTATTCAAACAAGCCTATTGTCGTACTTGCAAGGTTACAATGTTCAAATTGCTTTGTGCACGGTCGCCCAAACGCCCCAGGGTCCACACTGGCTCCTGGTAGACTCGCCAGCTTTCTCCAGTGTCTCCAGTCATGTTCGCGCTTCTGCTGCCTGCTGCTTTCACCTGCTTGCCAATCTGGAGGACATAGATGTTCTGCAGGCCTTCCTCACTGCTCCGCGATAGCACACCTGCTTCCCTTCAGGATACAGAATGGAGAATGCCAACTTCTTGACTCGCCTAGCACCTAAGACTTTCATTGCGACTCCCAGCGTCTCCACAGCCTTTCACTCTCTGACTCACCATCTCGTTCGTGACAGCCTCATCTGCTCTGCCACACTGGTACATGAGCTTTGTGCTTGTGAGCTCTTGAATAGGAGCCAACGTCTTCTCCTACACTGCCTCTCCAATTAGTGCGCATGCCAGTAAAGGTCCCGTGCACAGATGCTTTGGAAAAACAGCTAGACTGCACATTGTAGTTCAAGTTCTCTGTACATGGCTCAAACTCCTGCATCCTCCTCATCTCAGTACTTGGGGAATTCTGGGAATTTAAGTTCATAGAGGTTGTTAAACACATGGCATTTGAATAGTTAGATTTACTGGTTATACAAAAAGAAACATTAGAAGAAAAAGGTGCTACGTTTGAGCAGTGCGAGTTGGTGTTATGGTTGTGGGTAATGCCATAGAAATATGAAGAACAGGGTTCACTTCTCCTATCAGTGGGACCACGTATCTGACAGTATGCCATGACGGTCTGGGGCATCAGAAGGTCTTCCTCATGAAAAAGGGGAGGTCTTCTTCATGGGAATGTGGAAAATACTGTGCCTTGTCCAGTGAAGTCACGACATCTCCCCAGTAGCCGTCAGCTCCCATGGGATCCTTCCTCGCAAAGCTGCCCCCAGGGCCAGGATCAGGTAGCGGCTGCCGTCCCCGTGCCACTGGATTCATCACAGTGGCCGCAGCTCATTGTATATTGATCAAAGGCACACACACAGGATACAAAGTAACAAGATGTAAAATGCAGGCAGCGTCCTAGTAGCCACACTAAGGTAGCAAGTACAACATTCACAGGCCTACCTGTGGTCTTCAGGACATACACAAACGACCCGAGAAACACAGTGCTTCCTGTCGCGTCCCTTACATGAACCGAGCAAAGCGGTCACACCCACCTGCCTATGTTAATTCAATACACGGATGCAGGATATGTATTCCCGGTAAAAAGGTGATTATCAGTAAAGTAAAATAAAATAAACAGCAGCAAACACCACAAATCCCCGAAACTATATCAGAGACTTCTCACACGAGTCGAGCAGCATTTCAATATGATTTAAAATGCACTAAAGTAAGAATATGAAAATACTAAAGTGTTGCTAGACAGATTCAATAAAGACAAGCAGCAACATTAAGAGCTTTAGGCTACTGATAATTGACCCTTGGCCAGTAAGAAACGCTGTGCTGCGTTTATGTGTAGTGACTTTTTATGGCTGGTTAATAGCTTGCAACTTCAAATGTTTACTCCACTGTAAATCTCTGCCTGACCTACAAATCAGCGCAGCTACTCAGGGCCAGCCCTAGGAATGGGCAGACTGTGCCATTGCCCAGGGCCTCAGGCTCTGGGGGGCCTTGTAGAATCCTGCTGCCACGTGTATACGAGTAACAGGGATTATATCTAGATCGGATGTGCCACTTTCAGGAACAAGGGTCTTTTTAACTGGTTTTCAAAGCAAGATTGCGTAGTTCCCACCCAAACCCCATGTGACGCTCTGGAAAGAGACACCCTGCATTGGGATTTCCAATGCTTGACTCCTTATCACTCTCTGCTGAAAGTGAGAGCTATTAATAAGCATAACTTCAATTAAGTAGCCATTGTTTCGAGCACACATTCTTTGTGTTCTGCTGCTAAGAACTGCAAAAGGGGCATTTGTATGCTGAAAGTAGGGTGCAAAATTTCAAGTTGAAAGCCACTAGCCAGCCATAAAAAGAAAGTCACTCACTACCTCAATTGTATATATCCTCTTTGCTTCTGCTTTCTTGCCTCCTCTCACCTGCTGAACTCCTGGCTGGAACTGAATTTGCACTGGTCACCTGGATACCCTCTGTTCTTGGTCCAGATCCCCTACCCGCCAGTTGCACACCTGCACTGCCCCCCTGGAACACCCATTGCACTCAGGGGCTGTTCCCTACAGCCCCCTACCAGCACCTGGCCCCGGATGTCTGCACTTACCCCCTGCACTTGCCACCACTTGGCTGCACTTCTTATATTGGTTTTTATTTATTTTACTGTTATCCTATGTACTGCACTGCCCCCTCCCTTACCCTCGTGCTCTTCCCTTGGCCCCTCCCCTGCACTTGCCCAATCTCAATGTCACCTGGCCTAGTAGGATCGCTGTCTGTCTTCCCTCTGTTCCCTCTCCCTTGTCTCGTCGCGCCTTGAAACACTTGTGTATAGGCGCGTAATAAATGCTGTATCATACCATATAGCACCATTTCTTACGTGCCAAACGTCAAATATTGCACCCTGCTGAAAACACAAACCACCAGTTAGACCCCAAATAGCAGGTCTTATTCCAAGACAATTGAAACATCACGCAATGTTTAAATTGTCTCCCTTATTTTCATGCTTTCTTATTTGATACTCGGGCACGTTCATTGTTTTTTTACAGGTCACATTTTCCTCACAGGACATATGAAGCATGTTATCCTCTGCTGTGTCTGCAAGTCATGAAAGTACATATACAAAACCCAAAGGCCATTTGCTTTTAGCCTTCTACTGAACTGCAATCTGGGATCTGTAGTCTTCCATTCAATATGGGGGTATAACAGTACAATGACATCATTTTAGTTCAATATAATTACTGCACATTCTCATGATGTAAGTACTTTCCAAGTCATCTTTATAGAACAGAGTATTATTGTAATGATACATGGGGTGGAGAGGGTAAAGCAAGTGAGTGATGATGACTTGCAGGGATGTGGCAAGAGAGGGGTTGCTGTCCTGGAGACTGGAGAGGGTGCCCCCCCATCCTGTGAGGGGAGGGCAAGTGAGTGATGATGATTTGCCAGGGATGTAGGGAGAGAGGTTGCTGTCCTGGAGACTGGAGAGGGTGCCCCCCCATCATGTGAGGGGAGGGCAAGTGAGTGATGATAATATGCCAGGGATGTGGGAAGAGAGGCTGCTGTCCTGGATACTGGAGAGTGTGTCTTCCCTGGTCCTGTGAGGAGGGTAAAGCAAGTGAGTGATGATGATTTGCCAAGAATGTGGGAATTGAGGTTGCAGGCCAGGAGACGGGAGATGGTGTCTTCCCTGGTCCTGTGAGGGGAGGGAAAGTGAGTGATGATGATTTGCCAGGGATGTGGGAAGAGAGGTTGCTGTCCTGGATACTGGAGAGTGTGTCTTCCCTGGTCCTGTGAGGAGGGTAAAGCAAGTGAGTGATGATGATTTGCCAAGAATGTGGGAATTGAGGTTGCAGGCCAGGAGACGGGAGATGGTGTCTTCCCTGGTCCTGTGAGGGGAGGGAAAGTGAGTGATGATGATTTGCCAGGGATGTGGGAAGAGAGGTTGCGGTCCTGGAGATGGGAGAGGTTGTCTTCCCTGGTCCTGTGAGGAGAGGGCAATTGAGTGATGATGATTTGCCAGGGATGTGGGAAGAGAGGCTGCTGTCCTGGAGACTGGAGAGGGTCACCCCCCGTGTCCTGTGAGGGGAGGGCAAGCGAGTGATGATGATTTGCCAGGGATGTGGGAAGAGAGGTTGCTGTCCTGGAGACTGGAGAGGGTGCCCCCCTGTCCTGTGAGAGGAGGGCAAGTGAGTGATGATGATTTGCCAGGGATGTGGGAAGAGAGGCTGCTGTCCTGGATTCTGGAGAGGGTGCCCTCCTGTCCTGTGAGGGGAGGGCAAGTGAGAGATGATGATTTGCCAGGGATGTGGGAAAAGAGGTTGCTGTCCTGGGGACTGGAGATGGTGTCCTCCCTGGTCCTGTGCAGAGGGTAAAGCAAGGGATTGATGATGATTTGCCAGGGATGTGGGTAGAGGGGTTTCTGTCCTGGAGACTGGAGATGGTGTCCCCAACATGCGTCCTGTGAGGGGAGGCAAGTGAGCGATGATGATTTGCCAGGGATGTGGGAAGAGAGGTTGCTTTTCCTGGAGACTAGAGAGGGTGTCCTCCCTGGTCCTGTGAGGGGCGGGCAAGGGAGTGATTATGGTTTGACAGGTATGTGGGAAGAGAGGTTGCTGTCCTGGATACTGGAGAGGGTGTTCACCCCCCTGGTCGTGTGAGGAGAGGGCAAGTGAGTGATGATGATTTGCCAGGGATGTGGGAAGAGATCTTGCTGTCCTGGAGACTGGAGAGGGTGTCCTCCCTGGTCCTGTGAGGGGAGACCAAGTGAGTGATGATGATTTGCCAGGGATGTGGGAAGAGAGGCTGCTGTCCTGGAGACTGGAGAGGGTCTCTTCCCTGGTCCTGTGAGGGGAGGGCAAGCGAGTGATGATCATTTGACAGGGATGTGGGAAGAGAGGTTGCTGTCCTGGAGACTGGAGAGGGTGGCCCCCCTGGTCCTGTGAGGGGAGGGCAAGCGAGTGATGATTTGCCAGGGATGTGGGAAGAGAGGTTGCAGGCCTGGAGACTGGAGAGGGAGTCCCCCCGCCCCGTCATGTGAGGGGAGGGCAAGTGAGTGATGATGATTTGCTAGCCTGGAGAGGTGGCTTGTCCTGGTCCAGGCCCTGTGCTGACCTTGTTAACATTTGTAGAGAAACAGAGGCTCTGCTTCTAAAGTGCTATAATGAAATCCTCCAGTCGAGGCACTATGTGTGGTGTGGACCCGGGGCACAATCCCTGCCGTCCATGGGACCCGAGGGTCACAGCAAGAAACATACACATGTGGCAGATCCTATGGATTAATAATAATCACAGGCATTGCTGTGAGGTTTGTACCCTATGGATTTATAATAATCACAGGCATTGCTGGGTGGTTTGTACCATGTGGATTTATAATAATCACAGGCATTGCTGCAAGGTTTGCACCTTATGGATTTATAATAATCACAGTCATCGCTGGGAGGTTTGCACCTTATGGATGTATAATAATCACAGGCATTGCTGGGAGGTTTGTACCTTATGGATGTATAATAATCACAGGCATTGCTGGGAGGTTTGTACCTTGGAGGTTTGCACCTTATGGATTTATAATAATCACAGGCATTGCTGAGAGGTTTGTACCTTATGGATTTATAAAAATCACAGGCATTGCTGGGAGGTTTGCACCTTATGGATTCATAATAATCACAGGCATTGCTGGGAGGTTTGCACCTTATGGATTCATAATAATCACAGACATTGCTGGGAGGTTTGCACTTCATGGATTTATAATAATCACAGGCATTGCTGGGAGGTTTGCACCTTATGGATTTATAATAATCAGAGGCATTGCTGGGAGGCTTGTACCTTATGGATTTATAATAATCACAGGCATCGCTCTGCAGGGGGTCGTGGGGGCAGTAGTCCCATCCCTGCAGGGGAGGTGTGGGGGCAGTAGCCCCATCCATGCAGGGGGGGGGCGTGGAGGCAGTAGCCCCATCTATGCCAGGGGGGGGCATGGGAGCAGTAGCCCCATCTCTGCAGAGGGGGGTGTGGGGGCAGTAGCCCCATCCATGCATGGGGGGTGTGGGGGCAGTAGCCCCATCTATGCCAGGGGGGGGCATGGGAGCAGTAACCCCATCTCTGCAGAGGGGGGTGTGGGGGCAGTAGCCCCATCCATGCAGGGGGGGGCGTGGAGGCAGTAGCCCCATCTATGCCAGGGGGGGGCATGGGAGCAGTAGCCCCATCTCTGCAGAGGGGGGTGTGAGGGCAGTAGCCCCATCCATGTATGGGGGGTGTGGGGGCAGTAGCCCCATCTATGCCAGGGGGGGGCATGGGAGCAGTAGCCCCATCTCTGCAGGAGGCGGGGGGCGTGGGAGCAGTAGCCCCATCTCTGCAGGGGGAGGGGAGCATAGGAGTAGTAGCCCCGCCCCTTCATAGCTCTCAACTCAGACGCTTTTGGCGGGTGTCACCCGCCTTGTAAACAGCTGACTCACCCGCCAAGCCTCCTGCACTCCCATTCGTTTCAATGGGCCTCTCACCCGCCAAAAACAAAATAGGGTGTTTTCCCCCGCCTTTGCGACATAAATGGTTGAGAGCTATGCCCTTTACCGTTAGTCTGCGGGTCTATTGGGCCTCCTCGCCGGCCTGCAGGATGTGTCCCAACCTCTCGCCCCCCCTTTTTCCGGGAGGTGCAGACCTGTCCCCTTTGCGGGTTGTTGGGGTTCATCCACTTCCGGCGGCGCCTCCTGGCCGTTGGGCTAGAAGCGGACACACGCGTGTAGCCCAATGGGGACTGGAAACCCGCCCAAATCCAGCCCAAGGGGGCTCTCCACAGGGGCCCCCCAGAGCAGCAGAGAAGCGCTCACACAGCGCCTCCTGCTCTGCGTCCAGGCACTTCAAGTCACTGGCAGGAACAAGGATTGGCTTTTTTTTATATGGTCGCTATATTAGCATTTGTGAGGCATTAGCATCATAGCAGCTCATTCACCAAACCTAAACATTTGATCGTTTTTGAGTTAACAAAACGAGTCTTACATTTACAAGCCCCAGAAAAAGCATCAGATTAAAATCGGCACACACTAATTACTTGTCTAATTTAATTTCCAATATTCCAAATTTTAAATCTCTCTCAATCTCCAGAAAAGTCCCATTCAGACCCGGTGCATTCGGAGATTCAATTATTGGTCTCGCAATTTCACACCCACCGACCTTTCAGCCTTGAGTGTCTAAACTGGAATATTGCCAGGGCCTGATTCACAGAAGCGTGTTATAATGGTGCAATCCCATAGGAAACCGCTCAGTGAATCAGGCCCTAAGTGTTTGCCCCCCTCCCAGCGTAACATTCCACAACCGAATCCTTGAATCCCTATTGAATCCAGCAGAAGAGGTCATGCAGGCCCTTAGCTCAGCTGGATCCTGCCCCTATAGTCATTCAGCTGGGGGCTGCTTTGCTGTAGCGTTTTCTGAGATGTCTGCCTTGTCCTGGCATCGATGTTTGTTTGGATCGCTGTGTTTTTGAGCGCCCCGATGCCTGCGGGTTTCGGCCCCGCTCAGAATAAATACATAAATAAAAATATAATACACAATAAAGACCTAATTTTTCATCTAGTATAAAACACCCACTAATAGTGACAAACAAGACAGACAGAACAAGTATTGGCATTTGTGTAGACATGGGAAAGTCACTTGCCAGGCACAGCCATAGTGGTATTAACTGGCCATCCATGTTAGCAGCTGCAAAATGGCGGGAGTACCTGGGCACCTAATAGCAGTGCCTGGCAAGTGCCTAATTCTTATACACAGGCCAAAACGGTTGGCATTGCCAATGCTTGTTTACAATGGGATATCAGTAAAGAACATGCAGAGTGCTTATAAATCGAGTGTCTGAAGGCAGACCTGGTAAGACATTTTTATTACACCAGTCGCAGGTTTACAACTCCAATTAAGTCATTGGCCCTCATTACAAGTCAGGCGGTGGACCATGGTGCTGTTAGCACCATGGTCCATGCCGGATTCCACCATGGTGGATGGCGGAATTACCGCCCCATTCCAAGGTGAGTGGGGCGGTAATTCCCCATTCACCATTTGCCCTTCCCCATTCCCATTTTTGCACCATAGGGCGTAATGGGGATGGGGAAGGCGCTAATTACGGCACCGTAAATTATGGTGCCGTAATTAGCACCAAGGTCGCTTAGCGCCTTGGACTTTAACGTCTGCAAAAAGCAGGCTTTAAAGTGTGAATCAGGCATTAAGGGTTAAGCGAGATCAAAGCGTTCCGAAGAAGAGGTCTTTTGGGCGGGGAGGGGCAGGAACTGGGTGGGAATGCCCATAGGGATTAGTATGGCCATTGGCAGTCAAAGGGTGGACAAATAACCAAACACCACCTGCAGGCTGTGTGTCACTTCTCATGTGCCATTTGTCCCCATCTGTACTCTAATGCAATAGTTTCAGCTTATAGGTGTCGCAAGCAGCGGCTAATAGCCCAAACTAAAAAGGATGTACAGACACAAAAAGCAAATAACAGAGAATAAAAATGCAATACTGAGAAGAGTGCAACTAAAATGCAATGGAGCATAAACCTATGACTAAAAGATGCCATGAAACAAGAACTGAGAAAGTAGCACAAGCAAAACCCGTCTTGCATATAGTGAAGCCAGAGAGAAGATCACAAGAACAAAATATGTGAAGTATTTGTACTTAGTTTATTTGTATTGCGCACTTGGCCCAAGGGCATCTGGGCACATTTCTTATAGGTACAAAGTTACAGGCAAATAATGCAAGGTAGCGAGAGTCGCCATGCAAACAGGATAATATTTACAAGTAAACAGGAATACAGGCAGGAATAATATACAATACCACCTAGACATTAACAGGTTACACATTTACATTTACAAAACTGCAGGGTAGGTCTGCAGACTATTCACAGATTTACAATATAATACAGCTGATATGCATTAAATTACCACATTTCCAGGTGATGCATATTCAAAGGTGTGGGTCACATTACAAATGACCAAGGTGTGGCTGCTAACTGGCGCATATTGTGGGGTTTAAGCGTGTGTATGGGCACGGTTCTGTGCAAAGAGCCAGATTTTGGATTGACTCTTGAAAGAGTGATAGGATGGTACAGCTCTAAGTGGGTTAGGGAGAGTGCTCCATAATTTAGCAGCGAGGACTGGGAAGCTGGACCCGCTTGCTTTTTGCAGCTTAAATCTAGGTGTGGTTAAGGTGTGGGCTCAGGCAGATCTCAGATGGCGGAAAGAGGAATGGGGGGTGAAGCAGTTGGCTAAGTAAGCAGGTGCCAGATTGGACTGGCACTTATGGGTGAGAGCAAGAGTTTTGAGGGATATTCTGTGAACAACAGGGAGCCAGTGTAGGCTGCACCTGGTGTCATAGATGTGGAGTTTCCTAGGGATGTTGGGAGCAGCCCGAATGGCATTATTCTGCGTGACCTGTAACTTGTTAATGTTCCTTCGGCTAGTCCCTAAATACATGGCATTACAGTAGTCGATTTTAGCCATAATGAGAGCTCTGGCCAGGATGATGCAATTGGCGGCAGTGAGGAAGGGCCTGCATGCGGTAATGAGTTTGCATGTGTAGGCAGAGGCCAATGCCACTGTGTTGGTTTGTCTCTTAAGGGATAAGGTGGAATCGAGATAAATCGCTAGAGTTTTGGTATCATTGGAAACCTTGATTGTGTTGCCGTTAATGACAAATGATTTGAAGGCAGGGTCCAATTTATTGAGTCTGAAGTGGGAGCCTAAAATGAGAAACTCAATTTTTTCATCATTTAATCATAGCCGTGATGCGCCATCCAAGCCTGGATAACTAGGTAAACATCGTTAAGGGCTTTTGAGTCAGTCCCGTAGTCACCACTGATAGAGATGAGTATCTGTCATCAGCATAATTAGTGTAAGTGACACCCAGACAGTCAAGAATATCAAAGAGTGGCTTTGTGAAGACATTATATAATGTGGCTGAGACACAGGACTGATGAAGGTTCAGCGGATGCAGAAGGGGAGAAGACCCACATAGTTCTGTTTGCCAGAAAGGATCTGATCCAGGAAGTGGCTGCAGCAGGTTTGAGGTGGTGGCAGAGAATTTGTTGGTTGACCAAATCAGATGCGGCCGATAGGTTTAGCAGAAGTAGAAGGGCCATCTTGCCCTTGTCATTTAGGTCTTCGATTTGTGATTTTAAATCAATGAGGGCAGTTTCTGTTCCGTGCCTCGGTCGGAATCCAGATTGTCAGATGCCAAGAAGTTTATTAGATTCTAGATAATCCTGAATTTGTAAATAGGCAGCATAGTCCAACATTTTCAGTAGACAGGGTACCGTGGTAATAGGTCTGTAATTCAATGGGTTACTGGGATCTAAGGTAGGTTTTTTTATTAGCAGGATGACCCACACATCCTTAAGGTTGTCGGGGACTGTGTTGGATTTGAAGGATGCATTAATGAAGGTGGTTAAAAAGGGGGCCAGATCATGGGCAGATTCCTTGATGATGGGTTCAAGGCAGGAATTGCCTTGACAAAAGTAAAAGTCTGTTAATTGCAAAGCGTCAGATTCTGAAGGACACCAAATGCATAACGTGGAAACGAAGAAACAGAAACCCAAGTGTTCTCCTAGACTTACTATAGATTGAATGGGTGATCTATTTATTTATTTATTTGCTTATAACACTCAGTAAAAATGCAGGCATCAGTTTGCGACACAAACACAAGCGGACAAACAGATATCAACGGACAAGTTCATAAGAAACTGGGCCGGGAGGGTGGATTTACTTGACAGCATGGTTTTAAGGATTTTTTAAAAGTCTGAATATTGTGGTGTTGCATCATGGGAGGAGGGAGGGAATTCCAAAGCTTGGCAGCTTTGACTGGAAGGATCTTCCAGACCCTTCTCCCTTTTGAACTTGGAACAGGTAATCTGCCCTTCGTTAGATGACTGCAGTGCTCTAACCGGGCGATATTGTGGGATCAGCATTTTCAGGTAGGATGGAGCGTCTCCATTCACACATTTATGGATGATCCTGGTCACCTTAAAGTTAATACACTCACGGACGGGCAGCCAATGCAGCTCTCATCTGTGGGGGGCAATAAGCACACGCCTAGGGAGATTGTTGACAATGCGCACTGCGCTGTTCTGTAGTAATTGGCACCTCCTAAGGTTCTTAGCGGAGGCTCCTATCAACAGGGCGTTACAATAGTCCAGTCTGGCCAGGACAGTAGCTCGGGCGATCGTAGCAGTATTAATCTTAGATATGAGCAGCCTTATGTTCTTTAAGAGGTGGAGAGAGCAGTTACAAGTCTTGGTCATCAGGTCGACATGGGCGTCCGAATCAAGAGATGCCTCGAGACAGAAGCCCATGGTTTTGACCCTACTGAAGATGTAGATGCCGATCGTATCAATTAGAAAGCTGGAATATTCAGAGCCGAGTTTGGCTCGTGCTGTTTTAGGAAAAAAATTAAAAATCAGTAATTCGGTCTTGTTGCTGTTTAAACAGAGCCAATTAGAGGACATCTAGTCCTCGATCAGATGGTCGGTAGTGGCCAAGGCGGTGGAGTCTGCCAAGTAGTCTCCCGTCGCCTCAATGACCAGTTGGAAATCGTCCACATAGTTAAAGAAAACACCTTGATTATGCAGCAGGGTGCAGAGAGGCCGGGTGTACAGATTGAACAGAGTTGGCAATAGATTGGCCGCCTGCGGAACTCCACACACAATTGGTTTGGTGGCAGAGCTTGTCTGTCTCCAAAGGATGCGGGATTCACGATCAGACAGGAAGGAAAGGAACCATTCAGCAGCACTGGCTGAGCATTGCCTCGAGAGATGAAGGGATTGTTTTAACATAGTATGATCAACCAAATTGAAGGCCGCCGACAGGTCCAATAGCACCAGGATGCCTGCCCTGCCTTCCTCTGATATACTAAGCATATGAGCCTGTAGGTCCATAATTGCAGTCTCTGTAGTGTAATTGGTTATGGAGCCCGATTGTCTGGGGTGAAGAATGCAATTAGGCCTCAATGACACTTTGGAATGGGCTATAGGCCACCATGTCCAGCACCTTGAGCAAAAAGTTAGAGTTGGTGATATGCCTAAGGTTATTCCCTGGGGTCACCTGATGATTTCTTGGGCAGGGGGGTTACTGTGACTTTTTTTTATAGATGATGGCACTTTACCATCACGGAAAGAAGTGTAAACCAACCTTGTAAGGAATGGGGTGAAATTTAGCCTGTAATGTCTGGAGGGTCCTAACAGGTAAGTATACACAATTTGGTGCAGCTTGGTGGAACGGTGTAGAATTGTATAAGAGACAAACTAACAGACTTTCTGACTTATACAGCTAGATAGATGGGTGGCTTTCGCTTGATTGAATAGTGTGCAACACCCCTGGTCTTTGATGCTGTGTGAATTTATGTTTTGCATTGAATACTGTGATATATATTGGAATGCAATGATTGATTTAAGCTGTTGGTTTATTTTGGAAACCATAGAATGGGCTTTTGAAAGTCTTTAGATGGTGTTGCTCTAAGTAAATTGAGCACTGTATTTGGACTTTAGAAGTGTTGGGCTGCTTCCTTAGCAGAAAGGATAAGGCTGGGCAGGGGATTTGGCAATGGAAATGTGAATTAAGCCCCATGTTGGGTTGGACAGGGAATTATGTGTTATAAATGGGATTGAAGCTCCATGATCAGAGTATTAAAATAGACTGGTGTAATCACAGAAAAGTGACTTGTTACCCACCAAACAGCTGTATTGGAATATATGTGGAACTAACTACCGAGAAACATTGAGGCTAATTTCACAAATATATAGAAACAATGTGTTGATTTAGCAAGAATGAAATTAGGGTTTATATATGTGCATACAATACTTCTTTTATACAACGTTGGTACAATGAAATGTTAACTAACATCACTGTGCTATGTGATACGTTGTTGCCGCTCTCCTTGAAGTCTTTCTGTTTTGCCTCTCTAAATCTACGTGCATTAGGGAGCGACACGAGAATGGACGTAGAGCGGTGACAGAACGCAGGAGTAAGACGTCAGGTTTAAGAGGTGAACATTGACATTGCTGTGACAGTGAGTTGGGAAGGGAAATACACTTTGAAGGCCAAGTAATCTAAATTTAAAACACAGTAGCAAGAGCATAATTGGGGCTCATTACGAGTTTGGTTGTATCTCATCGATAATACCAGAGAGTACCACTAAATTATATTACCGTAACCTCCACTTGGTCTGCTGCTATTACTACTGGTGGGATTACCTCTGGCGGTAATACCGCTTGATTACAGGTGGCTGTTTGGCAGTGTAAATCCCCATTTTAAGGCGTCCATACAACTCCATTGTTTTTTTTGTGGTCGTATTACCTCCGACAGAATTACTGGGTGGTAATTCCGCCGATGTCTGGAGGTAAAGGGGAACAGATTCCTCCAGCTTTATGCTACATGTTTGGCAGTACTGGGAAAATTGAGGTAACTGAATTGCCTCCACTTGTTTCCTGCAACGCTAAACTCGTAATTGGTTAATATCGGCACTCTACTAGGCTAGGCGAGACGTCCTCTGCATTCCAGTTCAGTGGCTGATCACTTTCCCCGTGGCATAGAAGAACGCTAGATCTTCCTCTGAGCTGAGCTCGGGGCTAAGAACAGAGATCTTACTGGCCGGGTGTGATCCCAAGTGGACATACAACATGCTTTCTGGTCGCTTGCAGCCTCTGGTCCCAATGATGCAACAGCCCAGGACCAGGCACAGCCACCCCATGAAAGTGTGCCAGAGCTGTAAGACGCCCCCAGGTGTAGTCCGCAAAGGAGAGTGGAGGTGCACGGTTGGGGCATTAACATGGGGGAGGTGCAGCAGCCACTGAAGGCTGGGGCAAGTGTCCCACAAAGAACATGAGTCAGTGACTACTGTTGCCCGTGAGCCTTCTTCTGTGCTGCCTGTCCACCCTTCCACAATGCATGAAGACCCCCACACTAGCCATCTGCAAGAATACAATACACACCAATGCCACCTGCCTGGGCCTGCTTGACCCAGAACAGTGGTATTCAAACATTTTTATGACAAGTCCCCACTGACCCTATAGTTTCCAGGCCCCTCCACACACTATTGCTGCTTATTTTAAATAGCCTCACACCACTGCTTGACATGCTTGAAGACCAGTGCCTAGGAGTACTCACTCTCCTCAGGATGTTGTGCAGCACTGGACACTTAGGAGTGTCTCCCTCCTCTTGCAGGAGAACCTAGACAGGCCATACCTGCAGGAGGGCTCTCTCAAGGGCATAATATCAGTGCTGGTAAAGTTTACACCTCCTATTCAAGCATCCCTGGTAACCTCAGCAGCCCAAGCACCTCCCAGGGACCTGCCAGATGACAACAGGCCACTGCTTCCACCCACTGGAGGTGCAATCTTCTAACACCAGCTGCTGGTGTTTATATAGACTGCTGTGATTCCATCAGGGTGGAAATGCAAAGGTTGTCAAGGGTAGTAAGGGAAGCATGCAGTGGTCCTGTCAATTAGGGAGGCAGTAGGGGCAGCGAGGAAGGCATCTCAGGGTTCAATGGAGGAAGCAAGGAGTGCGCTGGTGAGAATGTTTCAGGAGGGAGCAAGGAAGTCATGATGAGTCATCCAATGTTTGGGGAGTCACACAACCAGGGCAACAAGCTTCAGAATACTGAATGGCCGGGCCGGCTGTCTGCAAAAGGGGCGCTTAATACCTAGGCTATAAGGCCATCATCACTTTATTTAAATTATTAGCGGATCCATAACACAGAGCCTTACCTGCTCCCTGGAATCTGGTGTGTCCTACCGTGTGGGACCGCTGGTCAGCCGCAGCTCGAGTGGCAGAATAGATTGGCGAGGGACGGACGGCAGATTGCTGGTGCCAGCGCTGCTGTTGTGGATCTCCATATGCAGCGTCTTTGAAGCAGCAGATCCCTGGGTTGGAAGGCACGGCCTGGGACGCCATGCTGTACATGCCGCCTAAAAGAGGCAGACATTGCGTATAGGTGGCATGTTTGAAGCCCGGAGGGTGCCTGGATCCAAGCTGCCTCTGATGCTTGGAGGCTTGGCATCAAAGTGAAGATTCCTTGAGAGGAAGGCCTCAGAGTCTTCGACTCTCCCATTGTCCCTCTTCTCTGTTGGTAGAAACTTGGTGTTGGTTTTGGGGGTGGGCATCTTGTACTGGTTGGAATCGTATGTATAGAGCATTATCCTGTGGACTATACTACTGGCTTGTGGGTCGTATCTCAGACCACACTAACCAGATAAAAACGCATTGCGGAAGCAGGGTTCCTGGAGGATAAACAGCCACGTTTTAAACTAATTGGAGAACTAGGGGCCTGCAGCCATTTTGGCATCAAAGACGGTACTCAAATTTGATGCATCCAAAAGATCGGGGCAAAACTCTCCCCATGGCACGTCGTCAGCCCACATCTCTATGAAACCTCTACAGGGGGAGGTCCAGGATGAGATGAAGGGAATCAGGAAGGACAAGGGAGGCTTTGTGGGCTGCATGTACCATGTAGAAGAAAGGATATCCTCGCTAGAGGACTGACTGGAAGGCCTCACGCACATGAACACTAGGGTTGTCGAGCTGTTTTGCAGCTGGAAGACAGGAATCAATGAAATAATGTCAGGGTTTTTGGCTTCCCTGAATAGAGCAAAGGGTGTGGATCCTATCCAATGGATGGAAAAGTGGTTAGCCAAGACTCTCCAGATCAATTTTGTGTTGCCAAAACAGAGAAAAGAAGCCGCTACCTTTAATTGCTCACCTGCTCGTCACAATCAGGAGGTCAGGATACTAGAGGCAGTGAGGAAAAAGCCAGACAAGCTGAATTTCCAAGGGCATCCAGTTTACATAACGGAGGACTTTTAGAAACATACAGTGAACATAAAGAAGCAGTTCTTTGCTATCCGCCTGGAGTTGCGCCGTAGGGGTCTGCGATGTGGTCTCCTGGCACCTGTGAGAATGGTGATCACCACTTAACCGGACGCCTCAAAATTCTCTGACGACCCACATGGCCTATGGAGTTTTCTAGAAGCAACTTTGAATCTTCCCATGGACACTATTTCCCAGGCATGGTCCCTGGTACATGGAGACCAGACTGTCCTGCTATAGATACCAGAAGGGACCCTCAGGCAGACTCAGGGCCATCCCTCTGGAGAGCATGGATACAGTGCCTGACAGCCAAGGCCCTCGAGACAAATCCAGATTGCCTGTGAAGTCCTCCAAGTTGGAGCTGGAGTCAAGCTTAGGTTGAGAGTATCCCAGCATAAGCTGGGTATTATGGGGTGCAGGGGGCATTTTTTGGGTACATTTCAATCTGCATTATTCTAGGTCAATATTGTCTTACAGAAATGGTTTCAGGGTTCTTGAGGCCTTGGTGGGCTACCACTTCTAGTCCACAGTTACCCCGAAGTTGCTGGGAAGCAGGTGGCTGGCAGCAGTATGGGGTTATATTTGGGTTTTAGCTGTGATGAGCCTCGAGTGGCAGAAGGCAGTGGGGATGTGCAGAGGCTATGGGTAGGACAAGAGGTGATGTGGGTGATTGATCGCAATTACTCTGTATTGTGTATTTACATTCACACGAATTCCGCAGGGTTACACTGACAGTCCGAGTATTTACAGTAGAGCATTAAAAGAACAACTAGATATGCTAGATTTACCAGCAGGTTGTGTTTTGTTAGAATACATGGACGATTTACTGATAGCAGCAGACACAGAAGAAATTTGTAAAGAAAGTACAGTTGCACTATTGACAAATTTGCAGCACATGGACACAAAGCTTTGCTAAAGAAATTCCAGTATTGTCGAAAGGAAGTGGCGTACTTGGGCTACCTCCTTTCGAAGGAGGGAAAAAGATTGACACTAAAAAAGAATAGAAAGCATCTCTGATATGCCTATTCCAAAGAAGCGGAAAGAAGTCAGGGCTTTACTTGGCATGGCTTCCTATTGTAGGCAATGGATCGCTCATTTTTCTATGATTGTGAAACCGATAGTGGCATTGACAAGGAAAGATGTTACCTTACCTTTGTCATGGAACATGGAATGTCAAGAAGCATTTGACCTGCTCAAAGCTGCATTATGTTCAGCTCCAGTTTTGGGCACGCCAAATGACAACAAGAATTTTAAGTTATTTGTGCATGGAAATAATGGTTGTGCTTTGGCTGTTTTGACTCAGGAACAAGGAGGGAGAAATAGACCATGCAGTTACATTTCTTCCACGTTGGATCCTGTTGCATGTGCTTTGCCGCGCTGCTGCAAGCTCGTGCTGCAGCCGCCGCGTCAGTAAAACAAACCGAGGGAATGGTTTTAGGTCACGCTTTAACCGTCTTGGTACCCCATTCAGTGGACGTTCTTTTAAATAGAAAGCAAACGCAACACCTTACATCAGCCAGATTAACAAGGTATGAAATAGTTCTATTTGCACCACATATCCAAATTATGAGGTGTTGCACTTTAAATCCGGCCGAGTTAATGCCCCCTCCCAACGACAAAGGGGGTAAAAAAGAATTCCCCCATGATTGTTTAATGGTTACTGAACAAGAGACAAAAGGAAGAATTGATCTAACTGATACCCCACAGAAAGAGCCGGATGGAGAACTGCTTTGTGACGTTTCTTGTTTTAAATTACCCGATGGTACATCAACTGCTGCATATGATATGATATGATATGGCATTTATAACGCGCCTATACACAAGTGTTTCAAGGCGCGACGAGGCGGGGGGTACAAAAGGAGGACAGACAACGATCCTACTAGGCCAAGTGTCATTCAGATCGCGCAAGTGCATGGGAAGGGGAGAAAAGGAAAGGTGTGCGGGGTAAGGGAGAGGGGAAAAGTGCAGTAAATGGGAAAAAGTGGAATAAATAAGAAAATAAATAACGGCCAGCTGGTGGCAAGTGCAAGGAAGTGCAGACAAAGTGCTAGTAGGGGGACTGTAGGGCTACAGAACAACGGTCCCCAGGTGCAGGGGTTGCCAGGGAGGCAGTGCAGTGGGCAATTGACGGGGCCTGGGCCAGCAATCAGAAAGGGTGGCCATGGTAACCCAGGCAGTTTCAGTCAGGAAATCAGCAGGGGAGAGAGGGGAAAAGCAGAGGAAAAGAGGAAGGTTTTGAGATGGTTCTCCTCGAGTTTCAGGGAGGCAGGAAGGCTATTCACTACATGCCATGCCATGCCATCACTACACTGAACAGTATTGTAGAAAGCAAAATAATCCCATATAACTCAGCAGAATCTGCAGAGATAATAGCATTAACGAGAGCATGTGAAATGTCTGCAAATATCAATGTAAACATATTCACTGACAGTAGTATTTGGGGTGGTACACAATTTTAGTCGATTATGGGCTGAAAGAGGTTTCCTGACATCACATGGAACTAAAATCCAACATGGAACTTTTATAGTGAGACTGTTGTCAGCACTTGCGCTTCCCAAACAATTAGCAATAATGAAATGTGAAGCACATAAAAGAGTTACATGTAATGTTGGAAAGGGAAATGTATTTGCAGACAAAATTGCAAAAAAAACTGCCACTGATCTACACACAAAAATGTATGTTGAAAAAACAAAAGAAGTACCCTGCATGACAGAGAATGGGATTGCCACAGTTAAGGAAATGCAGACAGAAGCTACTGTAGATGAAATAAAAACCTGGTCTGAGGGTCCAGCAGAATTAGATTCTGAAGGTTGTTGGGTGGACAAACAGAACAAAAGATGGATGTTGCCAAATGCCTATGTAATGGCAATGGTCACTATGGCCCACACTCCAACACACATATGTGCTAGGAAAATGATTCAACATCTAGATTCTGTATGGCAGAATCCACACATTAGAAAAACTGTTGACAGATGGGTTCACAATTGTATGACCTGTTTACAACATAACATTGGAAAAGGAACAGCGACACCAGTAGGAAATTTTGGCCGCTCCTCTATGCCGTTTGAAGTCACCCATTTTGATTTCATAGAAATGGAAAGGTGCCAAAACTATAAATATTTCCTCGTGGTGGTCTGCGCATTCAGCAAATGGGTAGAGGCCTATCCCCTGAAAGATTGTACAGCTATGTCCACAGCTAAAGTCATGCTAAAAGAATACTTTTCCCGTTTCAGCCTACCCCGACTCATATTGTCAGATAACAGTCCGCACTTTATTGCAGCCGTGATATTACAAATTTGTGCAGGCCACCAAACTGACAAACGATTCCAATTGGCCAGACACCCGATGAGTGCCGGTTTGGTGGAACGTCGGAACGGTATCTTGAAAAATAAATTGAGTAAGATCTGTGAGGGGAGCAATTTGAAATGGCCCGATGCATTACCGCTAGCTTTGTTATGTGCGAGATCATCTGTACAAGCGAGGACTGGTCTCTCCCCTTATGAAATCGTGATGGGGAGACCAGCAAATGTTTTGAATGCTCCACAGCTGAAACGGCTGAGTGATATAGAATACCTGTTGCCTATTAATTATTGTAAACAGTTAACTCAGAACTTGCATTTAATTCATCAGCAGGTGCAGGAGGCTCTCCTGTCAGATATACTGGTCCAGGACATTGTCTGCAGCCTGGGGACTGGGCACTGATTAAAGATTTTGAGAGAAAAACTTCACTCGCACCACGATGGAAGGGGCCCTTCCAGGTCTTGCTGGCTACGCAGATTGCAGTCCGAGTGGATGGCTGCAAGCACTGGATCCATGCAACACACACAAAAATAATTCTGCTTCCTTTGAAAGAGCTGCTTGATCCTGACATCAAAGGAAATACAGCTGCACTTGATCACAAAGATACAATCGCCTGTTCTCTGTCGCAAGTGCTTCCTAAGCCTGAGAAAGGGCCTGGGGAGATTGCAACGAAGATCGAAAGGCCAAAGGTGCCTCAACCTTGACCGACCGCTGCCTTATCATTGTGCATTGCATCGCAGGCTGGCACTGATCCTGCATCTGTAAATGAGAGTGCATTGTTTATAGATCATACTGTACCTGGAGCCATAAGGTACAATCTACGTTCACAAAATCAGAAGTGATCTGCGTTATGTTTTGTCTTTGTTCCCGACATGTATGGAGAGGGAACGGAGGCGTAGGGAAAAGGAGCGTATGAGCTGTATCAAGCTGCATCAAATTGAGAGCTCTGACACGCGGGTTCCCGGTGCTACCATTGAAAAGTGAAGGACCAGTGCAACCTTGCATGAACGAGCGGGGGCATATGGTAGCAACACAATTGATGCTTGCTCCTGCCTTTTTGGAGCTCTGTGCAAATTCACATCAGCTTGCTGTCATTTGTTAAGCAGGCTAGCCTGAACTGGCCTGAACGCTTTGCTGCTATTTGAATGCTTTGCTATTAACGTGCGTTGCTGTGGAGAACTTTCCCCGATGAACATTGAAAACCTTTCCTGAGATAAATATTGCAAGACAATGTCTATATTGGCTCCCGCTCCCTCCTGCACCAATGCTGTTGATATTGTAGAAATAGAAACTGAGCCTGCTCCTAGAAAATCCTGGTTTGGGAAGAATATGCTAATAATTATGATACCGCTTTGCATTTTGATTACACTGATCCTCATATTCTGGTATTTGGAAAATGTGCATCATTTGAATTCTCTTTTGCTTGCTACCAATGCTCCTACTATGAGCAGCCCAGTACATGTGCTCTCTTATACTCTCCCCTCACAAGAGGTAAAACATAGAAAAGGTTATGACAATAATACACTGCTATTGATTATGAATATGACTCATGCAATCTTGAATAGGTCCAATTGACGAGTCTGTTCCCATTTACACCAGCATGGTGAAAGAGGAATGGGTTGGTATGTACATCCTTTGCCACTTAATACTGCCTGTTATGCATCATTGAGAGCGTTATTTTATGGAAAGTGGAACGATAGTGTTACTGGTCAGTTTGATGGAACAAACATAAATGAGTTTGAAAGAGTGGTATTGGAACCGTTGGGTTGCTCCATGATTACAAGCAGAAGCAAAATAAACACGGTAATGAGTCCAGCAGATAGGCTCTCTAGGCCTTACAAATCCCTAATCACTTTTAAAATGGTTCCATTAGGAAACAAAGATGCTGGGCCTCCCTCCTATACTATTAATCACAGTCCACGTTCTGTCCCATTTTGCTTACGGAAAAAGGGTTCCTATCCAGTGGGAACGTTTACTAGATGCATGAATATTGCCGTACTTGAGCAAGAAGAGAAACTATTATATATAGGAGGTTCTGTCTATTTTGTATGTGGAAATCAGGCCTATCCATGGTTACCTAGAACTTTGTAAGGGACCTGTTATTTAGGTATACTTTTACCTGGTGTATTTCTTTCCAAAACGCCTGAAATATCAAAACTATCCAGATCTAGGCCACAACGAGATGATACCGCAGGACAGATTGTAGGGATATAGCGAAGGCATTCATACCATTTTGGGGACAAGCAATACATTCATGGAATATAAGGTAACTGTCCAGGGTGTTAGAAAAAACGATAAATGGAACTCCAGATATACTCTATAATATGGCACTGGAGCAGAAAGCAATCAGATTAATTGAACTTCAGAATAGAATGGCACTTGATATAATCTTGGCTGATCGTGGAGGGGCATGCAAATTGGCAGGGTCAGCGTGCTGTGTATTCGTAAGTGACTCCTCCCCCACGATATTTGAAGCAATCAAAAAATTGCATGTCCTAAGTTCTGAAATTCATGTTCCTACAGGTAGTTGGAATCTGAATATAAATTCATGGTTTTGGGAACTGCTGTGATCATGGGGATGGAAACTAATTGCAATTTTGGTCATGATATTTGGAATCCTCATGTTCTGCTGTTGTTGCATACAATGCCTGCCAATCCTCTGCTCCCAAATTACAAATGAGTGTGTACACGCAATCACACCTCCTCACATATTAAGTGAAGGTGCCCAACACAAAAATGAAATAATTAAACACTGTATGGCAATTAATATGTCTGATGATGATTACAGTAGTATCGGTAGTTTGGAATCAGACACATGGTCCGATGTAGATGCGATGTATGGATGATGCTCTTGGCTTACGGCCAAAAGGAGGGTTTGTTAGACCAGAAACAACCCTATAGTTGTATAGAATGTATAGTATGTTGGCCAGAAAGCAATCGCATCATGCGACAAACATCGCAATCGCAGAATCATCAATGCAACCAGAGGGCGTCCATTTTGTGAAATGTCGGCCATTTGCTTTTTTCTTTTCTGTCAAAACGCTTTGCAAAATGTATTCTATGCTTCGAACTCACGCACGGTGCAAGGCCACAGCCTGAATGCTGGAATACTAACACAGACAGGAATGTCAAACCATACAGAGATGCATTGTTCTTCACTCCCACTAAGTCCTTGAAGTCGAGCAGAAGCCGCATCTAATCAATAGTCCAGGTGCCAGCCTGTCTTGCAAACGCTGTAGTAAAAGCAGTTAAAGCATGAATGATATTCTTCTAGCGGTACTCCTTCTCGGAGAGTGGTGTTTTCTGCTTCAGAACTGTCTGACCCTTAGCTCATGAACCGAGACACACAGATAACGTGTTAAGGAATGTTTCTCTTCTTACGAACATATCTTTGCCGAACTAAGAGCTCTATGTTCCCCATAACAGAAAGCTTTCTCTGCTGCTATTGCTAAAATAACTATGTTTAGACTGAATGAGGACTTGTCATAACGTGTCATATTTGTCACAACAGTCGATCACCGAAGCCTAGGCTGAATGATATGTTTATGGGCGGATCGAATTGCCTCCTAAAGATTGTATGTTATGTATATAAATTGCTGCTTGAGCGTTGCTCGCTCTCTTGCATCTCATGAGGTCTGGGAACACACGTTGCGAGACGTTGAGACCCAGTTGGCCGACTGAGATACTTTGAAATAAACCAGACTTGTTTGGAAATGGAACCTCGTGTCTGTTGTGTCACTAGTGTATATGGTTATTGTGCCTTAGTTTCCATATGCAGTCTTTATGGCCTAGCAATGCCCCTTGTGAAGGCATCATGAAACAAGACACAGACAACAGATTCAAAGTTCAAACAGAAATAATGTATTAACTCAAATGTCAGGATAGTTGCAGGCCTAACTTGCCCTATGCCAAGGTAGGTTTTCCCTACCTGAACGAAACTAAGGAAAGTCTGAGTCAAAGAGTTCAACTTAAATGTCTGTGTGTTCAAAACCTACCCTTGCCCTCACAACTAAAGCTAAACAACGTCTAGGGATGTGAAAAATCAAATAACTGGTGAGCAACACGAAGTTCTGAGCTTCTTATATCTCTAAGCTTCCTTCGTTGCTCCCCCTCCCCAAGTTCAAGAAAATTGCATAACGGTTTCAAGATTACCTTTCCCAAGTTCAAGGCAATATAGTTTCACATAATTCTCGGGGGTTCCCTTCCCCAAGTTCAATCCAACACAGTTGAAACAGAAGGGCTCTCGATGCTCTGTTCTCAAGACAATGGGCCTCATTACGAGTTTGGAGGTAGCCATGCCGTTTTTAGCAGCATGGCTACCCCCAAACTCGGGTCCCGCAAAAGGGGACTTACCGGGCCATTCCGACCTTGGAGGACCCAGTAATTCCCTTTCGCGGGACCCGGACCCGGTACGTCCCCATTCCCATTGAGCCCTCATAGGGCTCAATGGGAATGGGGAGGGTGATAACAACGGGCCCGTTAATGACGAGCCCGTTGTTAGCATCCTGGTCTGCTAGCGGGTCCCGTTCTGCACGTCTGGTCTGGCCAGACGTACAGTGCAGGACTCGCTGCAGAACTCGTAATGTGGCGGCCCGGAATGAACAGTGCCGGTGTAATGATCACTATCAATCGTTCTCAATAATAAGTCAGTCTTTAACCATTGCAACATAGGAAACGTAGAATCTCCTACCTGAAAATGGACGAATCGACCAGCTCGTACCTCCAGAGAAGTATTAGGTGTAAATCAACCAGAAAGTTAAGCTGAACCCAGGTCGAGAATAGGAATCCCCCTGACTCCTCCCTCGGAGCCCAGTAAGATACTTGGCGACCGAGGAAAAACCCAGGGAAACCCTCGTGGGGGAAAAAACCCTGTGTAGAGCTGCTAGGGATCGTTGGTTTAAGGCAAACGAATCAGGGGGACTGATGGACCTCAGATTCCAATGATGACTTCTTAGGTTGATTAAAGGCTGTTGATTAAAGCTGGATAAATATAAAAGTAAAGATATGAGATTCAGTTGAAAGAGGAGAAAGTCACGCAATAAGAAATGGTGATGAGAATGAAGGATCAGGAATTACCATTCAGACACCTAGACAAGGAGTTTTTAGATGAGGGATCAGGGAACCGAACCTCTTCAAGAACTATTTCTTCGTAAGAAACTGGACGTTTTGGGAAGCAATATGTATAAGAGTTAAGACAGAAAAGAAAGACAAGTGGTAGAACTGAATGGTTCAATAATGGATTCTACCTTCAAGAGAAACACGTGAAAATGTCAAGATGGGCCACGCACGGAGAGGGCGTGGCTTATTTGTAAAAAATACGCTATCCTCGATCCGATCGTGATCCGGATCCTGAGAACAAACGGAAAATAGATGATGGAGGCAACCAGGTATGGAGAGAAGAAGAGGAAAGATAAACAATGAGAAAAGGAGCTGGTAAGCTATACTCACTGAGCGTCCGTATACTCCTAAGAGAGTAGCAACGCGCCGGTATCCTGGACTTCCCGGATGATATGCTGAGGGGAAATCGACTTCCGCTTCCTGTGTGACTCGAAGCAGGGAAACAACTAGACCGTGGCTGGAGTCGCCGCGTTCATAAACCGGTGCGGCCATCTTGGAATATGTTAAAGCGGAATGAATCGTTCTCACGAACGTTACAGTATGCCCCTTCTTAGGTCCAACCCCTCCCGGCTTGTCAGGGTGTCTGGAGTGAAATAGTTTAACAAGGCGTGGTGCATGTACAGTGTCTTTTGACTCCCAGGTACGGTCTGAAGGGGAATAACCCTTCCAATCAACCAAATATTGTAAATGGCCTCGAAAAATACGAGAATCACAAATTTCTTTCACCTCAAACTCAGGGCCAGATGAGGTCAAAACTGGAGGAGGGCGAGTTGTTATCTTTGGATGAAAAGAATTTCGATTGTCCGGTTTCAATTGAGAAACATGGAAAACAGGGTGTATACGAGACCAGGTATCAGGAAGGATAAGTCTAAAGGCAGCACTGCCGATCGGTTTGTCCACCCGAAAAGGGCCAAAGTATCTTGGAGACAGTTTAGATGGTACCAGGTGTCTAGGGAGGAATCGTGAAGACAACCACACCCTATCTCCTGATTTGATGATTGGTGCAGGAGAACGGGAACGATCAGCAAATTTCTTGGTTCTATCCTGGGTTTGTAATAGGGTATCTTTAGCCTTCTTGTGACCTTGTCTGATTTGATTCATTAAATGATCCACATCTGGAATTCTGTGTTCCGATCGTTTTAGAATCGGAAATGTTGAAGGATTGAATCCATAGGAGCAAAAGAAAGGAGAAGTGCGAATGGAAGAGTGATAAGAGTTATTGTAAGCATACTCTGCCAATGGAAGTAAATCCTTCCAGTTATCCTGAGCAGCCGAAATGTAATTCCTTAGATATCCCTCTAGAGTTTGATTGAGACGTTCCGTCTGACCATTGGATTGGGGATGGTAACCGGAACTAAGGGCACGAGAAATCCCAAGATGTTGACAGATGTGTTTCCAGTAGAGTGAGGTATACTGCGTTCCACGGTCAGAGATGATTGTATCTGGTAAGCCATGTAAAGAAAAAATGTGATTGATGAAGATACGGGCCATAACGGCCGCTGTAGGAATTCTGGTGAGAGGTATAAAGTGAGCCATCTTCGTAAAAGAATCAATCACCACCATTATTGCCGAACACCCCTTAGAGGGGGGAAGATCAACGATAAAATCCGTTGAAATTATTTGCCATGGATGAGATGGAAGGGGCATCTTGACCAGTAGTCCCAATGGAGACTTCCGCGAAGACTTGTTCTGAAGACAGTCTGGACAAGATCCAATGTATTCTTTTATGTTCTCCCGTAAAGTTGGCCACCAGAACCAACGAGAAATCATTTCGTATGTTGAAGTTATTCCACGATGTCCTGCTACCTTAGATTTGTGACACATATCCAATACCTCCTTCTGGAGTGAGGTTGTAGGGATGAAGGCTCGATGACCAAGGAAATAACATCCATCCTCTTTGACCAATGTAGGTAGTTCCCCTAGTGAGATTCCTGATTTTCCAACTGATTCAGATTGATGTTTCAGACGAATCAGGAAGTCATGGGAAGCATGTATTCCTAATGCCATCCTAGGAAAAATTGGTTCAGATCTAAATGAATCATTAGGGAGCTGTTCCTTACGTGATAAGGCATCAGCAATTATGTTATCTTTCCCAGGTATAAAGGAAAAAGTAATCCTAAACGGAGAAAAAAAATGAGCCCACCGGGCCTGACGACTATTACAAGTCTGGGCGTACTGGAGAATACGGAGATTGTGATGGTCCGTACGAACTTCTACCGGGTACTTAGCTCCAAGTAATAAGTGTCGCCATTCTTCGAAAGCTCTTTTGATGGCTAACAGCTCTTTCTCCAATACCGTGTAATTTAGTTCTGCAGGTGCCAATGTCTTAGATAAGTATGCCACTGGATGTTCTTGTTCGAAATTATCGGACTGTAGAAGAACTGCTCCCAAAGCATATTGAGAAGCATCAGTCTCCACAATAAACTGGCGATTCTGATCAGGTGTCTGTAGAACAGGGGCGGACGTGAACAGATCCTTAAGTTTCTTAAAGGCTTGATCTGTAGTCTCAGGCCAAGAAAAGGGTACCCCCTTTTTTAGAAGATTAGTCAGAGGTTTAGTCAGGCTTGAAAATCCCGGGATAAATCGTCGGTAAAAATTGGCAAGGCCGATAAACCGCTGAATGTCTTTCCCTGAATTTGGGATAGGCCAATCCAATACTGCAGAGACCTTCTCTGGGTCCATAGCTACACCTTTTGCCGATAGTACATAACCTAAGTAAATGACTTGAGATTGATGAAAGTAGCATTTCTCCAATTTGCAGAACAGGTGATTTTGGTGAAGACGACGAAGAACCTCCTCCACATGTTTAACATGGTCCTGTAGGGTATTAGAGAATACAAGAATATCGTCTAGATATACAATTACATTATGTAAGAGTAGATCGGCGAAGAGGTGATCCATAAAGCGTTGAAAAATCGCCGGGGCATTAGAGAGTCCAAACGGCATAACTCGGTATTGGTAATGACCAAAGGGTGTTCGGAATGCCGTTTTCCATTCATCTCCGGCCTTGATCCTTATCAGATGGTATGCTCCCTTGAGATCCAATTTGGTGTATAGATTTGCCCCCCTGACTGCTTCCAGAATATCTGGTATCAGGGGCATCGGATATTTGTCTGGGATGGTGATTTTGTTGAGCCCTCGGAAATCGATACAGGGACGTAGTTCCGTTGTGTTCCGTTTAGACACAAAAAATAATGATGCAGCTGCCGGTGAAATAGATTCAGTGATCAACCCATTCAAGAGATTAACTCTAAGATATTCTCGTAGCACCTCTTTTTCGTTGTGAGATAATATGTACATTCGACCAAAGGGTAAAGGTTGATCAGGTATTAGATCAATAGCACAATCGTCTCGTCTATGGGGTGGTAACTGTGAATACTCAAAGGTGGAAAAGACTTCTTGATATTGATGGTACACGTTGGGAAGACCTGTGATTTGATTAAGAGTAGTCATTCCCTGGAGTTCAGGAGCGGAGGAATTGGTTTCCAACAGAACCTCTTGTTGATCTAAACATAGTACGAATACTATTACAAAATGCCGTATGGGAGTCTAGTATAGGATTATTGCTGACAATTAAAGGTGTGACCCAGGCTAAAGCTGAACCAGTCATTTGGGATACCATATAACCCACACGATCCCGATCAGTATGAAAGAAGGCGTTTTTGAAGGAAAATTGAACGTAACAGGAATCTAAGAATTCTTTCACCTTATGGGGATTCCCATCGAATTGTCCTCCCGGAAGGGGTCCTGGGGGAACCTCCGAACAGTGTGGAACTCGTGAGGCAGTAGTATGTTGTGCTATTTGTTGAGCTATCTGCTGGGATGTCTGTTGTTGATTTTGCCTTAAGGCAGTATTCTCCTGCTGGAGTTGTTGAACTTCAGTGGTTAAGGATTGTACAGCAGAGATCAATTGTTGGATCTGCTGTTGTTGTTGTTGGGAATCCATTATGAGGATTTCCTAGACTCCCTGTTGCAATGACCAAAGACACCGGGAATATTTTATTTTTATAGGCGTTGCTAACTGTAATGATCACTATCAATCGTTCTCAATAATAAGTCAGTCTTTAACCATTGCAACATAGGAAACGTAGAATCTCCTACCTGAAAATGGACGAATCGACCAGCTCGTACCTCCAGAGAAGTATTAGGTGTAAATCAACCAGAAAGTTAAGCTGAACCCAGGTCGAGAATAGGAATCCCCCTGACTCCTCCCTCGGAGCCCAGTAAGATACTTGGCGACCGAGGAAAAACCCAGGGAAACCCTCGTGGGGGAAAAAACCCTGTGTAGAGCTGCTAGGGATCGTTGGTTTAAGGCAAACGAATCAGGGGGACTGATGGACCTCAGATTCCAATGATGACTTCTTAGGTTGATTAAAGGCTGTTGATTAAAGCTGGATAAATATAAAAGTAAAGATATGAGATTCAGTTGAAAGAGGAGAAAGTCACGCAATAAGAAATGGTGATGAGAATGAAGGATCAGGAATTACCATTCAGACACCTAGACAAGGAGTTTTTAGATGAGGGATCAGGGAACCGAACCTCTTCAAGAACTATTTCTTCGTAAGAAACTGGACGTTTTGGGAAGCAATATGTATAAGAGTTAAGACAGAAAAGAAAGACAAGTGGTAGAACTGAATGGTTCAATAATGGATTCTACCTTCAAGAGAAACACGTGAAAATGTCAAGATGGGCCACGCACGGAGAGGGCGTGGCTTATTTGTAAAAAATACGCTATCCTCGATCCGATCGTGATCCGGATCCTGAGAACAAACGGAAAATAGATGATGGAGGCAACCAGGTATGGAGAGAAGAAGAGGAAAGATAAACAATGAGAAAAGGAGCTGGTAAGCTATACTCACTGAGCGTCCGTATACTCCTAAGAGAGTAGCAACGCGCCGGTATCCTGGACTTCCCGGATGATATGCTGAGGGGAAATCGACTTCCGCTTCCTGTGTGACTCGAAGCAGGGAAACAACTAGACCGTGGCTGGAGTCGCCGCGTTCATAAACCGGTGCGGCCATCTTGGAATATGTTAAAGCGGAATGAATCGTTCTCACGAACGTTACAGCCGGTCCCTTACCGGCACTGTTCATTCCGTGGCCTCCACAGTTGTAATTAAGCCCAATGTTTGTAATTCCTCAAGTCTCGGGGTACCCTTCCATGATACTTTAATTCAGCCACTTATACTTGTTTTTTGTCTTTTCAAAAGGTTCAACACTGTTCTTGGTTTGTTTCACAATGTCTTTGGTTCCCACAATTTAGGTCTCACTGTCTAAGTGCAGTTGTATAACCACACAGTCCACCCATCACAGGTCAAGCAACCAAGATCCCTGGGCTCTTTGTTGGCCTTTTGGCTTTATGTGCACGTAGTTTCACCAAATGGCTTTGCCACAACGTGTCACCTCTTGCCAGTCTTTGGCCTTGCCACACTGCATTTGTTCATTAAGTTCACTTTCAGGTGGTTTTATTCATGCCCCACCTTTCTAAGGCACACTTTCACACTTAAGATCTTTTCCGTGTGTTATGTTCCCATGGGCACTTTCGCTTTGGCTGTCATCTGTTATGTGTTTTGCCCTTAAAGTTGTATTTAATTTAGTATTTGTTTATTTATTTTTATTTTTTGTAACATTTAGTTTATTTCAAACTTTTGTCACAACAAAACAAACCTTTCCATTTCATTAAAGTTTCCTAGTTAAGAAAATTAGGCAAAAGAAAAAAAGATTTCCAGTATTAGTCCAAACTGACTTAAATCATAATTTAGTTCTGTGGGCCACTTCATTTGAGTTCACTCCAAGATTTTATCAAGAAAGTTCATTACTCAGCAAGTTAAATGCACAAAGCCCCACTTAAAATCCAGAGCCACCACTCGTCCATATTGTCGTCTGCTGGTGCAAATTTACTCAAATGAATTGACCTTTGATCCTTTAATGCAGTACATTCCGTTATTAGATGTGTAGTTCATTCTGTCTTTTCCATACAATATCTACATCCATCATTTTAAGCGTTTTCTATATGTCGCACAACCAACATTTGTTTCGTTTTAAATGCATTCAAGCGCAGTATTAGAAAACCATCGCGATGGTGACGAGACGGGAATTGTTGCAAGTACTGTGGCATATTTTCCAGTTGGTTCATTGTGGGCCCAAGCTCTAGAGCAGTCGACAAACTATTGTATTTTGACAAGTTGTGGATCCACGATCACTGTTTTAGCTTTTTTTTTCAATTTGAGGCTGATCTAACAGAGTGGCAATCTGGATATTGGCTGCTTGCATGATTTCCTTCAGTTTTTGGGTCCACATCTCGAGTAGACCGGCACAAGGACGAATGTCCGATGGAGCAAGTATTTTGTAAACTGGTTCCGGACTGGCAATTAACATTTTTCGTAGTAACTCCAGTGATTTCCAGATCACAATTCTGTATAGCTCGTCCAGTGCTAGTTCATGTCTAATGATAATCATAGATATGTAATTTGGTAGCCTTAGTACACGCCGCCAAAAGATTGCTTCTAGCTAAGCCCAGATTTTATAATCTATGTTCCATCCTGTTTCGGCACCAAAGGTGATGGCAGGTATTACTTTCTGCAAATAGAACTGCCGAACTGGATTTAGGGTGAATTTTCCAAATAAAGTATGGATTCTAGCACCTTGTAGGGAAAACGTTTTCATCTGCTGAAGTAGGTCCTGCACCCAGCTCCATTCTCATATCGATCTGTTGACCAATACCCCCAGATATCGGATTTCAGTGACTTCTTCAATCACTGTCAATTTTCCACCTGAAGTTTTTATTTTTTCATCCTTTTACTGGGCCGAGCTTCATAATTTTTGTCTTTTTAACATTTATTCTAAGTTCGTTTTCATCCATATAGCTTTGCAGTCTTGAAAGCAATCGCTGTAACCCTATTTGGGTGGCGTCAATTAGGACAAGATCGTCGGCGTATGTCGCGCATCAAATTTGATGTCCGTTCCAGAGCAACTCGCGATTTATAATATCAAACGCCTGTTGCATATCGATAAAGGCGAAAAAAATATTAGATCCCCTTTCTAGTGCTTCTAATTTCAGCAAGTTTATCATTGTCAGGTTGATTTCAGTCCCGACTCCTTTTGTAAAACCTGTCTGACAACAGTTAAAGTTGCCCAAGCTGTTAATTTTTGTTGGAGAAAGGTAGCTAGTATCTTTCAAATTGTGTCTAGAAGGGCAATCGGGCGATAGTTGGCCGGATCAGCCCGATTGCCCTTCTTAAAAACGGGCACAATTATCGCCTCAGTCCATGAAGATGGTTATATTTTTTGTTCGGCAATTCTAGCAAACAATTTTGCAATGAATATGGACCATTCCTGTTTATGTGCCTTTAGCATCATATTTGATATGCCATCAGACCCGGCAGCTCTGGAATTTTTCAGCTTTCCAATGGCATTGCGTCTGGCCACTTCACTCTCTAGTACTTCCCAGTTTCTTGCCTCTACTGTAAATTCAATCGCTATTTTGGAGGAAGACTTTGCAAATACATTTACGAAGTGTGTTATCCAGTCGCCATCAGTGACCCCATTTGCCAACATGTCAGTCTGATTTGCGAATCCTCTATTTAGAATTCGCTAGATCTCTCTTTAATTATTCGATTTGATTAAAGCTGACATCATCTTGCCTCGTTCTTTATCACGAAGACAAGAGAATGATTTTAACCAATTTCGGTATTTTTTTTTCGTTTTATGAAACCGTGGGCATGAACTCCTAAATTGGGCTTTAGTACTCTTATATCTTTGTTGAGTTGTTTCTTCTCATTCTTTACACTCCTGCTCCACTCATGAATATGTGTTTTTATTTTTCGTGTATTTTGAGAGCCGCACATATTTTGATAGGGCAACAATGGAACATAATTTATCGACTCACGTGTTGTTATAGGTAGTGATTGAAAGACTTCAGTCAAGTGTGTCATTTGTTGCTCTTTTAATCTCAGCCGATTTCGCCCATGATTTACTTCCAGTTCTTGATTGTAGTTCAATGCTTCCAGTTTTCGACATATAGGCCACGACATTTCCAGCATCACTTGATCGCTGTATTCAGTCGGTGCAATTCTTAATTGCAGGATCTTGTTCCACATATTTCTTTAGGTCCATATATAATCTAGGATCTTATCATAGCCAAAATTATGCCAAGTGAAATTTGGTGGCACATCTCCATTTACTTGCCCATTGAGCATCTCACAATCTCTTGCTTCTATTTCAGTGTCCCATCGGACTCTCCTGGCAGTAACTCTGTGATTCTTTAATTGTATCTAAAATAGGTTCCTTTTTATCATTAAACCATGTTATGTTCATGTCCTCACACACGATGGTCGATAGATCTTGATGTTTCATTTGATTTTTATTGATTATCATTATTGATGATATAAACTTTTCAGACGTGATCTGTAGTGGGTTCCAATAAACATTGATTAGAAGCAAGTGTTGCACATTCAGAGAGTGACCATATGATTTTTGAATTAAGGTTGCTTGAACAAAACTGTTTGGGTTTTCCTTTTCACTCACTTCCCAGTTTGTACCATTTTTCAGCATTGTTATTAATCCTGAGAAGGGACGACCTTGAGAGTTTTTCACCGCTGGATTTAGCATTGTCAAGTAACCATCTTTTACTGGTGGAATCTGCAGCCATGTTTCTTGTAAACATATTGCAAAGTTGTCTGACAGGTCCACTGGAAGTCAAATAAATGTTGAAATCCTCTCGTATTCCAGGATATCAAGGTAGAGAGATCTTCATATTCAACTATGTCTAGCTACTGCTTCCTCATTCTTGTTGTGCAACTGCCAGGATGCAACTGAGAAGTTGGCACTGTTTTCAGATGTTTCCTTAAATCATTGTGGCGCTGTTCATTGGCTTCCTTTGTTATTGTTGTTCCATTGGTGCCTGAAGGACTTGAGAGACTGGATCGCCTTCTGAAATCTCAAACCCCAAGAACAATAGTTCATCTTTCGCAGCCATCAAGGTCTTACGTACTGCCTTGGATTTTACATCCAATAGGACCTGGTCAGCACAATTTTCTGAGATGTATTCAACTATACTGATGTCTTGGGAGGTCACCGTCCTTAGCACCGGTACTGAATGCAAGAGGCGAATTACATTACTTCTATTTAGATTGAGATCGTTGTCATCATCAAATATGTTTTCAATCCGTATTTTCCAAACCAACTGTTTTGCTTCAGACTGCTTTTGTTGATCCAAGTGAAGCGCTTTTTTTCTGAATTTGGGCTAATGTTTGTTTCGGATTTAATGTCACCTGAAACATATGCGTAATATCAGTATCAAAGGTTCCTAGATTTTCAGGTAATTTTCCGTGCTCAACTATGGGCCCAATTTGCCCTCGAGTCTCATCTTCATTTGAGTTTTTGGAAGTCACTGGAATGAGGATTTGCCTTGCCACACTAGCTCTTTGTCCCACTAAGTTTGGCAGACTAATCGCGTTTGCCTCTTGATGGTCCGAATCACTGCAGTCTTCAGGGTCTTCAGAGTAAGTTGATAAATTGCACTGATGATCTCGCTGTGTGGATTGAATCGCAGTCCGAGTCAAGCCTCGTTCTTTTTTTGGGTTCATCAGATTGGATTTCGTATTTTCTTCGACTGCTTCTGTTTGAATTTTCACTTTTTCCAATTTGTTGGGTAAAGCCTGTTTCTCTCTTCAGAACAGATTTAATTTGCGAGGTGTAGGCAAATTACGCAGGAATTTTCTTAAGCTGCTAGTCTATTTTTCAGTTTTTTTGGCCGGGCATTGCCCAACAGCATTAGATTTTAAGGTGGGTGCTGCACTTGCGAGATTTCTTGCTGCGCCATTGAATATGCCATATGATAATTTTTCTGCAGAGTAATGAGGCATTTCAGGGGACTTTTGAATGGTTTCCGCATTTGCAATTGCACTATTTCTATTTTCAATTAAGATTTCTGGAGTTTCTTCTATTGAATGTGCGCTATCAATTTCAATAAACCTCTCTGTCCTCAGATGAGTGCTGCTTGTTAGTAATTCGGCATTTATTTGATGCCACGGGCTAAGCCGCTTCGAAATTTGTCTTGATTGCGGTAAGGTGTCTATCGCGCCAGAAGCGTTGGGCACGCTAGGAACATCTGCGCCGCTACAGTCCTGCGTTTCAACATTTGTTCTGCAGACCTCCAATGTTATATTCACTATGGGCTGACTATTTGCATTTGAGATCACTTGTTTTAGACATCCTAGTACAGCCTCCGTTAGGGTATTTTTTTCTGTGTTGTCTTTCATGGCTAGTTCATTAACCTATTGTGCCATGATGACGAGTTTTTGACTTCATTTTCTAAATGTAAATGTAGTTCCGTATTTAGACTTTCTATTTTGAATATTTTTTTTCATTTAGATGACCAATTAATGCATTGTTATTTTGAATTCCCCATTTAAAGATTCATAAAGTTTTATAAACAGGATTAGAGCCAGGGACGTGGCGGCTAACACGTTGTTATGAATCTGTATTGCCGCCGCCGCCAACAAGTTTGATTTTGTACTCGGCTCTTGTTCCACCTTGTTGCGTCGTTTGTCTTTGTTCACAGTAATATGGTTGTTTTTTCTGAGAGTTGATACTCCCGTAATGCCTTGCTGGGACAGATCAGCGGCGCCGGACGAACTCAGCGTCTTTGGTGTAGAACAGCTGGACATCCGCTCCACCGAAAATCTGCCTTCCATGGTGGGTTGCAAAGGTAATCTGGACTGATTATTTTGTGTAATTACCAATTTGTCTAGTGTTTGTTGTCGGGGTAGAGCTAAGTCCGTGCTTGTTGTAGTGTCCTCTACCGTTGTGCTAGTTCGAACATTTTGTAGTCCTTTTTGCACGCCATGGGTCTGGTGAATATCAGTACACAGGTGTATGCATGCACATCTGACTTTTGTCTTGTTTGTATTCGAAAAGCTCTCCGCCAACTTATCTTTCATTAACTCAAAGTCGGCTTTCAAGCGCGCAGTTAATCTAGCCTCACGACCTGCAAAGTCAAACCCAGTATTTGACATCTTTGCATCGGTCGCTGCGTGCTCCCGAAATTCGCCCTCTTGACGAGCGTGCCTGCTGGATTCTTCTCTCATACCTATAATACTTCAGTGTCCTGTCTTCTCGTGCATTTCTGTACACATTTTTTTATTCCTCATAAGTGAATGTTCACTGTCGAATCCATTCATAGTTGTCGATTGAATTCCTGGATAGTTTCTTCCAGCAACAAAGTCTTTATATCCACCCTCCACCGGCAGAAAAATAAATTTAAGTGAGTTAACATCTGTGATTAATCGTGGAACCTCTAGTTCGAGGAGCTCGATATCCGTTACATCAAATTGTGAAGCAAAGGCAGCCGCGTTAATTTCAATCGCTTTATCGCATTCATCATGACTTGTAGTCTGTTTGAGCTAACATATACCCTTTCCTGTGCGGCAGCCTCCATCGTATCAGCTCCAGACCCTGCATCCACACATACGCTGCCTCTTTCCCCCACTCCATCCTCGGCACGAGCCACACCAACAAGTGCCTTTTTCTTGTCCACTAGGCTATTTTGACATCCACAAAGTACTGGATTTGATAGACATTTCGTAGCCAGTAGCGCCAAATAGGGAAAGACAGAGTAAAGTGCAGTTGTTGTTGGCCCGATACATGGGGCGGCAGACATCAGATCTTCATGTTGCTCTCATGACCAGTCATATCCCTCCAAGTCACACGTTTGGATGGATACATCTCCATCTAGATGTAAGATAATGCCACTTAAGGAATTAGCCAGTGGCTGTAATGATTGTTTTAACTTTAAGCGAGTCAAGGGACCTGTCTCAGCCATAGTTAGCTGCTTACCTGCCGCGGACTGCTGCTGACTGAACTCTGCGCCCGAGCTCCGCACTTGCCAGGTGTTTTTAAAGGAGGTAGGGCTTGACTGGTAAAAGGCACAGCAGCAAATAGAGGGAAAAAGCACACACTCCAGGAAATGCTCTCCTCCCAGTAGCACCAGACAGTAGCTGCAGCTCCTCTCACCAACTCCAACTGCTGCAGACTGAACTCTGCGCCCAAACTTAATATGCTTAAATTCAAGTTTTCATTCAGTTCAATATTCAATATGCATAATGTGGTTTGGTTGCAAGCTTTCATTCAGTTCAGTATTCAAGATGTATAATTCAAATTAGTTTCAAGTTTTTGTTTCATTCGATACTTATCTGCAGCCCTCTACGAGCACCTCGGCTTGGTGTGGCAATCCCCAACATTCACCGGTCCTCAGTGTGGTCCCCGGCGGCTCCCGCTGCTTCCTCCTGCTTCTCCAGTCAATAGGCCAGCCTCTGTTAGCGCTGCTCGCACGCCGGCTGCAGCTTTGCACAAGCCGGTAACTCTGTTGTCTCTGCAGGGACGGAGATGGCGTCCTTTCTCCGCGCCCGCTTGTTCGCAGCACCAGCCGCTTGTTCTTTTATTTGGAGCCTCCTAGACCTGTGACAGCCTCACAGCCTCTCTCACCTTGGGCTCCCCTGGTCCTGCGGGATCCCGGCCAGCGTCCGGGCTCCTTCTCCCATCCCACCACAAACATCTCCTTTCAAAAAGGGTCCCCTGCTGGTCACTCTGGACAGGCCTCCCAGGTGATCCCTATGCTACTCTATGGTTCTCCATGTATACCCCTGCAACCACTTGACAGGTTGCAGGTGTGCATTCTCAATTGGGCTTGCCTGACCATAATTAAAAGGGACATGCCTGACCCTGGCAGTACTCTGCAGGCATCTTCCTCATCCCAGTACTAGAATGGCAAAATGTGGGGAAAGGAGGGGAGAGGTCTTGCAGTAGCCCATAAAGGCTGGGGAAGGGTTGGGGTACTCTCCAATAGGTAAAGGGGAATACCATGTCTCTCCTGTGGGTACCCCAATCCCTGAGGACCCTCCACCTAGGAGATCCTCCCTTACTTCTCCACCCCCAGATTCGGCATCCAAAAGTGATGGCCTTTCCCTGGCCACATGAGAAGAGGATCCAGGGGAAGCAGGAGTGAGGCTACCCTCCGGCTTCTCACACCCTAAATAACTTATGTTTCACATTGCATATCAAAGGAGAGGACTTTAAATGGGCGCAGAGTAGCAATAAAAACCTGGATATTGATTTTTCCAATCATAATGCAGCTACCGATAAGTTGAACTTTGCGCGGGTTAAGTCCAAGACAGAGGAATTATTGAACAAGTGGTCCCTGCTACTCCTCGTATGGTAGGGACGCTTAGCAACGATTCAAATTTGTATTTCCCTTATCATTGTGTACAGTCTAGCAATGTTACATTTCCAATGACAACCGTCCTTTTTCAAAGAAGTCGATAAGCTATTAACCAGGTTCTTATGGTAAGGGAAAAAGTCGAGGATATCCCACACCAGGTTGCAGCGACACCAATCGCAAGGAGTGAGATTCCGCAATTTTAAAAGTAATCTGATGAGGTTTGGAATAAGTCTAGGGGTGTGATCGTTATCTGACTGGGCCATGGATCATCAACCGGTATGCAGCTATTTGGAATCTTCATTAGCTCATTCCCATCAACTGGATGACATACTATTCAGTTCAGCCGATGGCTTTTACATATAATGCGATGCATATGTGGGTGGTGGGCACGGAAGGGGAGTTGTTCCCCTCTGAGAGGATGCAGTTATGGTTTAATTCTAAGCTCGGTACAGCAGTCACATTCCTGAATTGGTCGTGTTGGGAGACGCAGTGGTATACTGTACCTGCATCAAATAGTTGTATTTATAATTTTTTAATTTGGGACTTATAAAGCATTTTAATCCAAAGCGATGTACAGAGTTTCATAAAAACGGTACAATAAAATGAAAACACAAGCAAGAATAGAACAACAATCAGCCTCATATATCATTTTGCAATAAATAGGTCTTCAGTGTGGAACGAAATAAAGAGTATGAAGAAATAGAGTGGAGAGAAAGTGGAAAAGAATTCTAATGAAAAGGAACTAAAGTAAAAGAACGAAAACGGGAACTAGCACAGGGAGGACAAGATGCTGCAAGGAGAAATTGTGACAGAGCAGAGAGAACGAGTAGGAATAAAATGAGACCAGTGAGGAACGATGAAAAGAGATTTAAAAGCTAGACACAAAAAGTTAAACTTGAGATGAGAATGGAGAGAGAGCCAGCCAAGAGTAGAGAGAAGAGACAATTGAATCAAGTGGGCGAAGAAGATAAAGAAGACAAATGGAAGTATTAAAAACTGATTTCAATGGAGCAAGGCGCGAGAAAGGAAGACTAAATAGAGAAATTGAGCAATACAAAAGTCGGGAAAAAAATGAATGAGATCAGGAGTTAGAAAGGACAAGCTTTGTGTATTTTATACAAATCATAACGACAAGCACAGTAAAATAAAGAGATATGATGAGTGAATGATAAAGTCCCAAGTTACGAGCCAAGGAGGAAATGGAAAGCAAAGAGGTAGAAAAAGAAATAGAGGGAGGAAGAGAAGGAATAGTGTTTGCGGGGAAAAATAAGAGTACTTCAGTATTTAATGCCAAAAAATGTTCTGTCATCCAGCAATTGATAGCTAGGAGACATGTAGAGAAATTATTGTGAACATCAGGAGTGAAAGAAGAGAAAGACAAGCAGAGTTGAGTATCGTCCACATAAAAGTGGTGAGAAAGGACGAATGATGAAATAACTTGAGACAAAGGCGAAGTATAGAGAGAAAAAAGGAATGGGCCGAGCCTTGGGGAACACCATGAACAAGAGGAGATGTTGGAGGTTGATCCAGCCCAGTAGGGATACCGGGAATGTCCTTTGTGATAAGTAGCAACCGAAACAAGAAAGAACAGACCCTGAGAATCCAAAAGAGGAAAGAGAAGAAAGTAAGAGAGAGTGATCAATAGTGTCAACAGTCGCAGACAAGTCTAACAAAAGAAGTAAAGATGAGTGTTTAGAATAACATGCTGACAGTAAAGAATTAGAAATGGAAAGACGGGCAGTTTCAGTGGAATCAAGAGACTGGAACCCCCTACTAAAAACGAAGAATAGAATTATTAGAAACAAAAGTAGAAACGGGAGAATAGACAAGATGGTCAAGTAACTTAGAGAGATAAGGCAAAAGAGAAATAGGATGAAAGTTAGAAGCGAAAGAAGGATCAGAGGTTTTTTTCAGGATAGGAAGAGTAGATGCATGCTTAAAAGAGTTTAGAAAAACAGAATTTGAAAGACAAATATTAAATAGGGAAGTTAGGTAAGAAACAAGATAAAGATAGACTTTAGGAATGAGCACCGATGGAATAGGGTCAAGTGGAGATGCAGTAGGGTGAGCCTAGGTTAACCAGAGAGAGGTCTCATCATTCCTAATAGGTGAAAAATAGGAAATCGTAGTATTGAGATACAATGGTGTGCCAGTCTTACCAGAAGTAGAACTGGAGGACTCAATGGAGGCACAGAGACAGGACACCTTAGAGGAAAAAAACAAGGTCAGAGGCGGGTAGAGTTGCAAGAATGAACACGTTTAGCAGGATAGAGAAGGCGTGTAAGAGTTTGGAACACATGTTTAGGATGAGTTGACTGCGTTTGAAGATGATCAGAATAAATAGGAACGTTTAGCCGAAAGCAAGACCATCAAGTGTATGATAAGAATAGTACCCTTCGGACCTGGACTTGCGCCAACGGTGCTCAAGGCAGCAAAATACACGTTGCATAGCGCAAAGTTTAGAGGAAAGTCAGGATTGAAGGGGTTTACAAGAGCATAGAATGTAGATGTTGGGTAAAGAGCAAACAGTGAAGAAATAAGTGAATATGACAAGGAAATGGCAGCCTCGTCAGACGATACAGTAGCAAATGAAATATGTGAAGGACGTTGAGCAGTACATGAAGAGAGAGGGGTATTAAAGGTGAGCAGATCCAGTCTTCAACATGATGTAGTGGGCGAAGGATAAGCAGATACCAGAGGTGCGGGAAAAACAGAGAAGGAAAGAAGATGATCAGAGAGATAGACAGGAAATGCAGACACAAGCAATTTGGAAAGAGGTGAAAATAAGATCTAATGAAGAACCCAATACATGCGAGGGAGGAGTACAAAGGGGGGAAAGAAGATGAGAATCAAGAATTGAACAAAATGGAAGATTGACATGGGTAGAAGACAGATGGAGATTCAAATCTCCCAAAAGAACAAAAGGAAATGTAGATGGGAGAGTACAAGAAAGATCATCAAGATCATCACAAAATGGCCCAACTGGACCAGGTGGTCGATAGAGGAGTAACAAAGATATGGGATAGGCTCAGAAAAAGAAGTATATAAGTATTCAAGTGAAAAAAAGACTGGGAGAGTCAAAATAGAAGGGACTAGACCAAAAAAGGAACCGTAGAGAATGCCAACACCCCCACCACAGGCAGATGGACACGGGTTATAACAAAAAGATGTAAGCGATGTAGAGAAGGAAGCAGGAATATTGAAAGAGGAAATCCAAGTTTCAGTAATACAGAGGAAATGCAGGTTTAGTCGAAGAAAAAGATCTAATATGGAAGTACATTTATTGCACCAAGATCTGGCATTCCAGAGAGCCAGGTCAAGAGAAGGAGTATGAGAAGAACAAGATGGGTCGAGAAGGTTATCATAGTTGCGAGAAGACCAGAAGAATGCACAAAGAATGCAGGTGGCATTTATATAGTATGGAAGGAAGAGGAATAAATAGAATGAAGGAGGAAAAATGAAGCAAACACAAAGATGGTGTCTGAAAAGTGATCAGCAGGTGGATCAGCTGGGAAGTCAGGGGAGACTACAGTGCGTCGCATGAAGACTGTTTGTAGATGAGGTAGTATGAAACTATAGGGAATAATTAGTCCAAACTCTGCAGACAGTAGCGTTGCGACTTTGTCCTGACTTGACGTTATGAATATACTCAGCCTCCGGTATTCTCCCCTTTGCAACGCTCAGGAAGAGGTTCAGCCCACTTGCCGGTGAATTCTTGAGATACTTTCAACCGACTAGTCGAGTAGTGGAGGTGGTAACTGGAGGGGTCGGTAGCGGAGCAAGGTGGAGGGAAGTTCCTCACAATGCATCCTGGTGTATGCAGGCTTGAATCAGGGTGTCAAGTTGAACAGAACAGGAAAACTGAAGCTACTTGGAATGATTGTGGGACCACAGTATTGGAAGATACATGGTCATGTATATGGAATAGAATCAGGTGCACATTGTTGGCAGCATCCAAAACACAGATGCTGTATATGTTTCTTAACAGGGCTCTCGTCACCCCATCCCATCTCACAAAAGTGGACACGGGTAGGAATAGCACACTATGCTGATCATGCCAGGTACCCTAGCACATTTTATTCTCATGCTAATTCTTTAGCACATTCTGGGCGGAAGTCTGGCCACATATGCTTCCCTCATTTAGTGGGAAGAGCACTCAAGAAAGGTTATTTGATGTCCTAATAGCCATTGCAGTTCAGGTCCTAACGTGAAACTGGAAAGCCCCATTTAAATTATCTGTAACACTATGGTGGAATAAGGTGGCATACGCTCATAGAATGGAAGCCTACTTAAGCAGGAAATCCTTGGCCTCTGGGTCAATACTCTACCCATGGATCATCTAGAGGGCTTCCTTAGCGGCACTTGAAGTTGGGGCATGTGAAGGTCCAGCTTGTCCTCCCTGGACCTTGGCCTGTGTACAGTAGAGAAGGGACGATTTAGTGTTCGTAGTGCACTCTCTTTTTCTTTCTGTGAATATGTGTTTCATTACCCAGTCCCTCTGTCTCGTCTCCCCATTTTGCCTGTTTTGTCTTTCCCTCGTGTGTATAGGTTATCCGCTTTGTTTTGCTTTTACTTGCCCTCTAGCCTTTACTAGGACATTTCCTGTTGCATCTAGTCTATTGAATGGCTAATGATATTTTGGTGATTGTTGCTCTTAGGGATGCAGGGTAAGGAAAAGGGTGAGCAGGTCTCTTTCTTTTCCTTGTTGTTTTGATGTAAGGATATAGGTGTGCAGGTCTCTTCCTTTTCCGTGTTGTTTTGGTGTAAGGATAAGGGTGTGCAGATCTCTATCTTTTCCTTGTTGTTTTGATGTAAGGATAAGGGTGTGCAGATCTCTTTCTTTTCCTTGTTGTTTCGATGTAAGGATACAGGTGTGCCTGTCACTTTCTTTTCCTTGTTTTTTTGATGCAAGGATAAGGGTGTGCAGGTCCCTTTCTTTTACTTGTTGTTTTGATGCAAGGATAAGGGTGTGCAGATCTCTTCCTTTTCCTTGTTGTTTTGATGTAAGGATAAGGGTGTGCCGGTCTCTTTCTTTTACTTGTTGTTTTGATCTAAGGATAAGGGTGTGCGGGTCGCTTTCTTTTCCTTGGTTTGATGTAAGGATACGGGTGTGCGTGTCCCTTTCTTTTCCTTGTTGTTTTGATGCAAGGATACGGGTGTGCGTGTCCCTTTCTTTTCCTTGTTGTTTTAATGTAAGGATAAGGGTGTGCGGGTCTCTTTCTTTTCCTTGTTGTGCTCATGTAAGGATAAGGGTGTGCAGGTCTCTTTATTTTCCTTGTTTTGATGTAAGGATAAGGGCATGCAGGTCTCTTTCTTTTCCTTGTTGTTTTGATGTAAGAATAAGGGTGTGCGGGTCTCTTTCTTTTCCTTGTTGTTTTGATGTAAGGATAAGGGTGTGCAGGTCTCCTCTTTTCCTTGTTGTTTTGATGTAAGGATAAGGGTGTGCAGGTCTCCTCTTTTCCTTGTTGTTTTGATGTAAGGATAAGGGTGTGCGGGTCTCTTTCTTTTCCTTGTTGTTCTGATGTCCTCAGGTCTGACGATTTGGGCGCTGCCTAGTCTAGGAAGTTACAGTAGTGCCAGTCGACAGCTATGAGATTTATGTTGAAGTATGGTGGGCTTAGTACCAGAAGTGATATACCATACAGGTAATTCAGAACTGTTGTGCTTTCAAAACTATCTTTGTGTGATCTTCCATTGTAGAGTTGCGATGTTTTGCACCAATGATTTTTTCAATGCATTTTTTCGATGTACTTGTTCAAGTGAATTATCTTATTAAAACCAATACAACTTTTAAACAAAACAACAACAAAAAATCCTGAATAGCCCAACACTATGACTCTTCACCTTCTGATGGCATTGGGAATCTGAATGTTTTTAGTCAAGAGCCAGACAGGAGCCGGTTCTCCAACAAAAGCACTTCAGATAAAACTCTGAAGCACATTATCAAACTTGTTATTCCAATAGATACAGTGCAGACAAACAGTATATAAATTCCCACAGAACGATTCATTACTGTTTGAACAATTTTACAACACTGAATTGACCTCACAGAGCTTCAAATGGGCAACCATGATGGAAATAGTTAATAATGTGTTGTCTGGAAACATTGTGTATGAAATTATCATAAATAAAAAGATTGCATTAGGAACATGGTAGAATAGAAAACATCAACAACATATTAGAGTCTTGAATGAATGAAACTAACTTGAGCAATGTATTACATCAAAATGCCTAAGATGAATTTCTAGATGGATTATATAGACTGCGCTATCAACCCCTACACAGTCGTGTGCGGCATCCTCACGCCTTTGAGGTTCAGGCTAGGAAGAAGCTTATGAGGAGAGAACTTTGAGCGTAAAAATAGGTCTAACAATTGTTTACACCAACACAAGTTTATTCTGGCACAACGTGACAGAGCAGATGTTTAGTGCCCTGAACAATCGTAAAACAGGGCAGTTCTGAGCGATCATTAAATCAACATCTGAACCCGCAAGAGGATGTCCAGACTAATTTCCAAGGCAGACTGGATTTCTTTTTACTCTAAAATATGCCTGAACTACCGACGTCTGCTGATACAGAGTTACCCCATAAGTCGGGGTCTGCTGGCCTCTCGAATGTCATCCTCAAAAGCAACCTGTCCCTGTGGTCTCACATTTTGTCAAAAATGTTCAATCAGGTGACTGTGTTCCTTATTATTGGATGGCCTTATTTTCAAAAGTGGTAATCGTCTGAACCCCCCGAACTATAGGACAATTACACTTTTCAACATGCCTGGAAAGATTTTTAGCTCCCCGACTGAATCTCAGTTGAGGTCTTGGGCAATTGAGGCAGGGGTTCTGGACCCTTTTCAAATGAGTTTTGTAAAGGAAACGGGTACAGCACAGAACGGTTTTGTGATCAATATTCATGCATTTATGTACGTTTCATAGATTTTTCAATGGCATTTGACAGTGTTGACCGCTCTCTTTTATGGTCAAAACTCCCGACTTGGGGCTGCCATGCATGCTTGATTAAAATGATTTGGGCACTACATGAGGGGAATCTGCAAGTGTGAGACAATGTGGAAAGTCTCGCTTCACCCATTAAGACTGGAGGACTAAAATAAGGTTGCCTCCTCGCCCCAATTATTTTAAATGTATTTCTAGCTGATATTAACAAGACCTTGGGGGGATACAGTCACTTCAGCCTAAACAGGATGCCCTTTTAGTCAATTGGCTGCTTTATGCAGACAACCATGTCCTTCTAGATCGTACCACGATTGGGTTAGTGACAGATTCAGGCCATACAAAAATAAATATGCATGCGACAATGGCTAAACAGTGAACGTAAATCAGACCAAGGCTGCAGTAATGAAACCATATAAGAATAAATGCAGCCCCCCTTTTAAAATGGTCATTAACAAGTAATATTGTAGAATTAGTACCAGAATTTGTTTATCTGGGATTTTTATTTTCCGAAAATAATAACTGGTCTTTGACCATACATTTTTTGCAAAGGAAACTTCAGGTGTTATCTATTCAAGCTAAAATGATACATGTTTTGGACTTTTGTTTAGCTTGTCCCTTCACATAATGTTTTATAAATTGAATATAATTCCAATTCTAACATATGGTGCAGAGATTTCCATAACCTGGGATAAGATGCCATGGGAACGACTCGAGGCCCCCATTTGGAAGTGTCTTATCCTTGCCTGCAGGCACTCCCATCCCCCTAATTAGTTTTGGAGTTAGGCCTGTTATCCATGACAGCAATGGACAACATTATTGTTTTGTAGAAAAATAATTAAAGCAACTAAATCAACATTGTTTGAACAATTACTACAAGTATTCATGAAAAAGAAAGTTGTTTCTTTAATGATTGGGAAAAAGAGTGTCTGACAATTTTAGCTAGCCTAGAAGCCTCCATTAACTGGTTGATAGTTCATACTCTACAAGTGAAGAAGAGGCTATGGGATGTAGATTGGATACAGACGATAGAGACCTACATCTTTCATCATTACATTATTCTTTATGAGAATCAGGTGTGCTAGCCAATTATCTAATACAATTCCCAGACGCCAAATTGAGGAATTCTTTTCTGAGAATAAGGTTGAATTTGTTAAATTCAAAAGAGATTTTTGGGTTTAGGAATAAGGTACCTAGACAAGAGAGGAAATGCCATTTTTGTAACTTGGATGAAGTTGAAACCTTACGTCATTTGGCACTTCAGTGTATTAACCTTGAGACGATGAGAACGGAAATCTTAGGATTCTTTTGAAATTATCTTAAATTCTGCTCAGTTGAGACTCGGTTGTATGCAATTGTAATCGGTTATTTATAACGCGCTTAATACCCAGAGGTTTCTAAGTGCGTACCCGGGGATCGAACCTGTGTTGCTCCGCATTGTCTGGCTTCCAAGGCGAGCACGTTGCCCCTGAGCCATCCTCCCAAGAGGGTCCACAAGTCTCCCTGAAGATTCATTTAATGAGTATTTTTTTTATTGTTCATGGAAGAGAAGCAGGCAATTAACGTTAGCACATGGACAATCAGTAAATTAATTAGGGGGCTTGATTACTACTTGTGACTGTTTAACTACTAACTATATTTTCAAGTGAGATGTAATTTTTAGTCACCTTTGATTATTGTATACTTTTGTGAAAAGTTAACTATTTGCAATTGGTACCCTTTGCCTCCAAATAAAAACAAAAAAATAATATCAAATGTTTATGTCAGGGTTTTGCGATATTATATGCATGCTCTGTCAGGACTTCAGAATGAGCAAGCTAAAATTAAGGTTGGGTCTGACTAAAGTGAGTAATATCTTGTTATAGAGCAGCACAGAATAGCATAACATTGTTAAGATCTGAACAACCTACATATTTGCATCAGATGTCCATGTAACCTACTATATGTAGGTAAGACAGTAAGGGAGGTGAGTCAACGGATTTCGGAACGCAGGTCGTGTATATGGAACAGGGTGGCAGAAAAACCCCTTGTAGAACACTTCAATAAATATGGACATAAAGATACAGACCTGACCTGGTTTGTACTGCAGGTATTAAAACCGTCCAATAGAGGTGGAGATATGGCCACTATACTACATCAAAAAGAACAACAATGGATACACACTTTGGACATGGTAAAAAGAGGGCTGAATTTATCTGTGGAGGGGAACCACTTGATTTCTCATATGTGAAACACCCCAAAAAAACTCTGTGTAAGATAAGCTCACAGTAGGTTTGTTTACCCTAAAAATATATAACCGTTATGTGAACCAGTCATAACCACATCCTGATATAACAAGATCATAGTATAGGAAGATATATGCTGGAGCAATCGTCTATCTGGTTTAATACAACTGTGCACATGTGATCCACAGTTTCATCGATGGGTGCATTTTTGGATCAAGCACCCAATTCATGTGCCTGCGACGCGAAACGAAGCGTTGACTGCAGATGCCGCGGTCAGCAGAGTGGGAGACAGTACAGACAGAAGGCTGCTGGTAAGCACATTGAAATACAGCTTTAACAATACCGGCTGTAATGAATGAAGACGGATGGCCGCCACAAATAAATATAGTTGTTTTATCGAACAGATTTCTACCCGACACCCAGAACGGTGAAACCATCGTGTTATTACAGTTATCTGATATGGTAAAGGTCACGTGTGGTAACCGAATTTAAATTTAAATCTAAATTCCGCCCAGACATATTTAGAAGGGATACGTGAGAATTATAACTGCAGTTATCAGGCGGTAATCCAATTGTTAAAAATAGAATGAAAAGAATGGACAGAATGCTAAATGTCGTAATAATTAAGAGGAGAGTCCCGCAGAGAACAAACCCGGAGAGATATTGAACATGTATGCCACACGTTAAGGGCATACACACAAAAATATCCCTCTAATCTGTATATTTTTTGCAGATCTACGGGTTAGAGAGAGCCTTTTCCCACCTGCATCCAAGTCGAGTGAATAATTGGATGTTGACTACTAACACATTACTCTAGCCAATCCAATCTGCACATTCAAGAAGTTAGAGATACAGTGTGAGATTCAGCTTCTTCAGTTTTTGAGTAAGTGACAAATATAAACAATGATTCTTTTAATTTTTTTATTTGGTCTCCATCGTTTCATGGTTACCATCACTGCAGTGACTTGCAATTCTTGTGATCTGGTATAATTACAACAATAGGTTACAATTGACACTTCCTTTACATTTAATAGGGAAGAGGAAAAATATCATTAAAGATTTCGTTTTGAGATGTGCTGAAATTGAAAATACCACATCTTCCCCCTCCCTTAACCGTTGGATAGGAGGTGAGTCAGATGGTGCTCAGTGTTCGAGAGCAGACCATCGATCATATTAATATGTCAGTAAATAATTTAAATTGGGGATGATGGGAACACAAAATACTGATTTAGTCTTTTATTGTTCAAAGATGGTGTGGCTCATGCCAATATATGCACAAGAAAAATGGTTGTTTGTCCTGAAGAAGGTTGCCATACATAGAGAGCACTATTGATGATGCTCGTGGAGAGCAACTGAAACACGTGTCGACATGAGAATCTGTGGGAACTACACAACACAGACTTTTTTGTTACCCCAAATCAAAGGGGAGTTCTCTTTATGAATTACGAATGTTCTAAGATGCAACAGATTTACGGCTGTTTCCTTTGTATTGACCATTTCTTTGAAAATTAGTGTGATAGTTTGTTGAAGAAAGTGTGAATGTGAATGAGTGAAAATGAATGAGCCACAATGTTTTATTGAAATTGTGTTTAATAATTATTTTAGACTTGTTTTTGAATGAAATAAAAATCTTGGAAACATAAACCAGGTTAAAAAACCAGTGTATCCCACCACCCCTTTTTTTTGTCTACTAGCCCATCCTCCCCTGTTGCTCTTTGATTCAATGACCTGTAGGGCTAGGGACGTTAATACAGGTACCCCTTTCTTTTTTGCATGGCAATAAAACTGGCCATCTTTAAGCTAATACGAAAGACTTGTTATAAATACTTGAATAATCATTGATTAATGGTTTTATGGAGAGGCCACTGAAGAACTCACACATGTCATTGTGCTGACCATAAGATCTTGTTTACATTTTGAAAACATCCATTAGGTGCAATCTCATGTTACAAAACAGAAGCAAATTTCGCTCAGCACTTTCAAACCATATGACTTACAGAAAACCCAAAGTGCTTATTTTGAAGCAGAGAGTATACTCTTTGATTTGACACAAAATTCATATATAATTAATGTTCATAAAATTATGAAACTGTCACAAACTAAGCCCTTGTATCCAGCTGTGCACCTAGGCCAGGGGATTACAGAAATCCATGTTTCATTGAGGTGGCAGGTTGACAACATACATATTGGAAAACAAAATTCCATTCAGCAGTGTAGGAGTGAAATAAACCCACGACCTTTGCTCATGTCAAACATTTTAAAATGGATGATCAGCCAATGAGGATGTATTCTCTGGCATTGTCTGACAGTAGGCAAGCCAATGGAAGGATCAGGTCAATCAAATAGTATGACATATGGGAATATTTTACACTTTAACAAGTCAGGCCCAGATAGGGAGAGAATTCTGGCTCTGGAAAAAACGCTGCAGGGGAATTGGGGGGGGGGGGGTGGTTGACACATTAGGGGGCACTTTCTAAATAGCATAATTGTGGTAAAATACACTGTACCTTTCACTACAAAAAGGCCAAGTGAGACGTATATAGAAAATATTGCATTATTGCGTGCATTGGAGGACAAATTATTATTCACAGAAAGAGAATATGATATTGTAGTGGGAATTACAGCCTCATTTCAATGTATTTAAGCCTGAGGGAGATTACATCTAAATACAAAAATGCATCCTCAGAGTTTGTGTTTTGTGTAAAACAGGAAACACTTCCCGCGTGGTGTGTGTAGCATATAATCAGTGACACGTTTTTCAAGGCGCGAAGATATAATCGGTATTACACCATGATTCAAGGGCCCCGCACCATAGCCTAATCAAGATGAGTTTGAGAACGTGTGTCTGTGAAGGCTGTAGCTACTTAAACTAAATCGGGAAAATAAGAGTATGTTCAATTATGTAATTATGTTACAATAAGAATGTTTTAGTTATTCAGACCTCAATGTGTATATAGAATTGATTATGGAAATGAAAGCTTGTATGAGAAACCATTTAAATGAAGGTAGGTGATTTTTGTAGACAAGTTATCTGTGACTGTGTAACAATGTGGTGACTTCCCCTGCATAAAACTGGGGCCTGCCTTTGTCTTGATTTCACCTTAATTTATTTTAATAAACTTGAGTTTTGATCAAACCACTGGTTTCCTTCACAGGATTGTGGGGTGGGACTGTATAAAATGGGGGCATTATATCAGGATGCCCACCTAATGAGCTAGCAATAGTTCAAAATCATTACAGGTGGCATCGTCATCATCCTCCTTTGTGTTTCATAAGTGCCTGCATTCCTGATCACTCCCACTCCCCCCCCCCCCCAGACTTAGTCGCAGCTCTCTAAATACAACTCTATGGGTGAAAGCAGAGAGCATGCTATTTGCGGACATGCCCTTTTTTTTTTTAGTAGTAGTGTTGTTCCTTTTTTCAGTAATATATCTGTTTTAGTGTGTCATGATGCTAGTGTGCAGCATACAAGTAGAGATGAGATTAGTTATTTTTCAACCCAAGGGTTCTTGGTTTCAACAGCAGATGGACATAAACACATATGCAGAACTGACAAAACAAAAGCGAGGCGAATAAGAACAGAGGGGTCTCCAGCAAGCGATTGGAATCCAGAAGAAGGGAAATAGGCATGAAGGCTGGCATGCAAAAAGAGGTCTCTTGGCTTTACTTCTGAATTCAATTCACCACACATTTACTTCATCGCATTTACTTCTTCATACCTTTACTTCTTCTGTCTATCAATTTGCCATACATTCACTACATTACAGTGGGAGACCTCCTGTACACCACGCCTTCTTTGCTAACCCATATTCTTCTCCCTAACCCCTTCTTGACCTCACTAACCCTACCTTGACCACTCCACCCCACCTCACCCACCTAACCTGTTTGCTAACCCATGTTCTTCTCCCTAACCCCTCCTTGACCACCCCAGCTAACCTAACCAAGTCTCAGCTGTATGTGTTCTCTGGTGGTAAATAAGAGCCCTCTTGTGACTGAACTTTTTCCCACATTTAGTGCACTGATGTGGTCTCTCACCTGTATGTGTTCTCTGGTGATAAATAAGATGTCCCGCCTGACTGAATTCTCTCCCACATTCATTGCACAGATGGGGTTTCTCACCTGTATGTGTTCTCTGGTGGCAAATAAGAGCCGCCTTGTGACTGAACCTTTTCCCACATTTAGTGCACTGATGTGGTTTCTCACCTGTATGTGTTCTCTGGTGGGAAATAAGATGTTCCTTCTGACTGAACCTTTTCCCACATTCAATGCACAGATGAGGTTTCTCACCTGTATGTGTTCTCTGGTGGGAAATAAGATGGCCCTTCTGACTGAATCCTCTTCCACATTCAGTGCACAGATGAGGTTTCTCACCTGTATGTGTTCTTTGGTGGTTAGTAAGGTATCCCTGGTGACTGAACCTTTTCCAACATTTAGTGCACTGATGTGGTTTTTCCCCTGTATGTGTTCTCTGGTGGTAAATAAGAGTCCCCTTGTGAATGAACCTTTTCCCACATTCAACACACAGGTGAGGTTTCTCACCTGTATGTGTTCTCTGGTGGGAATTAAGATGGCCCTTCCGACTGAATCCTCTCCCACATTCAGTGCACATATGAGGTTTCTCACCTGTGTGTGTTCTCTGGTGGTAAATAAGAGTCCCCTTGTGACTGAACCTTTTCCCACATTCAACACACAGGTGAGGTTTCTCACCTGTATGTGTTCTCTGGTGGGAAATAAGAAGGCCCTTCTGACTGAATCCTCTCCCACATTCAGTGCACATATGAGGTTTCTCACCTGTGTGTGTTCTCTGGTGTTTAATAAGGTCTCCCTGTTGACTGAAGCTTTTCCCACATTTAGTGCACTGATGTGGTTTTTCACCTGTATGTGTTCTCTGGTGGGAAATAAGAGTCACCTTGTGACTGAACCTTTTCCCACATTCAATGCACAGATAAGGCTTCTCACCTGTATGTGTTCTCTGGTGGGAAATAAGATGTTCCTTCTGCCTGAACCTTTTCCCACATTCAATGCACGTATAAGGTTTCTCACCTGTATGTGTTCTCTGGTGGGAAATAAGATGTCCCTTCTGACTGAACCTTTTCCCACATTCAGTGCACAGATGTGGTTTCTCACCTGTATGTATTCTCTGGTGGTGAGAAAGAAGACCTTTCATACTGTGCACCTTTTCTCAAATCAAGTTTCTCATCTGAAGATCTACTATAGTGACAAACCAAACTTGTTCCTACTGACGATTTTAGTATCGTGCACCGATCATTCTGTGTGTATTCGGAGGTGATTTACTAAATCCGTGAAATAAACTAACTTTGTATGCAGGGGACGTATAAAATGCCACCCATGTTCTATCGTGATTAATAGTCTAAACAAAAAGCTATTCTTGCAGGAAATAAAGCACTGTGTCCGTATGATCAGTCTACCATTTCACTGAAAATCTTCAGGTATTCAATAGGTTTCTCCAATCCCAGTTCCTCGTTACTTTGAAAAGCCAAGTAGCCCCTAGACTTGTATCCTTGTAGAGGTGTAGATAGTGCACATTCTCTCAATGAAGCGCTGCACTGTATTAATCCATAAGAGAAATTAATCGCTTCAGTGCATTTCTCCAAGGCATCAATCACCTGTAGAATTAAAGGAGATGCACATAATTAATACAGATTAAAGGTCACAGGAATAACATTTAGTACGCTGGCTGGATCTCAGTACTAGTGATGTGGGCCAATTAATTGTTTTTGTATAGTAAATCATAGGACTTTGACCTCCCATCCATTTGGGATAAGTATCTCAATGGGTGCTAGAGAAGATATGCTCCAATTATTAAAAAATAATGCAACACTGACAGAGAAGATGTAACAGGAATCTGGAATATTGTGCTTTATGTATAGCTCTACCTTAATTTTAGTATCCTTGATTGCGCTACACAGTAATAAAACACATAATGTCAAATAGAAGCTGGGAAAATCCTCACAATGATAATTTACATATCAGGACAGTGCATTTGCATTTATTCAGCAAGGCCTCACCTAGAACATAAAATCTCCACATTTCCATGTATTAACGTTAAGGCCATATGCTTCGCACTACGTCAGCAGTTTGTCTCCAGTTGATATGCATCTTCAGACCAGCCTAGCTCAATCAATACATTTTTATTTGTTCAACTAAAATTGTTTTTGATCAAAGGTTTCAAACATGTGTTCCTAAGGGCTGCATGAAGAGGGCTAAGAGGGCTAAGAACAGAAAGCGTGTAATGTCTCTCTCGGGGCTTCGCATGCACAACATAAGTCACTCGACTTGGATTCTTTAGATCTCCCCACCTTCTCAGCCAAGGGCAAGGAGCCAAAAAACGAAATCTAATGTAAAAAGGCCCTTATATTAAGATTTGAAATTCTCTAATTTATTACTTCTATACTTTATTTTGGCTGAGCGTCATAAATGAGCGGAAGGTAAAACAAAATGTAGCAAACTACAATGTATATTAGAAACATGTCATTATGATAAGGCATTTATAATGCGCCTATACACAAGTGTTTCAAGGCGCGAAAATGGGTGTAAAATCCCACCAATATCCAAACATAGCAAAAATGTATTATATGTTCAGCAATATCATCATACTGACAAGTGGAACAGAAACAAATCAAATCCTAATGCACAAATAAAATGTTACAATTATAGCAGCAGCTAAAGAGAACACTAAAACTTTCTTATAGCTAACCTGGGGTTCGTCCTGTACACCTTTCACACATGCAACTTTGCAAGACAAATTAATGGAATATTGTTTTAACGTGCCATAATACATACTTCATTTTACAATATCATTATTAAAGTGCAAATGCATACAACTTAAAAACCCAAAATAAGTTAAAAGGAAACCCTGGCATACTGTTACCGGGCACATTAATATGTCATGGTTCAGAAATTCACTATTTAAGGCCGAGTTGGTCACACCACACATATTTAGATAACAGATGACATTGTTACGTCCAAAGAATTCAATAGTGCAGCTCTTTTCAGCCATGACATGTGCAAAAATGTTGCTATAGCAACTACATTTTCCCCTATCACTGGATCACTCACAGAGGGTCACAGTATCACCGCTAGTGGTAAATGTGCTAGTAAAAACCTTGGACTCAAATATTTCCTTCTAAAATACAAATATAAAAGGCAAGCTTGGAAGAAGTGCTCCTCAGTTTCAATTCTAACCCAACAATAAGGACACTTACTTAACTAACCAACATCCAAACTATGTGTTCTGTATACCACTGGAGGAGCTGCAAATCGCCACTTAACATACAGAGAGCAAAGGAATGTAGGCTTCTTAATATCTGGACAGGATTCATATCCTTGGGTCAGTTTTTGCTACCAATATAAATCAGTGCCTTTGATGCTGATATTACAACATGTAGCTCCTGTAAACATTTTAAGCTTTAAGCATTCTTGATATTTAAGCACCATGGTAATTAAGGCCCACCCAACTTTACAAGGATGCCGCTCTATATTTGGAAAGTGTTAGGGAGCTCCTCAATCTAAGCCAGTAGAGTACTGGTCGAAGTGACACAAGTTGGTTCAAAGAAGGCAGGCTACTTTCCTCATGTATCAAAATCATCGATGTACTATTCAGAAGTTCAGGATTACACTTTGTATAATCCCAGATTTCAGACCCATAAATGGTTACCTGCCTAGCCTGAATTTTGTAGGGCTCCAACGTTGGGCTCATCGCACCATCATCAAACTCATATAAATATTTGGTGATGGCACCACAGTACCTTGAGAGAGGCCCCAGCTCTATCAATTGCTGATCCCATTTGCATGTATCGGAAAACCTTACACCTAGATAATCATACAAACAGACCCACTGGATGGGGTCACTATCCAATGTTAACACCAAGGAATTGTTCTTGTTGACACTGACGGACAGCCGTGTTCGATATAAAATTCCTGAAACAGATTAAGCTGCTTCTCCAGCGAGCCCAGTGTTAGGAAAAGGACGCTTCGTCAGCGAAGAAGAGCACAGGATATCTTTCACCTGCAAGTGAGAGGGCATCCGTTGGAATGGCCATTACTTTTGCTAACTGTCCATTAATATAAAAACATGGTTGGAGCCAGCACACAAGCTTGTCGCTCTACTTGTAAAACTTTAATGGGTACCGTGGTTTCCAATCCTCACCTCACCACAGCCTCATTCTCCCTGTATAGCAGTCGGATTGCTGATAAAAAAAGTGTGAGGAATCCAACAAGACTTCACAAATGTATGCATGAGGAATTGTAGAGAAGGCAGTACGAAGATCAACAAGCTTAACATTCCTTAGCGTAACATTTGTTCATCAGAAGAAATAACTTAAGGCACTGATCGACAGACCTTACCCCTTCTCTAAGCCCTGCCTGAAAATGATCAATGCAGAATTTTCGATCCAAGTATTCAAATGACCAAGGAGAACTGCAGCAAATATTTTCCTGAGAAGTCAAGAAGTGAAATTGGTCGATAACTGGTGGGGATTCACCCCCTCCCTTTGTATACAAGGGGGAAATTTCAGCAGAGGACCACGACTCGGGAGTGTGGTGGGTCAGAGAAGAATTCAGACTCTTTTGAGGACATTCTAATTTACTTGTATTCAAATGATAAGAAAACAGCCTTTCTTTCCCTACTCTCTAAAGGAACTAAAGGTGCTCGTCTGTCATCAGGAAGTCCCAAAGAAAATGCCCACATCTAACATGGGGTGTGGGGGGCCAAGAGGGCAGTGCTTACCCTAGGGGAGAAGGGATGAATACCTTTGATTCATCACAGGTGTAATATTAGATCTTGTTATTACATTAAAGAGTTGTAGCAGATACGATGCTGTGGCCAGTCAGAAGGACGACGCGGACACTGATGACATTTCACCTGCTTATTTATTAAACAATACGAATAAGGCCTAGCTTTCTCTATTGCTATGTGGGTGTTCACTACCTATATAAATAACGAAGGTGCTCGTCAGGAATTCTGAAAAGAATAAGAGCACCGTCTAAAAACTAGTTCTACCTGACCCTACCACTATTTTAATCAAAATGTCTTTGGGTGTTCCTCCCTCTTTAGGGATACTTTTCCAATATCCCCTATTGGTCTCTTTCTTCTTCTCGCTGCTCAGATTATTATCCCCTTTTTGGGTTTGGTAACATTACTTCTTGGCCATCTTGGGTATGAGGATTCCCAGTTTCAGTGGGTTTTCCCTTAAGTGGCTCACTCGACTTGTGTTCGTATTCATGCAAGTCTCTCATTAATATTCTCCACTGTTTATCTCTTGACTTAGGGATTGCTCCCCCCACCACTCTTCCCAGGGAATTGGTACCCTTTTCTTAGTGGCCTCTCTTGCTATATCATTTGTGAAATCCCTCTCTCCCATTAATGCAGCTCCATTCTATCGACTGAAGTGGGAGAATGGGAGAACAAGCTCCCCCCAATCTCATCACGACCATGGCCTAGAGGATAGCGGCCCAGGCACCCCCCACGGGACGAGTTCGTCCATCTACCAGATGACAAAATACCCTGATTCAGGAACATAAGGGTATGCCCACCAGCCTGTCCGACTCAAGCCGACACCTGTGGCATGGATGAACTCGACTAAGACAACAGCCACAAGTATCCACATCGTTCGAGATGCCACAACGACCTAGCCAACTGCCAAGAACACACGTGCCACCATGCACACTGGTCACTCACACACCAACCTACACAAAGAACATATTCAGTGCTAGGACGTAGGTGACTGCCACACCCACTGACGTGCATCGTTGTTATTTTTCACATAGGCCTTTTTATAGTAATGCAGAAACGCAAGACGCTTGAAGAACTCGCGTATACGCTTGCTGACGCTTCCCCCACCACTCGCCCTGTGGTGACACCATCATGCAGACCTAACACTGCTTGTGACGCCATGTCAAACCGCGACCTCTGTACAATGGATTATGCATCACTACCCATGAACAAGGCCCGAGTAGGCCGCAAGCAAGAGCCTCATCATGAAAACTCTCTCAGAGTGTCATGATGCCCGCTCCCGGGGAGCCGGTTCAAGACCTGCGTCCCCGAAAGCGGACATCCAGTCCCCAAGGAAGGACCCAGCAACCCCATATAGGGGCCCTTTGGACAGTGTCCTGGCGCCTATGGCGCCAGGCTCATTATGGGAGTGCTTGGGTACACTTACCTGATGCAGACCATGCTGCAGGATCCCGGCCTCCTTGAGGCCTGAAAGGAACTACTTTACCTGTGGGACTAATTTACCATCCGGGCGTGGTCGGGGAAGGATACATACCTGATTGGAGGAAGGATACATACCTGGAACTTCTTCCAAGGCTATTTAAACCCCACCCGAACAGCCACACGTGCTTCGCGTTGTTCTGCATCTAGCAGCTGGACGCTCACCGTGTCCGCTCCTGCATCCTGACTTCTGCCACGCCTGCCAGCATCCTGGATCACCTGCAAAGGAAGAGAAGAAGAGAACAGAAGAAGGAAAAGTCCTTACCTGCTAAATCCGCATCCCGGAGACATCTCGCCGACAATCCTGAAAAGGAAGACTTTTATTTAAAAGCTCATCGCGTCGATCGCTGCAGCGCCGCATTCCACTCACCTTTACAGGGCGCCTCCATGTTCACCAGCGATCATCCGGATTCGCAGTCACGCCCCAGCGCCTAGGGAGAAAAAGACCAGAACAAAAGGTGAGAGAGAGAAGGGAATAAGGAAAGCTAAATCTCCATGTTAAGACTTCCCTGTTGATTCATTCCCTCTTCATTTTGGGTCCGCGCCGCATCCTGGCATTTCCGGACCCCGGCCCCTAAGGGGAAAAAGAGACATCAGCGTTAATGAGCGGATGAAAAGACATTACCAAAAAACGCTCATTAAAGACTTACCTGATTTCTACAAGGATTTCACCTCTCATCTCGGGTCGGTGCCTGTTCCCCGGCATTCCGTACCCCGGCCCCTATGGGGAAAAAGACACTAGCATCAGTATATTAATGCATGGACACAAGGGGAACCTCTTATCAAAAAACGTACCTGGAAGCCAAGCAAGTTTGGTTCTCACCAATCCGAAAATCCAGTGAAGTAATTGGATACCAACGCGCCCATGCATCAGAAGCAGGATGGAGAGCTCGTCCTTCCAGACCCTAAGGTGAGACGCTACGAGGAATCACAGAAGGGTTTCGAGGAGGGTGAGAGGGGAAAGTGGGAGGCCGATTGCATTACCCCGCAGACAGTTAATCCCCTATTTTCGCCTACTGAAGGATACTTCTGCGAGCCAGACAAGCCAGATTTGGGGGCCCGGTCCAGTCCGTCTTCCGAACCCTGCGCATCACCTTAGAAGAGGTCACAGCAGCGCGAACCAGGCCAGCGCCTCCGTGGGAGTCAGGTGAGCGTAACACAGAGCAAGATTACAAGTGCTGATCATGCAGAACGAGCCCCAGCGAGAGCTCATAGCCAAGGCCACGATGTTACAACTCGCATGCTACCAGGCCGGCGCCAAGGTTACACCTGTAAAAAAGCCAAGCCCACAGAAACGAAATACAAATTTAATGTGCAGAATTCTGCTCCAGCTACGGTCTCTCCACATGTGACCAAGCCGATCTGACAAGGTGCCAGACCCACGAGACAGAAGTCGCCTGGGTCCCACGTCTGGGACACAGGTTGCAACAGCGAAGCGGCAAGATGGACACCTACGGCGATGGAACTGCCTGCCCACAAGTCTATGAGCAGACCCGTACGTTGTCTGCACAAACACATAGTTGCACATTGTTGCTAATGACAGGTACACCGCGAGCTGGGAACGGCGATGGTCCCAGGCTTGGGGGCTGGCGAGAGGACCAATCAGAACACAGGGGGACTCATCACTGACACCACTAACATTAGCCAATCATCAGGGGTCTTCTTGTATCAATTTCCAAGTATCTAATAGTAGGGACAGCCCAAGTATACCACCGGACTCATCCTTAACCACTAATATCCTTCTCTATATGTATCCTATACTAACCCTACCACTCAGGGAACCAATCAGAAGTGGCAATAGGTTTTTTGCTAACTTTCCCAGGTGACGCAAGTAGCGCGTCATACTGCAGTAAAAAGGGCCTGCGAGCCCCACTAAGATTGAGAGTCTGGACGGACGCGTACGATCCAAGACCCATCCCTGCGGTTGTTATAATAAACAGCAGAACCACCTTGCTCCTTGTGTGTGTCTCATACTCATTGTGGGAAGCACGGGAGGAGTTGGGGCCTCTCAGCCCAGAGGTCCGCGGACGGCTCTGCCGACCCCGGGATAATCACCCCGACAAGTTGGAGGCACTGCTGAGATCTGTTTAAGGTCTACCCTTTCAGTTTTTTTCTTTTTTCTTTTTCCAAGGCCTCCCGTTGCGAGGAGGCCCGGCGGCGCGGCCCCCTCTACCGCTGCCCCCTTTTGAGGACTACAGGACCATCGCGGAACTGCGAGAAGACCGGTCGGCGCAATCCGGATATTGGCCCGCAGGAGCCGGTTGAGAAGTATCCCGCCTGCGGTTGGAGAGTGTCCAGACATGGTCCAGACGAGGGGAGGTGGCGAGCCGCTTGGAGGGGTGCACGCAGTCGAGCGGCCCCTCATCAAGAGAACATGGTGAGTATGACACACCCAACAAGCAATGTGAAATCATGAGGGAGGGGGGAGGAGTTGTAATAAGGGCGGCGGGAGGCGTTATTACAGTGTGGCGAAGATTTGACCAATAAGTGTTGATAGACGAGTGAGCGGTAACGGGACAGGCACGAGTGCCGTCCTCTACCACGTCACGGAAGCAGGGTGGGTGGCTCGTAGACACTGATTGGTCTAGATCGTGGTCACCTGTAGAGGGGGTGTGTGTGGCTTTCCTACGAATTGGCATTTTCGATCAATGAGTAGATGAGGATCCCTATTGATCGAGCAGTGAAACTCGATAGATAGATGACGTTTTCCTGTAGGAGGTAGCTAGATTGTTGCCAAGTACGGAAGATAATTGGCTGGTTAAGCCCTCCCGGCGAGGGGCGTGTCACACGTGAGGCGACGCAGTGTGCGCAGTCCGATTATAAGAGGGTATTGTTGGTTACCTTGTTCCAGGCATAACAAGAGGACAGCTGTGGGGTTAACGGGGACAAGAAATCAAAACTTATTGCGCGCTCTCTTGAAGTGTAAAGATCTTACCGGTAGTAGTTGGAAGAGGTTGGTGACGTCACCCGTAGGGCCTTCATAGGACACCTTGACCAGATCGCGTTGTTGAAGGGTGGTGGGGGAGTAAGCTGAGGACAAGGGCAGTAAAACCGTGGTGGGGAGGGTGCGCACGGAGACCGCCGGCCACCCGAAATACAGGAAGGGTGGAAAGGGGGAAGTGACCGTGCACGGAGAACGCCGTCCACGCTGAGTGAGGTGGAAGAAGCAGAGGAGTGGAAAAGGTGGGGCGGCTGTACAAGCACGTCACACAGGGCACGCAGCCACAGGGGGCTTTGTGCACCGTGGCCGCAGGGGGCCGTACCAACGGTATCAAGGAAGAAAACAAACAGGAAAAGGACTGTATATTTGTAATTGTTATACTTGGTTGTTTTACCTTTTAGCTGACGGTCGAAATTCCCCAATCTACGGGGCCAGGTAACGACGGCTGAGGGGAGTTAAAAGCACAGTGTAACCATGTCATATGGGTCGGGATCGGGAGGGTGGGGGAACACTCTGACTACCCCCTCCAACATATTTGTAAAACGCTGTCACCCCATAGGGAAAAACTCATCAAATATAGCATAGAATGGACACAAGGAACAGACAACAAAATGACGACACCATGCCCGCCTAACGGCAGTTTTGACCCATACGTCCAACACTCATTGCTAACACACATACACAACACGTACAAAGGGAAGAAGTTGGCACATCACATGGAGGTGTTTAAGTTATGAAGGATGTTCCAGGGATTCGGGCCAGGGCCAACCGGAATGTTCACCGTGGAATGGACGACAGAAGGGAAAGAGAGCGAAGAAACAAAGGAGGGGAAGGAGATTAAGGAGGAAGAAGGAAACGGGGAAAGGGTGACCAGTAGCGCGCAATGCGCGGGGAGAGACAGGAAGGGGGATGAAAAGCCTGGTACTGTACATGAAGTAGAAGTAAAGAAGGAAGGGACAGAAGACATGCCCCTAGCGAAGGTAGTGAAGAAGGAGGAAGGTGGGTTATATCCTGTGACGGAGCTACGAGAAGCAGCAAGGCAACAACTGAAGGCAGCTGAGGGGTACTCGAACCCCACGTACAGCCCTCCACCATATACAGCTACAGGTAGCTACCGGGGGGGGGGTGACAAGCACGGCAGGTCCGAATTGCACGCAGGTGCGCACAAAGGGAAGGAAGAACAGCAAAGAGCACATTTCAAACATAGGACAAGACGAGTGGGTAGCAGCGCAGGTGCTCTTAAAGCTGGGAGGGACATTAACAGGAGAAGAAAAAGAGGTGGTGAGGAGAATGAATAAGGACGATGCAGGTAGCACTGGAATAGGGGGTGAGGAGAATAACACAAGAGAAGGAGAGCTGTCACAAGAAGAGGAGGAGATGTTGGAGGAACGGTTGGCTGAATTAAGGGATGAGCGGAGTGCACTGATTAAGAAGCTCGAGAAAGAGGAACGAGGAAGGAGGAGGGAAAGGAAGGAAAGTAGGGATGAGTTAGAGAGAATGAAGGAGCGAACTGAAGAAAGGAAGAGGGAAGCGGAGAGGATGAAGGCAATAGCAGAAAGGGTATCCCGAGCAGCACAGCGTGACAGGAAGAGAGAGGATGAAGAGAAAGAAAAGGAAATGGAACTATGGAAGAAGAAAATACTCTCTGAGAGCACCAGGAAATACGAAGAAGGTAAAATAAGAGAAAGCATATTAGAAAGGGAGAAAGAGAAATGGGAAAGGAGGAGAGAGGAAGAAAGGATATTAGAGAATGTAAGTAGTGAGGTGATGGAGGAATTGAAAAAGAAAAGAGAGGAACTAGGTGGTGAAATAGTGGAAAAGAAGGAAGAGGAGAGAAGAGAGGAAAGGGGGGAGTGGGGTAAGAACATATGTGCGTCGGGATGCGGAAGTAGCTACAACATCAGCGCAAAGGGGAGTAACTGGTAGAGGAGAACAGGAAGGAACGGATTTAATAGACTTAAAAACGGTGACAATTAGGGGGAAAGGACAGATTGGGGGTTGTCGCTTCTGGATGAATTTTGCAGCGAAGAAGAAGAGGGAGTGGGGGGAGAAGGAAGAAGCAGCGGTAGGGAGAGCTTAGATAAATTGTACATCACACGCGCTAACGGGGAATCACCATGGGCATGTAAGAAGAAGGAAGAAGTGAAGGGAAGTGAGGAGCAGGTAAGAGAAGTGGTAGGAGGACCAACACGTACAGTTACACCTACATCATTACGGCCAACACGCCCACCCACACCTGCACCTGAACACGCACCATACATCGGCAGGCTCAGAGACCTCCCAGGACGCAGGACGCAGGCAGGAAGAACGGCCATGCACACCTGCAGTAAACCAAGAGAGGAATAGGAGAGGGGGGAGAAATGAAGGAGAAGATACGACAAGCAGCGGTAATATAGATATGGCAGCAGATTTACTTGACACAGTGGAAGAGGAGGAGTACACGGATTCCACCCCGCGACAACTAGGGGGACAGATGGGGTACAATTTAATGCCACTATTGGAGAGGGGAGGGGTTAGACCACAATATGTCCCTTGGAAGCATGCTGATAAGGAGAATATAAAGTGCAGGCTCCCATCACTAAGCGGAGGAGCGGGGAAATGGATATACGAGATGGAAAAACACACCGCAGGACAGAAACTAGCAGTGGGAGATGTGAAGGATCTATTAATATCGATATTGGGGGACGTGGCAGACGACATTTGGAAGAGGGTAGGATTCCCCGGAGTTACAATAACAAACACGTCACATGACGGGGCGCCATTTGCGAACTGCAGGCATGCATTATGGCAAGCCCTGAGGGTGCAGTACCCAGCCACATCAGATATAGAAGCAATACGTCACGCAAGATGCGTGAGAATGAAGATCCTGTTGATTATATCCAGGAGATTCAGGAGAAGTGGCGCTTGGAAACTAGAGAGCAATGGGACAAGGCACCGGCAATTTTTTACCACATACTAGTACATGGGCTTCCGGAGGCAGTACAAAGACAACTGAAGAAGATAGTGGGAATGGAAGCTAAGGCCTGGCCGGAAATACAACTAACAATAGTACACCACTGTTGGATGTGGCAAGAAAAGATGAAACAAAAGGAAGAAGATAGGAAAGCAGAAGAGGCAAAATTAGTGCAGAAAAAACTAAGTATACCATGGAAGGAGCACTAATAACTACACCGACAACAATGACGCCAAACCCCACGCAAGTAGTCGCTGCACAAGATCCCACACAGCAACAAATAGCACCATTACCACAACCACCACAACAGATGCCACCACCCCCACCATACACGGCTCCCACAGGAGGAGGGTACATGCTACCGGGAAATGGATATTATAACAACACCAGGGGAAGGGGCGGAATGTTGAGAGGGAGGGGATATGGTCAACCTGCACAACAGCAAGGGGGAGGATTTCGGAGTTACTACCCCAATGGGCAACAAGGGTACCAAGAAAATGTGGGGAGTTTCCCATGGCAGGCCAGGGAACCACCTGTATGTTGGGTTTGTGGAATGTTGGGACACATGTCACGCACATGTAGAATGAGACCCACCCCACCAGCCTGGGGAGAACAGGGACCACAAGGGCCTATGAGGGAGCAGCAGGGTTACCAGCAACTGCAGGGACACAACAGAGCAACACACAGCAGCAAGTATCACCACAACAACAGTTGCAGACATACACACCACCGCAGCAGCAGGTGGTAATAACACAACACCACCAAGTGCAACCAGTACAACAGCTCACTCAAATACAGGACCATAAATTGACACCCATTGATACACCGCTAAAACAAACACAGTTAGGGAGGGTGACTATCCTGGGACACAACCCTTACACAGGAAGCAGTCAGTCACTGTACCCACAATAGGACAGCCCACAGACGTCCTTGGTGTGTCCCATCCTGTCGATAACACCTAATAGTGCGGAGGAACCACACATTGAAGTAGCGATAGGTGACAAAAAATTCTCCTTCCTTGTTGACACTGGGGCAACCAGGTCTTGCATAAGGGAGGGTAAATTTAAAATGTCAGGCAAGTCCATGCCCACCCAAGGATTCTCTGGGGCTAGAGGGTTGGTTCCCTTTACTGATAACATCTCCTTATCTATAGGAGATTATGACGTGTCTGTCCCACTCCTGTATTCAAGGGAGTCGCCAGTGAACATACTTGGAAGGGAGATAATGAGCAGATTAAATATGACAATCTCCTTCACGGAGAACGGCATAATTTGCTCCACACCAGGAATAAACATGCTTACTGCACGACAAATACTGCAAGCTTACTGTGGCCAGACAGTAGCTCGAGCTGAGCCTGTGGATGACGAGCTGTTCCAATATGGAACAGACATGGCATTTGCATGGATGCCAGGAATAGAAGGAAAGATTTGGAGGAGGCCAGCAGCATATTTGTTCAGGCCTGAGACACCAGCTAGTGAACCAGAGGGGAAGGTGATTTCGGTGAGCATCGAGAACATTATAGTGACTGCAGATTACATCGCAGTACATGCCCAAGACAGGTAAGGGAGAGCATGGAGAGCAGTGATAGCCCTTGCTGAGGGATGCAGGCTCACGCAGGTGTCTGATGAAGAGCTCTTTTCAGAAAACATGATAAATAATGGCATATTGGTACCATCAGAGTCAGAATGTAACACGGCTGTGTACCCAGTGCGCAAGGCTAAAGGAGGGTCTTGGCGTTTCATCCAGGACCTTAGGCCCTTGAATTACATTGTAGAGGCAGAATACCCCATAGCAGCAAACCCAGCCACGATACTATGTGGAATACCAGCAGACGCATCACGGTTCACCGTGATTGACCTCAAAAATGCCTTTTTCTCAATACCTCTGCACCCAGATCCACAAGATTTGACAAGCTTCACATACAGGAATACAAAATGGAAACACACAAGGTTACCACAAGGGTACTGCGAGTCACCCTCAATTTTCAACAGAGTAATACCGATGGATTTGGGAAAAATTGAAATGGAAAGTACAGTGCTGCAATATGATGATGATATAATAATTTGCAGCACAACTGAGGAGAGGTGCAGGGAAGACTCAGTAAAAATGCTGACAGTGTTGGCTGAAAAGGGGTACAAGGTAGACGAGGAAAAGTTACAGTACTGTCAGGAACAGGTACTATACATTGGTCAACTAATATCCCAGCACGGAAGAAACATTGCACCACAAAGAGCACAAGCCATATCCAACACGCCACAACCACAAACTGTGAGGGAACTGCAGCAGTTCCTGGGCCTATGCAACTACTGTAGAGCATAGGTCTTCGACTACAGCTCATACATAGGACCCCTGCTCCAGGCATTGAGAGAGGCACAAAAAGGGGACAAGAGATTGGGGTGGACAAGAGAAATGAAAGAGGCGTTTGATGAGTTGAAACACGCCATATCCACAGCTCCCGTACTAGCCACTCCAAATTACGAACATCAATTTTTCATCTTTTCACATTGCGACTCAGCAGTAATGAAAGCAGTATAGTATTGACTCAGAAAACTAGCATGGGACACAAGCCCATAGCATTCTACAGCAGTCACTTGGACCCTGTCATGTTCGGACATTTCCCTTGCGAACAGGGCCTTGCCGCAGCTGCATTTGCAGTGGAGAAATTATCATCGATAACAATGGGGTGCCCCACCACATTATTTGTGGAGCATGTGCTGTTTGCAATTTTGAACAAACCTAAGTCCACGCTGACCATACAGAGGGCGTCAGGTTATGAGATTATTTTATCTAGACCCGAATTGACAATTGTCAGATGCAGTACCGTAAACCCAGCCAGATTCATAGCGGAAGTTGTTGAGGAAGGTGATTAGCTCACGATTGCACACAGACTATTGAAATGCACTCCAGCACCAGGAAAGTGGAGGAGGATGCCCTTAAAGGGGGGGGGATTTTGTACATTGATGGTTCGTCAACAATTGAGCAAAGAGATGGGATAAGGAGAACTGGGGCAGCAGTAGTAAAAATGACAGAAGATTTGATGTATGTCCCAGTAAAATGCATGCAATTACTGCAGCATTATTCGGCTCAGGCAGCAGAATTGGTTGCGCTGATTTTGGCACTAAAGGAAAGTGTTGACAAAAGAGTTACTATATATTTTGACAGCGCATATGTCACATCATCGGTGCACTCCAGGTTGATAAAATGGCAGAGAAGGGGGTTTAGAAGAGCTGATGGCACCCCAGTGCAACATGCCCTCTTGCTAGCAGAATTGATTGAAGTAATTAATGACCCCCAAGAGATAGCTTTGGTTAAATGCCCGGCACACACTAATGGAGATGACTATATCTCGAAAGGAAATGAAACAGCAGACGCACATGCCAAGCATGCTGCATATTTTGGTGAATTATGGACCCCCCCAGAATCAGAGAGAGGCAGGAGGAGGGCAATGGTAAGACAGATGATGATGAAGGAGGGTACACTCATCTCCCTGCAACACAGATAATGGAATTACAGGCAGCCGCACCAATGGCAGAAAAGGAACTGTGGGTAAAAAGAGGATGTACAATGTCCCCAACAGATGCGCTGTGGCGTCAAAATAACACTGAAAAAGTGGTCAAGGCGTTGGCACTGTTGAACACCGCCCTGGCCCAGCTTCATCATCCAGCACATACAGGAAAGGAAGTGATTGCAGCACGAATTAGGGAGGCTTGGTTCTGCCCCGAGTTAAATTCTCATGTTACTAATTTCATCAGCAACTGCCTCACATGCCAACAGTTTACGGCCGGTCACACGCTGCAAGTGATAAAGGTACTATACCCTGGCCCGAAGGACCCTTCCTAAACCTTCATATTGACTATGTTGATATGATCAATGTATGTCAAGGACATAGGTACATGATTGTAGTCATATGTCCATTCTCCAGGTGGATCGAAGCCGGACCCTGCTCACACGCAGATGCGTTTAGAGCAGCTAAATTACTAGTGAGAGAAAGTCTTCCCCAGGTGGGGTGGTTGCGAAGTGCTGCGGTCAGACAACGGCCCACACTTTGCTAATGAAATGTTTCAACACATCACATCTTTGCTGGGCATTAAACATAAATTTGCATGTGTATACCATCCGCAAGCCAACAGTGTCTGTGAACGCCTCAATGGCCTATTGAAAGAGGAGATTGCAAAAATTCAGCAGACAACTAAAAAGAGCTGGTTGTACTGCCTTCCGCTGGCTCTATTTGAGCTAAGGAACAGGCCAGAGTCTGATCACCACCTCACTCCCCACGAGGTGGTGACAGGACGTCAAATACGCCTTCATTTAACACCAACATCAAGAGCATTTACTGACGATGAAAACACTGCAACTGTTCTTGGTGATGAAATGTATCAATATGTGTCTTCCTTGATTACTAGTGTCGCCTTTTTATCTCAACAGCTCGAGCGCACGTGGGGCGGGTCGAAGAGTTCTCAACAAGAAGACACCAACGAGGAACAAGAAAAGGAAGGACTATGCACTATTGCGGAGGGCGATCATGTACTTCTCCGCAACTTCAATAGATAGTGGAACAGCCCACGCTTTACCAGACCCCACTTGGTAGAGGAACTGGCTCCCAGAGCAGTGAAACTGCACGATAAGCGTGTCTGGAATCACCTACACGACGTAAAGCCCTACAAACATCAGACCTGCCCTAGCGTTGACGACAGGGCCATTGCAAGACCAACAACATCAACAACGTCGGCTAGAGAGAAGGATACAGCAACCACCGCTGAGGACAATTGTGTCACTACACTTGACCACTACCCAGTCACAACCACTGCCATAGACGTTGGACACTTTCCCATAGCCCACCCCATGGTCACGAGATCACAAAGTAAACAAACCTCTGCCCAATCCAGCACCAGCCCCCCCTCCAAGGCCACCGATTGAAGGACATTGTATAACAAACTTGGATGTTACACAAACACACATAAAACACTTATATGTTTTTCTATATTTTTCTCTCGCACATGCAGGTACCGCATATAATTGTATTGTTTATAAAGTAAAGTAACTAACAGTGTGCTCTGCTCAGGACTAGATGCTGCCCGCGGATGATAACACCCCTGAGGCCCTATCACACCAATTTGTATATGATATAAGAAGGCCGAAGTACCTAAAAAGAAGAGGGTATGCGTATATTACACCGCATTTGTTTTGGCCATAGAACAATCATTTCCCCATCTTCACGAGCACTTACCGGCTCGAAGAGATAGGTCACTAAGATTAGCGTGGGAACAGCTCTTCACCTGGGCACTGAACGATTACTTGATAGGAAGAGCTTAATTAACAAATACTAACAATAATAACCAGCACATTAAGGATTTTCAGGTGGGCACCTTTAACGTCGCAAGAATAAGCTGCCGGACTGCAGCGAGGTAAGAACAAAATGCTGGTGACACTAGCTCTTGTAATAAAGCTGATAGGGGTGTTGGTCATCACTGGTCTGTTGGCTGCCTCTGTATGGCAGAAAAGCTATGCTACTAATTTTGTGGCTGCACCCACAACTAACATGCCCCCTCCCACAGCTGCAACAGGTATGATATAGGTGGTACTAGCAGCCCTAAGGGTAAGGAGGTAGAGTTAAACGCAGCACATATACTGACAATAAAGGTATCGATAATTACATAACAGATTCAGCACACGTCTCAAACAACATGTGGTACCAGCACATGACCCACATTGGTAAGCAGACAACGGAGGATAGCTGCTATGTGTGCTCATTGATCCCATACGCCATGAGCGCATCAAGAATAGTCGTTGCCACTGAAATACAGGAAAAGACAGCGCAATGTATAATACATCTGGCACTATTCCAAACGAGGGGACGATTCCAAGGAACGGTGGTGAGAATGCAGTGGGAAACAAGGGACACATACCCATACGAAAACAACTTCATCAAGTCATACTTGAACTACCATAAAAGAAGCTTACACGCTGAGGCATTCAGATACATGGCGAGTGGCCCCGATAAAGGAGAAACGAAGAAAGTAACACTAGAATACCTGCCATGTGATTGGTACACCACTGAAGTTCCTGGTGTGCAGGGATGTTGGGAGAGGCCACTGATAACAATAACCGGGAAAATATACATGAACAATGAATGGGAAATAGGAGTGGTTGGGAGCAACATGATAACAAGAGAAAATGTTACCACCATACAGGAGCACAACGACAGATGCTGGACGACATGGGGTAAATATGTACCCATGCTGACATGGATGGAGAAGGATGAAGACCCAATAAGCATACTACCACTGACCGCACCCAAGCTATGCTACCAACACAAAGGAGATGTGGATGTGGGATACAACATCAACTGTGGAAGCGTATTAGAACTACCAGAGGGGGGTGCTGGAACGGCAGTAATAATGGACCACTATTGGGCCTGCGGGGATAAGGCATACCACACCTTGCCTCCGTTGTGGAATGGAATATGCACCATGGTACACATCAATGTACCATCACTAGTAGTGCCCCAAAAACATGTTGACGTGGCCAATTTCCCCAAGATGGACGAAGGGAACAAGAGGAGGAAAAGGTATGTACAATCACAAGAAGGAGAAAACAACAATAACATCCAACCGAGAATGAAAAGACAAGGAGGACCCCTGACAGGAAACTACCTATGGGGAAGATCGGAAACAGCACTCACCTCCATCCCACCAGAACAAAGATTATTCAGCAGGGCTGCAATGTTCTTCTCGTCGATAATACACCCAGGACTACAAGTATATGCAAACGCAAAATGGCTTCAGATCACCTGGTGGGAACTGATGATGATGATTAATTCAACAGTAAACGGATTCAATGCCATAAAAGAAGAGCTGCGAGCGGTAAGAATGGTAGCACTACAAAACAGATATGTACTGGATCTTCTCACGGCTATGGAAGGAGGAGTTTGTGTGACAATTGGACAATCATGCTGCACATTTATCCCTCCTAACGATGCAGATAATGGGACACTTACTGAAGCAGTATCACAACTGGCCCAGATGCACTCCAAAATGATGGAAGAAAGTAAAGGGGTGAAGAAGGATACTAGTTGTTTTTCATTTTTATGGTCATGGATGCCATCATTGCTGTCAGATGGACTGAAGATTATAGTTGGATGCATAATATTAGCTGCAGCAGTGTTGATTGTAATAAGGTTCTGCAAAGCCAGGAAAGCACGCACTACAGACTAAATGATAGAAATGGTTGGCATGCACCCCTTGATGCCAACTGATGATGACCAGCACACCGACGTGATAATAAAGGAAAGAGAGAGACTGCGCAAACAGATCATTACCAACCGCTTGGATCCGCCATCTGTAAAATTGGAGAACCCAAGAAACCCGAGGAGCTATGTTGGAAGATGGGTATACTGCAAACCAGGAGGCAGCTGTGTACTGGTCGTTCGAAGATCATGTCAACCACTATGGACACTTGGCTGGAATAACTAAAGTATGGAGAGTAAGAGGAGATAAAGAAAAGGACATGTTTGTGGTTGACAAGTCGACCAGAGGGGGGATTGAAGTGGGAGAATGGGAGAACAAGCTCCCCCCCAATCTCATCACGACCATGGCCTAGAGGATCGCGGCCCAGGCACCCCCCACGGGACGAGTTCGTCTATCTACCAGGTGACAAAATACTCTGGTTCAGGAACATAAGGGTATGCCCACCAGCCTGTCCGACTCAAGCCGACACCTGCGGCATGGATGAACTCGACTAAGACAACAGCCACAAGTATCCACATCGTTCGAGATGCCACAACGACCTAGCCAACTGCCAAGAACACACGTGCCACCATGCACACTGGTCACTCACACACCAACCTACACGAAGAACATATTCAGTGCTATGACGTAGGTGACTGCCACACCTACTGACGTGCATCGTTGTTATTTTTCACATAGGCCTTTTTATTGTAATGCAGAGACGCAAGACGCTTGAAGAACTCGCGTATACGCTTGCTGACGCTTCCCCCACCCCTCGCCCTGTGGTGACACCATCATGCAGACCTAACACTGCTTGTGACGCCATGTCAAACCGCGACCTCCGTACAATGGATTATGCATCACTACCCATGAACTAGGCCCGAGTAGGCCGCAAGCATGTTCAGCAGCGATCATCCGGATTCGCAGTCACGCCCCAGCGCCTAGGGAGAAAAAGACCAGAACAAAAAGGTGAGAGAGAGAAGGGAATAAGGAAAGCTAAGTCTCCATGTTAAGACTTACCTGTTGATTCATTCCCTCTTCATTTTGGGTCCGTGCCGCATCCTGGCATTTCCGGACCCCGGCCCCCAAGGGGAAAAAGAGACATCAGCGTTAATGAGCGGATGAAAAGACATTACCAAAAAACGCTCATTAAAGACTTACCTGATTTCTACAAGGATCTCACCTCTCATCTCGGGTCGGTGGCTGTTCCCCGGCATTCCGTACCCCGGCCCCTATGGGGAAAAAGACACTAGCATTAGTACATTATTGCATGGACACAAGGGGAACCTCTTATCAAAAAACGTACCTGGAAGCCAAGCAAGTTTTGTTCTCACCAATCCGAAAATCCAGTGAAGTAACTGGATACCAACGCACCCATGCATCAGAAGCAGGATGGAGAGCTCCTCCTTCCAGACCCTAAGGTGAGACGCTGCGAGGAATCACAGAAGGGTTTCGAGGAGGGTGAGAGGGGAAAGTGGGAGGCCGATTGCATTACCCCGCAGACAGTTAATCCCCTATGTTCGCCTACTGAAGGATACTTCTGCGAGCCAGAAAAGCCAGATCTGGGGGCCCGGTCCAGTCCGTCTTCCGAACCCTGCGCATCACCTTAGAAGAGGTCACAGCAGCGCGAACCAGGCCAGCGCCTCTGTGGGAGTCAGGTGAGCGTAACACAGAGCAAGATTACAAGTGCTGATCATGCAGAACGAGCCCCAGCGAGAGCTCATAGCCAAGGCCACGATGTTACAACTCGCATGCTACCAGCCCGGTGCCAAGGTTACACCTGTAAAAAAGCCAAGCCCACAGAAACGAAATACAAATCTAATGTGCAGAATTCTGCTCCAGCTACGGTCTCTCCACACGTGACCAAGCCGATCTGACAAGGTGCCAGAACCACGAGACAGAAGTCGCCTGGGTCCCAAGTCTGGGACACAGGTTGCAACAGCGAAAGGGCAAGATGGACACCTACGGCAATGGGAACGGCCTGCTCACAAGTCTATGAGCAGACCCGTACATTGTCTGCACAAACACATAGTTGCACATTGTTGCTAATGACAGGTACACCGCGAGCTGGGAACGGCGATGGTCCCAGGCTTGCAGGCTCGCGAGAGGACCAATCAGAACACAGGGGGACTCATCACGGACACCACTAACATTAGCCAATCATCAGGGGTCTTCTTGTATCGATTTTCAAGTATCTAATAGTAGGGACAGCCCAGGTATACCACCTGACTCATCCTTAACCACTAATATCCTTCTCTATGTGTATCCTATACTAACCCTACCACTCTGGGAACCAATCCGAAATGGCAATAGGTTTTTTGCTAACTTTCCCAGGTGACGCAAGTAGCGCGTCATACTGCTGTAAAAAGGGCCTGCGAACCCCACTAAGATTGAGAGTCTGGACGAACGCCTACGATCCAAGACCCATTCCTGCCGCCGTTATAATAAACAGCAGAACCACCTTGCTCCTTGTGTGTGCCTCATACTCATTTTGGGAAGCACGGGAAGAGTTCGGGCCTCTCAGCCCGGAGGTCCGCGGACGGCTATGCCGACCCCGGGATAATCATCCCGACACGACTTTAAATTCAATGTTTCGTTAATTTCACTGGGACAAGTTTCTGTTGCTCTATAACGATTCCCTGATGGCCTCCTGGTTCTCCCATTATCCCAGTTACCTTTGACTCTCCAGGGAAATGACATAGGGGCCTGCAGATGGCTGGGTTCTTTCCGGTTCTCTGTCTTGTCAACTTTCATTGGTATCCAGCTCTCTCGGTCCTCTATCTCCGTCCGTGGGACGAGGTATCCCTGCGGGTAAACTGACCTCTCGCTTCCTCTCCGGAATAGTGGTTTCGGTATTGGGATGGGAGCACCGTTTACCACAAATTCTTTGTGGCATGCCACCACCATGGTTTAGATTCCTGTCTCTTTCTCCCCTCACTGCAGATAAACGCTGGGCATCCAGCGTCTTACTCTCACGTTCAGACCACTTATGAAAGTTACGGGCTCCGTGGCGCTCCTTCGCTCCTCTCTACGCCGGCGGCCAGACATCAGGGGGCTTATGCTCTCTCTGGACTTCGCCTCAGCGTGTCTCACTCCTCCGCACTCTCCATGTTTAATCTACTCTTCTCAGTTATATGACAGCCTCTCCTTAAAGAGACAGATCCTCTTGCTACCTTTCAAATGTTTAGTTTAGACTCTTGCCCAATCGCTGGCTTTTATAGTGTTCTGGATATCTGAAATTCCCATACATGCCACAATGGGAAATGGTTTAGGAAGTTTCTCAAAGGAACGAGAGTCCTTGTCCCCAAGGGTGAGCCTCTCCCAGTGAGGTCCCACTTGCTTCGTTCCCCTATGGAGGGTGTTGCGGAGCTGGCTCACCTCCCTAACCTCACGGGAGGCAGGTCGGGTCACCCTTGGGGAGAAGGGAAAAATTCATTTGATTCGTTACAGTGCCCAGATATTCAAAGATTTAAACAGATCACCACGGATCTCGTCAGGTCGAATGGCTTTGTTAGGTTTTTGTGCTACTATAGCCTCCATTACCTCCTTAAGTTTAAAGGCTAGAGGCGTAGAAGCTGGCAATCCAAGGTATCTAACATTAATTTCAGAGATAGGAAAATACCTCATAACATACGCTAAAGTACATGCACCATATGTTTTCGGGAATATTCCCACGGAATACTCTGTCTGCGCCTTGGTTGGGCGCCGCATTTAATTTCCAGAATTCAACAAGATCTTCAAGGATGCTCTCCCATGTTTACGCAGGATGGCCTCTTTTCTTATTGTGTAAGATGTTTTTGTATGTAAACCTATCTTGGCACTATTCATCTCTTCCTACACGATTTACATATTTGACAGGTTATTAGGCATTTTGTGCTTGCCTGCATTCATGATCATTGCTGGGATTTATTTTATAGTTAATTCCCTAACCGCCTTGGCAGGTTTACTACCCAAAGCCCTGATCTTGGTACTAATCAACTGAAATAAATCCCACCACATCCAAGTCCACTGGTGTCGTATCCACCCAATAAAAACTCCAGAGGTTCTAGTAGCTCTCCATATAGTTTTGGCAATGTAATGTTGAGATCTAGATTTACCCATTGCAGGGACCATCTTGCGTGTCTCTCTACAGTAATATCCATTCAAGGGAGATTGTCCTCAGATACAAACTGTGGCAGGATCACATTTTTTAAGGGTGCAGTGATTGTTTTCACATCTGCAAATAACCTCAAAATCCATAACAATATGCCATGCTTCATGAGTAAACAAGATGTAATCAATATGACTGGATCCTTTACATACAGCAAAAGTTGGTTTAACTGGCACATCACCATTTAATCTACCCTTACATGCCCTAAAATGTATGCAGAGCCATAAACGTGCAACATCAAAGGCTGACTTTTAGGATAAGATGCAACTAAGTCGGGGATGTCCGATGCAAAGTCCTCATCTTCTAATAACCCATTGGGTTAAGTGAAGACAATCAAATTGTAAGTTCAATTGACCTACAATAGCTGTAGTGGGAATTGTACAGCGTTTCTAAATTCAGCTATTAATAGGACTTTCAGGTGCAACTTCTGGATATGCTGCTTCCCCCGCTCAAACGTGCCCCAAAATGTATCTTGTGTGGTGACTTTAATCTCTAGCAAGCGAATGAATTAGATCATCTTGCTATGTCTGTTGATACCTCATTGGAGGACTTGGGCTTCATCCAGTACGTACATAAACCTACACAGGACAAAAAGTAATGTCCTAGACTATTAGCCGGCCTCAATGTAGATTTAGAAATTGTTCCCTGTCCTTGGTCAGATCATCATTTTATGTGTTTTGTTCTGTCGTTACCTAAACGTTTGATTTAAAAGAAACTCGAAAGAATAGTCATAGTCCCTAGAAATATGATCTCCGGAGGAATTGAAACCATTTCTCTTTATTGATACATGATCTGGAAAGTTGTGAAACAGCAGATGTAGTTCAAATGTATCAGATGACTGTCTAAAGCAGTGCATTCCATTGCCCCTATAAAATCTCACAACTTAGTTAAGAAAAAATCCCAATCATGGTATCGCATGAGATCCATAATTTAAAATATTACAGCAGAAACCTGAAAGTAAATGGATGAAAGTGAAGACCTACTAATAGAGAAGGATACACACTAGAAGCGACACATCATAAGGCGCCATTCTAGAGGCAAAAAAATAAACTGAATATGAATCTAGAATTAGTAATGCTGGTTCAGACACACGAGAACTTTTCAAAGTCGTGAGTAAGCTATAACACCCCTACCCAGTGGAGTATAACATTGTGATAGATAAAGCCTGGTGTACATCTGTGCAGGGGCTGTGCCTCGTTAGACTGCTTGAAACGTGGCTTAAAGGCAGCTTTGTTTTATTGATCCTCTTGTCTAGCTTTTTATGCTGCTAGGTTTCTTTTGCTTGATCTTTAGGTTTTCTATGTTCTTATGTGTTTGTTCTGTTAGCGCTCATATGGCTTCGGGCCTTCGTCTTAGCACTTGACAAATAAAGTGAAGTAAAGGATGCGATGTCTGGTAAACTGCAAAAGACACGTGCTGATATTGACAGCAAACGTAAATTTAGGAAAAGTAGGACCACATCTAAGGTGCATCCTATAGTAGATATCTCTGTTTGGTCACCCTAAGTTCCCTGGGGGCAACCAGACGTGGACTCCCTGCTCACTGTGCTCAGAGAGGCACAGCTTTACCTCACTGATGAGGCCGAACAAGGCTGAAACATGTGTATGGGGTTGCTGTTGGTACTCTTGTTCAGAGAGGAATTGCCATAGCATTTCGGTGCTGGACTGCCCATGCGGGTGGGACAAAGACTGATATACAAATGGATATTTCCCATCTGTGAAAGGTACAGTGAGCAAAAAGCATGTGCTGCAAACTCTCATCTCAGAACAGGTTATCATGTCATGTTCTTTCTGGAGAGGAGCACCAGCTACCAGTTTTTTAAAAATATTGGCTCTCTTGCCACTGCACTTGCTGATTTCTGAAACCACTCTTTTTCCAGGGGTTCTTTCCCCTCCTCTCTAAAGCACTCGCCCGCTGCTGAAAAAAACCTAAAAACCTTCAGCAGACCCTACCTGTCCATCCAACTACTGCCCTAGTTCAATCACCCCTTCTTGGGGAAACTGCTGGAGAAGCTGGCCTTGCCCCAACTCAACTCGTACACTGAACTTGTTGGTAGTCTCCGTGATCATCAATCTGGATTCCGAGCATCCAGAGGCATGGAAACTGCTCTTCTGAACACCTGCGAAGAACTGCTTGCATGCCTGGACTCCAACTCCTCAGCTGTCCTCATCCTACTTGATCTCTCCTCTGCCTTTGACACCGTCAACCATTCCATCCTCACACAAAGGCTCCACGATACCCTTGGTCTCTCAGGAACGGGCACTGGAATGGCTGACATCCTTCCTTACTGACTGCTCCCAAGTCATCTTGGGCACCTTCTCCTCTCCTACTTCCTTCACCACCTGTGGTGTCCCTTAAGGGATCCATCCTCTACCCCTGGTTCGTTAACATCTACCTTGCTCAGCTGGCACTCCTTCTCCCCCAACTTCCAGTGTTATGCAGACGACACAACAATTTCAGACATCCTGCGGACTCACTCGCAACTTCCTTCATCCCCGACTGCCTATCTGCATTCCAGACCTGGTGCACTTCCGACGATCTCTGCCTCAATGGCAGCAAAACTGAGATCCTTCCGATTGGGACCCCTGCTCCCTCCTCCTTCCCTTCTCTCTGGCCTCCCACGTTGGGCTCTCCTCCTGCTCCTTCTGAAGACAGAAACCATGGATTAATCTCGGACTCCTCTCTCTCCTTCCTCCCTCACACTCAGAACGTTGCTAAGAAGTCCCACTTTCAACTCCTTCTCAAAGGAATTCTACGTTTTCTCACTTTCCCCCAGAAGCTCAGTGTTTCCCGAGCCCTGGTTCTCTCTAGGCTTTGCTATTGCAACAGCCTCATCCTCAATCTTCCTTCTCCCACTCTGCAATCCCTCCAGCTAATCCAGAATAGAGCAGTGAGACTTATCCTTGGCCTTAAGCCCAGGGACTGCATCTCTCTTGCCCTAAAAAGTCTCCACTGGCTCCCATTTGCTGCACAGATCAAATTCAAATCCCTCTGCATCATCTGCAAGGCTGTCTGGGGCCAGGCACCACACTATCTGCAACTCTCTCTTATAAAATACGCTCCTTCTAGACCTCTACGTTCCTCTGACACCAACTCCCTGTGTGTAAAGCATTTCACTAAACAGAGAGCAGGAGGTTGTTCGTTTTCCTCAGCTGGATCCCTCCTATGGCACAGCCTCCCCCTCCTTGAGCAGGACCTTCTTAAGTTCCGAAAGCACCTCAAGACTTTCCTGTTTTCCTCCTCCTTCCCAACTCTGCTAATCTCACAGTTGAAGTGATTGGTGTTTTGGATCCTTATGCATCCTCTGGGCCCCTGACCACTCACATCCAATCTCCCCAGCTTCTGTCTACCTCCTTCAGAACTTGCCCCGGCACAGCCTCCACACTGGAGACTCACACTTTTCCACCCAACGCGGCTCCTACCCGCATAGCACTTAGCATACCTTGCATTTCATCTGTTGCTCACCCTAAAGCACGGAAACCCCAGCACCTACTCTGCTGCCCTCTTCCTTGCAGCACATGCACAATTTGAAAACTCACAAGGCATAGGAGGTTCGGCCGTCACATTTCTTGTATATTTTAATTGCATTGCAATCCTGGAAGTGGCCAGATGTGTTCGTATCGTTTGTGCCTTTCAGTGATACTGGTGCGGCTCGATAGCCTAGTTGCGTGCAACTTATTGGGTCTTTTCCTTTACGGTATTTGGAGCTCGGTACTCTGTGCACATGGAACACACGCTGAAGCTCGCCTGCTTGCTTGCTGCCGATGTGTTGCCGGCCTTCTTTATCTGTGGCTGGACACTCACGTGAGGCGAAAGGGTGTCCAGCTTTCCTTGTCTGTAGGACTCGAGCGGGCATACAGCGCTGGACGGTGCCAATGAAAGTCGTTCCCTACCTCCGAAGGGCCGAGCCGAGATGCAAGTAGCGAGTCGGCTTGGCTATTTGCTAATCTCCGTTTTGTTGGTTGTCTGTGACATAGCCTTGCACCGACAAGCCTAGAGAAACCTTCACTCCCCGGCCTATCGGGAGTGCTACAGAATGCGGGCCGCACATCGTCAAGCAACTTTAGTTCTTGTACAGATTTTAGAAGTAAGTGGCAGAGGGGGGGTTCGCTATTATAATCTATTCTCTGAGGCCATAGCCGAGACCTTGTCCTATTCCCTATTAGGTGCCGTATTGCTATTGCTGTTGGGCAATTCTTGCATGACCCTCCACCTTTAGCAACCTTTTATCACGGAATATAAAAGTACTCCAGATCCTTCGTGGTAAATCATACCACACCGTGAATAAGGGGCACAGAATGTACAATTTGAGAAGTGGAGTATATAGGGACGATACAAGGGCGTGCAAGCTGGATCTTCTTCTCTACAAACTGATTTCCAGGCCGGGTCCTCACCTCCACTGTTAACTGGGCTAACACGGTCTACGATGGAAGATGCAGTTATAGAGTCCCACTCAGCAACTACAACTCCACAACGCCAGACCTTCCGGGGTCCAGAGGTGTCCACCCAGATCTTAATACGGGCTGCCCTCATGAACCAGGTGTTTAAAAATTGTTTGGACTACATACTTTCAGCATCTTCTATGAAAAGAACCATTAAAGCCTGTTTTCCACCGCCCCAGACTTTGGGTGGGAGTGACCTGGGAATGGAATTCGAGAGGGGGAGCTTGGAGTGGTGCCTGGGGACTCATTCTTAGCTATTTTGGAAAGATTGGAGATGGTATTGGATAAACAGACCATATCTGGAAAAAACGTGGAGGGGCAGTGTGCCTTACTGGCAGGGCGTTTCTCAGACTATTCCCAAATACCTGACCAGGAGTGCTTGGAACTAACGGAAGGTCCAAGTACCATACAGCTGGATTCATGTAACATCTTGGCACAAGGAGAGTCTCCCACTCTAAGGGAGATGGCGACTGCTAACAAACATCCCGCTGAGCCTCTGCCAATAGATGCAGAGGTGGGGATGCAACTTGACCCCACATTAAAGGAATAGTGCGCTCAGAAATATTATTGTCCCGAGGGTTCGGGTATGTGTTTTTAAGCATACGTTGATCGATCATACAAACATTTCCTATGCACCTTACAGTGGTTTTCCTCTTTTGTACACATGCGAAATCAGGCAGCAGGGTGCAGCCATCTTGTCATAATCTTATCCGTTGCTGCATCGCCCAAGGTGGTCTGCCCTGGCGGCACTAAATCATATCCCCCGCCCCTGAGGCTGACATCACCAAACCTAGTGATATTCTCTGCCTATCTCCAGGACGTTACTGGGCAGCATAGCCAAACGCACCCAGTCATCACCTACGTGACGCAGAACCCGGAAATCAACACACATCATCTCACAACACAGCGCATCACAATTCGGAATAAAAAACTATACTTTTAAAGGAAAATAGCAAGACTGTACAATTTGTAAAGTACTTTTATTTCATAATAAACGCTCCGAGAACATCCAGTGATTGCGATATTCAATCGAATGGGTAATTTTTGTCTTCGGTCTCGATCCGCAAATGTTTATCGAGAGTCATGCGGTGTTCCTTTTGGGTAAAAGAAGCGCAAGTCTTGGGCAACAGCTTGGTGCTAGGCCACCGTAAACTATGTTCGGTTGCTCCTAATTGCTGGTACCGCGTAAGGGCATATCGGCCCGTGGCGATCGTACCAAAAAAGAGTCATTGATATCCAGCTATTGACGTGTATCTGCAGCTGCCGGTTCAAAAACCAGTCAGTTGGTATCTGGAATCGATGACAATCGCAGAAAGGCAGGATGTAGCTGTATTGAAAACATAACAGAAATGTGTCTCAGTAGCCGATCTTTATTTCAATTTATAATTTTACCCATTAATTCAGCCCTGTGTTAAAACTAACAATGAACACAGACGTGAAACAATGGGAACACAGATCGGATGATAGTGCTATGGAGTATGTTCAGCTCGAAATGGGATGCAGAAGCTGACGCTACAATTCGAGGAACACATAGACGGCATTTTAATTAAATATTAGCGTTGAACCTGGGGGAACAGAGTGGTGGTCTACATGCATCTCGATGCTGGACTGCCCATGTGCCCGGTAGAAAGGCCAGTACACTCAAAGGTTGTACTTGTGTTTAATTGCAATATGCCACACAGAACAAACGTGTACAATGTAACCCAGCAATAACGATCGGCTAATGATATGTTTACTCGTTGGTCTATAAAATCATCGAAAGTCAAACTTATATTATATTCAGAATTTCTTCGTAACGCAGTTTCCGTTCAAATCAACAATTTTTCATAAACTGAAATTACATGTTCCTTTGACCAGTTTTTTAATGGTGAACCTTATCATATCGGACGTTATTAGACCCCTCCCTTAATTCAATTCCTTTCGGAATGCTTCCTTTCTCTCAAGGTCGAAAAACAATTGAACCTTATACTGTGTGCGATGCGTGGGCTTCCTCAGATCGCAAGCCAAAATTCAAAGCTGGTGACCTTCACTCAGATTGAAGATACATTATTAGTTTGCAACATCTTGTCTCGGCGCATCCATGAGAAAGGGACTTGTGAGGCACAGGAGGAAAAATGTGGGGGGTGTCCGTGCTCGCTGTTCTCGGCTCTGCTGAGGGGTAGGGGAAACTTTTCAATGACAGAATGCGGCCTAGTTCAAAGTTGGAGTCAAGGGTACACAAAATGGAGTCAAAGTGTGTCTAGCAATAGCCCCACCTCTGCTTATGTCAGGGCCTTCTTCCCCATGGCAGCAGAAGGGCATAGGAGGTGCCCCCCACGAGTGCAAGAGCGGGATGTCACTTTCGCGTATAATGTATGGGGGCCGGGGGCTTAACTGACCCACAGCTTCCTTACATTAGCAACAATCCCCAACACATGCCCCCATGAATATATTGGTCAGAGTGCTTCTATTTCTCTCCAACAACCCACTTTGATGCACTGTTTTGATCACAGTCAGTAGTTCTTGCGTGCCGAGTATCTAATCTAGCCTAGGTCTAGTTCTTGCGTGCCGAGTTTCTTATCTAGCCTAGGTCTCATCCGTTTTGTGGGACGAGTAGTTATTCAGCTATTTGGGCAACTGTTTGGTAAGGCAACTGCAGAACCACAAAGTTGCTTTTATACTGTTATCCACCTGGCCCTCCCACGAACAGTGAAGGTCCCACAGTAGCTCGACGAAACTGGGAAGTGTGAAAGCACAGCAATACATTGTATGGCATTCGTACTTGTTGAAAAACAAATTGACAAAGAGGATAGATTTCAAAAGACAAATTGGATGCTTTATTTGGACACTTCATAAAAACATTGTTGATCAAAAAAACAGATGGTAATCATTTGTACCGGAAAGTGAACTGTTCCACGAGCTCTGCTTTAGGTGGACAAGGCACATTGGCAATGTTTTGTGGCAATGTATGTGTCCTCGTAACAAAATTGCGAGCAATTCTGTGAGTATGCACGGACAGTCATAATAAGATCTTTCACAAAATCGAATTCCATTTCCTCATATATTGGCTTGACCACCCATTTTTTGCTCCTTTTTGTAAAGGCCATTGTGTAGAGAAGCATCCCAAAGTTTCCTGCAGTCCTCGATTGTTCACAGCCTACATTCTCGTTATGCGCTAATACCGCTAGTAACGTCCTATATTTCATCCAGTCTATGCCGAAATGCCATCTCTTTGGCCTGTACTTTAGGCACATATTGTGGAACACCTCCAAATGTCCCGCGTGACAGAATTCTGTGAGTGCCTTCAGATCTCTTGATAGAGTTTTATCAAACACAATCTTCTCAAGGGCTTTGTGTGTGGAGGTGAAGATGGAATCAACCACTTCTTCTTCCGTGCCTGCTCCGGCGACAAAAGGCCATGTGCACAAATGTGGAAATGTTGGTTTTCTGTCCAAGAGTAAACGTTGGAACAGTGGTGCATTAGTGACTGCTATTTTTCTAGTAGAATTTCCACAGACCCATCACAAGTTTTGGAGCTCCACCAAAGATGGTTGCTGAAAGACTGGGACCACTGTAAAATATTTTCAGAACCTTTTTTTTTCCCCTGCAACTGAGATTTTTTTATTGATGGATTTGGCAATGTGCCATATATCAAATTGATGGCGAATATTTGGATACTGCTCTCTCATTGTCTTGGCTATTGAAACGTGTCTGTTCGTGACTATGAGGTCGATTTGCATTCCCCTCGATTGTAGATCTTCCAGTGATTTTATAAAACCAAGTTTTTCCATGGCCACTGAGGATTTACATTCGGACACCTGCACGACCACCGAACTAACAATTGTTTTAGTTTCCATGTCCTGAAAGTGGTATGTGCTGTACTTTGCTGAAAATCCAGGGCTGTCGCACTGTCCATCGCTAGCTATCCTGAACCGTTTTTCGGAGAATGTACTTTGAATAGACATTTGTTTAATTTTCCAAGCTTCATTAGGTGGCAGGGAATAGATATTGACGTTGATATTTTTAGTACTGCTTTTTAGAAATGAAATGGAGTCCCACAAATTGACAGAAACTAGACAACTTAATGAAACTAGAGCCACTGAAAAGTAAAGCAGCTGCACACAATAGATTCCCAGCTGGCAGTTTCCCCAGCATCGGTTGAGCGGACCATGAATAACGCATTGCGGCCGTGTCTTGCCTTCCGATATGTAGGACAAGCATCCAGAATTTTCTCGACAGCAGCAGTTCTCCTCCTTGATTGGCATTAGCGCGCACCAATTGAAGGTACACCAGGTGGAAATGCCGTCCATGCGACTAAGCTCAGGCTCTTGATCTGTTGAATCATCCTCCCAACTGTCGTCCAAAGCCCCATTGTTTGCGCATCTTTCTCTTTCGAGTAATTCCGCCTCGGAATACTCTGGCTCGTACTGGTAGGGCTGTATTGTCGCCATTATGGGGCAAAAAAATAAATTGATAGTAATGGTACTGGTATCTGTTCGCACGGGCTACAAGCAACGAAGGTAGCTGACCAGAGCACAGAAACAAGGCACAGAATACTCAAAAAAAGACAGTGAATGGAATGGAAAATCTGATGTCTGTTGAGAAGCGGACTGTTTATACTTATTGAGGAAAGAGGCGTCCTGCCATTTCCATGGAGACACGTTATTAGCTGAAGCACAGAGAATGTTGACACAAGATGTGCATTGGCGTTGCGAAATGGGTGGTACGCGTCTAGTGATTTCAGCCTCAGGGGCGGGGGTTATGATTCAGTGCCACCAGGGCAGTCCACCTTGGGCGATGCGGCAACAGATAAGAGTATCACAAGATGGCCACACCCTGCTGCCTGATTTCGCATGTGTAAAAAAGAAGAAAACCACAGTAAGATGCAGAGGGAATGTTTGTACGATCAATCAACGTATGCTTAAAAACACATGCCCGAACCCTCGGGACAATAATATTTCTGAGTGCACTATTCCTTTAAAAGCACTCCACTTCATTTTGAATTCACTGGTAAAGGTCTTTGATGACTTAGTGGGGGAAGTCCACACAAATTCAAGCTCATTGTTGGAATTGATAAAGAATGCTGAAGACTACGACACTGCCTTGGGGGGCCTAAGTTCCTCCATTAATCAGGGCTTAGCGGACGTTCTGGACTTAAAAACTGCAGTAGCTGCACAAGGCGAGAAGCTGCTGGCTTGGCAGTCTAACAAATCATCTATGAACGACCATAATCACTGCCTGGAGGGCAGCATGGAAAGTGTTTTGTGTCTGTTAAAAAATGCTGTTTCTGGCACGAATGTCAAAAATGTAGGGCGGAGGTCGAGGGGGGCTCCCATAGAGGCACACTTGTACAAGACGAATTTGATGACGCTCCTTTATCTGCCTCAACAATGGAGGAATTTATAAGGCTTGCGCATCTACCGTGTAATAACATTGTGACCAAGGAACATAATACTGGGTGTGGTTTAATCGTGGAGGATCCGCCCATGCCCAGCACTTTAGGGATCATGGAATTGGGTCTCCCAAACAATAAGAGGGCGGAATATCCCTCTGCGAACAGACCAGGGCCTCGCTAAAGATACACATAAGGCTCCCAAAGGGGAAGAGAAGGCTTGTGATGAGCTGGCCCTGACTCCCAAACCGAATAAAGAAAAATAATTCCAGGGAGGCGGTGGCCCCGAAGCCAAAAACAGAAATCTAAAAAAATACAGAACCCTGGGACGTGGAACTTTATGAGGAGATTAAGAGCTAGGAACTCAACAGAATAACATTCAGCAAGTCCAAATATCCAGACTCCCGAGGTTTCACAAGATGTACATGCTTTGCAGGCCGCCCAGCAGGAAAGGGACCCAACACAGACCGATGTTGTTACCAGCGCTACACCTTCGTTAAATCTATCCAGGGGGTAATGTATGGTCCTGATGTGCACCCGATTAAACTGGCCCCAATCTTCATGCAAAGAAAGACACCCTGAATAACCTTGAATGGGGAGCTGGTGGGAGAGGACCTACCTGGTCCCGCGGTCTCTGATGGCGTGGTGGCTATTATTGAGAGCCTGTGAGTCCACCGTGAGTCCACAAGAGGGCCAAGGGACCCAACTATCATCCCCGGTGAAGGTGGCTGAGAGTATATTAGATGCAAAGCCTTTTGCTTTGCCCAGAGTGTGGTTGTATCAGGAACCAGGAGGGAAGGCTGGGTGTGCATTAAACAGGACGAGGGTATTGTCCATTACCAGATCCATTCCTGAGCTCTACTTATTCTCAGCTCTAGACATAGATTACATATGCTTTCCATTTGAATCAAGAACAGATGTGGTTGAAATTAGTCTAAAATCGTGCTTGGGGCTTGACGCACTGTTTAATAAAATGGGATGTACGTTATTTTTAAGCCTCTCAAGTGCGCCCTTGTGGGGGCAACTGTGAACCAGGGGTAAGCCCCGTGGGCCCCCGTTCACGAGTGATCACCAGCATTGGGTACATTTAGTACTCAAGAGAGAGCAGGTCCATCCTGTAGCGCAGTGGGCGGTACACAAAAGATTTCTCAGTATAACGCTACCACAGATTATTTCCCAGATCTTCTCACATTTTGGTCTAATACCTGAAGCACCTTAGGCAGCGGGGGAAAATAGCGCTGATGCGTTGGAATACGTGGGTTCCGGTAGTTGTCTGTCTAATAGTCGGGGTTTTCATATGTTTGGTGCATATGACATATGACATAGGCCTCCTTCAGGAGACGTGGCTTTTGCGTTCCTTTGCTAGAGATGGTTTCACTATGGTGGAGAACCTGGCCTCACATTCCAATGGTGGACGCCCGGCAGGAGGCCAGGTCATTGCAATAAGAAATACCATATTTTGGGACTTAGTAAAGACTCCATCTGATGCACCAGGTATCTTGGCATGGGTGGCCCATTTTCATAGTAATTAATGTCGGGAAATGCCGAGCTCTATTGTGTTGATAAGTCTGTGTTGGAACCCTGCAAGCTCTAACCTCAGTGACTTTTTGTCCTCATTATCAATGTTGCTGGCTAGTGTATTATTGTCAGAGGAGGGATTAGGGTGGATTATAGCTGGAGATCTAAATTCCCATTGCTTAAGGGTAGGGAGTGCTCATGGATTTAAGAGTAATGCTAGATCGAATGGGAGAATGTGGTTGGAGTTCGTACAAGGATGGAATTTGAAGAGGGCTAACGGTTGCATTTCAGGTGACATTCTGCCAGCCCCTACGAAGAGAGTGGGTTTGTAAATGTCCATCATTGATTATGTTTTTTTGTCAGCTGATTTATTCACCAACTGCAACTGCTTTGAAGTTAAACCGACCGCACTCAGCGATCACGAAAGGTTAGTCCTTACTTTGAGGGTTGCTAAACCGCATGTGGATAGGTTATATGCCCAGCACTGATGGTAAACCAGGCGGGGTCTCAAATTTCGAAATTCAAAAGGTAATGGGAAAGCTTTGAGCCAGAAATGACACTGTCTTCTGGAGGAAGGAGAGGAAGGGGGTCGGGGGGAATGAAAGATCTTCATAATCCCAAACTCTTCCAGGAGTTTATGGGGTTATTGTACACACCGGTTCAAGTTAAAGCTGCCAGGAGGAGTGGCCATATCCATGACTATGATGAGGCCACTAGTATGTGGAAAAGGGGCTATGCAGAAGGAGATTCGATCTCTTAACAGAACTGTATTCTCTCCATCGATCTATCTATCTATGTCAGCGCAAAGTCATTATCAATGCATATAAAGGGAGGTCACGGGTGCACAGATTCCTACGTCTCCAAAAGGGATAGCCGGGCTATGTCTAGATGCCTGGGTGGCCAATCTTCCCGTAATTTCGGGGAATTGGTTAACGGGGCGGGGAATTCCCAGGCATCTATGCAGGCAAATGCTATTCCCGAAGGAGTATGGTGGTCCCATTTTGTACAACTATATAGGAAAGCAGAAAGATCAGTTTGAATGGGATAATTCGGTCCCCTGGGCTATGAATCTTACCCGGAAAACCATGGAGGACCTGATAAGGAAGTCATCTTCCTCTACAGCAGCGGGACCCAATGGGCTGACAAATTCTATTGTGAGGGCAGATGCCCCGCTGTGGGCAAGGATCCGGTGGGATCTCTTTAATAACATCTTGAAGTGTAAAGCATTCCCATGGGAAACAGCAATAGTCATTTCCATCTATAAAAAATGGGACCTGACTTCTCCCCTTAACTACCAGCCGATAGTGTTATTGGATGCTGACAGTAAGGTTTTTGCAGGCGCGGTACTAAGGGATCTAGAGGCCTGGGCGGAAGGAACAGGCATCCTACATAGACAGCAAATAGGTTTCAGCGGGGGTCTTTCAACTTCCTTAAATGGGTTGGTTACGAATCTGGCCATTGGGAAATCATGGCTGAAGGGTGGTCCAACTCTCTATGGTGCCTGGTTGGATCTTTCCCTCGGATTTGATACGATATACCAAGGGCGTCTTTGGAGCAAACGGCTGAACTGGATGGAGTATTCCGCAGGGATTACTCACTGTCCTGATTCACCTCCATGGTAATTCCAATATCCGGGTATGTCTAGACGCCGAGGGTCATCTTTCATGGCTCATTCTTACGGGCAGAGGAGTAAGACAGGGGTGCAGATTGGCCCCCTGTCTTTTCAATCTATATCTGGCAGACGTTGGCAGGGCTTTATCATCATCATCCACTGTGGTAAACCCTAAAATCGGGGCTAGAAATGTATCCTAGCTAGCATATGCGGACGATGAACTACATGCCCGTGGGCCTGCAGAGGCAGGTAAATGCCTTCAGTCAATATGCAGAGGAAAATGAATTAACCATAAATAATTCCACTAAATCAAACATAGTTAAATTCCAAAGGCCTGGGAAGTGTGTGCTAAGATTTGCATGGCACCTACACGGAACGTCGATACCAGTTGTCCCAGAGGTCAAATATTTGGGATTTGTGCTTACCTCAAGACCATCTGTGGTCCCCTTCGTGGAGAGATTGGACCGTTTGGCAGATCAGTTCTGTTCCCAAATGAAGAGAAGGAGTACACGATATTGTAGGTTATCCATACTCCCTCTGATTCGCTTTTATAGCAGCAAAGTTATCCCGAAAATGCTATATATGTTCTGGAGATAGACCCCCCGCTCCTGGTCTGTAGATTGGGTGAGGATAGAGGGGCGCATTTAGAAAAGAGCTCAGAATCTCCCTCCATCTCTTCCAATGGCCCGTCTGCGGTATGAGTTGGTTTGACATCTTTGATGGGCCACTTGGAGTGCAGACTCATTGTATATTAAAGGCACATATTAGCACCAGACAGGGAGTCTCTGTACGAAGACCTAGCCCTTCATTTACAGCTGGGGGCACCTTCAGTGTTGACACAATTAAGGGAAATAGTGAATAATATTATTCTCAATATTAATAGGCCATTGGAGAATGTAATGGTAAATCCAGTAAGTGTGAAGAAAGCACTCACCTCCCCTCTCGAGCTCTTCAATCCTCTACCTCTAACTCCCTTCGGGTCAATCGTTCTTCAAAGAAACGAGTTGGGGGTAGAACTCTATCTTCGGCTGGGCCTCCCTCTGGAACAGCCTCCGTGCCAATCTTAAACTTGAGGAGAACCATCTCCGGTTCCAGAGGAACCTCACAACCTTCCTCTTTGCTTCTGTCTCCGCTCCCCCTCTCCCCTGATGATCTGCTCTCTCTTGGCACTGTGTACCAGGCCACCCTCTGTCCCCTGGGCCCAGGTACCTGCTCACCCTGCCGGCCCCCCTGCACTGCCTCCTGGCCACTCCTTGCATTGGGGACTGTATCTGTACCCATACAGCCCCTCCCACTTTTCTTCTTTTTCTGCACTTACCCAATCTGTTGCCTTAAACACAGTACTTGCCACTTGCTGGCTGCACTATCACTGTTTATTGCCTCTATTTTCTATTTATTTGTATTTATTATTATGTATCTGCTCTCCCCCTTCCATGCACTTTTCCCCTCCCCCTCTCCCATGCACATGCGCGTTCTCAATGTCACTGGGCCTAGTAAGATCGTTGTTATTGTTGTGTTGTGTTCTGCCCCGTTGCCTAGTCGTGCTCTGAAACACTTGAGTATGAGCGCGATACAAATAATCATATCATATCACTGTTGGACCATGGTGGGCCCGTACTGTGGACATAATGCGTTCTTCAGCCATTGCAGACTCCCATTCTACCATTGATAAGCCTAGACACACTTTTCTGGCCTACCTTTCCCAGACCCTTAACTCCAGGTGGAGAACTGAATTTCTAAGGTTTGGGATGAATGTCATACCAACCGGGGAGATTAGGGGGAACTGGGACGGAATTAAAGGGGACCCCATGGTGTAGCCTTTGTAGTTGTTTCAAACAAGTCCAATCCTTGAGGCATAAATCAATTGAATGCACTGCTATTCAAAGTCTTTGAGTTGAGCATTTCCCTTTTTTTGTGGTGGAAGTGGAGTGGCTTACCTCAATCACTCCCATTTGGGGAGAGATTGGCCGCTGGGTACGAAATTAGTTTGGTATTGGAGGTATTAAGATTTTTAAATGCCTTTTATCAAATTCAAATGTAACGTAGTGTAGGCCTGACACTGTTTGTATTATCAGGAGTACAAAGTTTTATTTTTGGGAATAATCATTTTTCCTAGCATTGTAAGTATGTTTTATGTTTCTGCTTGTATTCTTTTATTATGTATTTGTGAAAAGTCTTTTTGACAAAAACACAATAAAAAGAAAATCAAAATAATATTGCAATCCCATGTTCCCTCCCTGTTGCCCTGTTGGCGCTTTGAAACAGAATGTATTTGCTGTATAAGCGCCTAACAAGCAAACTATAAATTATATAATCCCTTGCCTCAAAGCCGGGACGGTAGGTCATGTGTTGTTGGCAGCGTGCTTCGGTGGGTGAGCCGAGTGAAATGTGCGGAAATTGGGGGGTTTTTGCCACATTTCGGGGTTTGCTGGAGTTTCTGGGTAATACATTCTGGGTCGATTTGCGCAAATCATACCTCTGCGGATTCCCACTGGGGTGTCCTCTTTTCGGAAATGCATGGGGTTCCCGGTTTTTCTTGGTGGCTTGGACTCTCGAGGCCCATATCTGTATGGTGTGCCCATCTGGAAAAATCGTGAAATTCAGCTGTCGGAAAAGACTTGGGGTTAGGGGTGTTTCGGCTTTTCCCCTTGGCGCTCAGGTAGGTGCACCCACACATGTGAGTTACCGTTTCCATCGGGACACATGTGGGAACGAGGGAAAGTATGACATTTGTTGTGTTTGTGTTGTTTTCATAACGTTTTGACCCATTTTCTTGTGCCCTTTGTCACACAACCCTTTCATTTCCCAAATGTGTCCTACATTTAGTCGCTGCTTTAGGCACCATACACTTTTGTAACCCGCACAAGTCACCTACCCTTGAAAAGGTCTGCCTGTGCTCTTTCAAAAAATGTATGCTTGCCGTTCCTCACCACATTGGTTTTCCTGATTTACACATGCTAAGTGCGTCTGTTCAGGCCGTAAGCATAAAACTCCTGTGTACCATGGCTCACTGTTTGTCTTGTGGTATTGCTTGTTTTGTGAAACACTACAAAAAATGTGTGCTTTCCTAACTGCAAGAGTCGGGGGAATGTAGCGCAGCATTGTTTTTCTCAAAATTCATAGAAGCCATTGCCGTACCAAGCCAACCATGTCCACCACAAACCTTTTTTTCGGTAATTTTCCCGCTTTTCCCCCCCAAACTATGGCATTTTCCCCTACCTAGTTGTGCACGACCTGCGCACATCACCCCTTACTAAACTTGCAATGTTGTCTATTTTTCAGAAATGTATGCCTTCCTGTCCTCCAATTCGGCTTTCCTACCCTTTTCTGCCATTCCGTCCATGCATGTCCAATTGGCAAAAATGGCAAAAATCGCCTACCTCTCACAAAACGGTTGATAACCACATCAAAATACATTTCTTTTGTTTCCATTCAACCTGTTCTTGAAAGCCAGGACATTGGGGAATTCAGCACAACAAACCATTTGTTCCTAGCTCTTACAAGGAAAAAACCACAGGCTTCTTTGTACATCATTGTATTGCCATTTTTTTTTAAAAACACTAAATGTTCGCGCTTTTTGGTTATTTTCTCTCGCTCCCCAACAGCAAACTAGGATTCCTGGTTGGCGATACAACCGCCTGCATGTGGGAAAAAAAGGGGGCCAAATTTGGCCGAGATATCTCATTTAACAAAAAAGTTACAATGCATTGAATGGCGACATGCCGAAATCACCAGAAATGTTCTTGGCACTGGGGGGAAAAACCCATGGCACTTAAAGGGTTAAAGTGCTATATAAACTTAATAAACATCCCAGAAGTAACACAACAGTCAACACAACAACAGAAACCTCATGCGATGCAGGCACACCTGCATCACTAAAGTCTCTGCAGAACCTCTTGACCAGATACCACTGGTCACAACAACCATGACTCTGTAGAGCCGCTTAACCAGACTACCACTAGTCACACCAATCATGACTCAGCAAAGCCGCTTCACCAGAACATACTGATCACACCGCACATGACTCAGCAGAGCCTCATGACTAGACAAACCACTGGTCACACACACACATCATGACTCCACAGTGCCTCTCGACGAGAACTCTGCAGAGTCTCTTGATTAGCCACAACCAGTCAGCGCACACACACCTCACACTTGGTCACATGCCTGCCATGCAACCGCACAAACGCTACAACAGGGCCACTCAACACACAACCAGGCACTTCCCATGGTTACAAACAAAAGAACTCTGGGGTGTGGGCAGGGCCCTACCCACACACCAAACCAAAACTCGTGCCTACTAAAATCACCATGCAACAAGATGTCACTTCCATTTAGCACGACTCTAAACATAGCTGTAGTGTGAACAGGTAAAAGTCCAAGTTGCCCTTTCCAGGAAGCAACGTTACAAGCTGCAAATCCTCAAGGTGGTTAAAAGCTAAAACATGTCGGGAAGCATAAAATAAATAACACCTTAAAAGCAGTAGACGTCAGGTCTCAACTGTCAACTTTCACCCTGTGCGTAAACCTGCACCACACATGACCACAGTGAAGTCATTATGGAATCCTCAAAAGGTGAGACCTCACACAGTACAAATTCAAATGTTACCCTTCTGAATGCAAAAAACATCCTGTAATGTGAAAGTAAGAGTCCATGTTGCTACGTCGCAACGTAACTATCCAGAAAAGCCTCAAAAAGGTTAAGTTCATCACCTACATGTGAAACTAAAAATAAACCAGCAGGACTCTGATTCGTTACAAGTAAATGTTAGACAAAATCAAATAAACCACTCTAAATGCACATGACCACTCACCCCGGCCCACTCATGTCAAACAACCGCACACCTCACAATCAGAACACGGGCATCCTCGCCACCCCTCGCCCTCGGTCAATATCCAAGTGAAACATGAGCGAAAAATGTAACATTAAATACCATGAACACCAAAAGCAGCATAGCTTTGCACTGCAATCACTGTTGGACAACACGAGGCGTCGAAACACTTCCTGGTCAAGTTAGCACGTTTGCTAGGCGCTTTACTCAATACTCACATTGCTCGCCGCACGTCACTATTCCAGCCACAGGGACGGAGCCGCACAGAGCAACGCATGGATGGCTCACACCCGTCTCTCGTCAGCATGGGACAGCAGTATCCAAACAGTAGACAAGACATTTCCTCTCCATCTGCTAGACTGTGCAATGTCTCTGCACACTTTCGCTTAATGGATGCAAACTATCAAACAGGATTAGGTGTGACAAGACCCACGCCTATATTCACCGTCACGGGTGCTTGCAAATAGCTCAATAATCTCCTGATGAAGCCGTAACACAAGCAACGTTAATACGTCGAAACCGGTAGAGAAATTCTGGATAAGGCCACTTGTGAAGATCTTCTATTTCTAGCCTATCCTAATTGCTGACCACCTACAAAATCTATTGTGGCCATGCCATTTGTTTTGCACAAAAAACTTGTGATATTTGTTATGTTTCTATCTTGTACCTATTGATGTTTTGTATGAGTGGGTTGGTGTATGTTGTACGGATGTGGATGAATGCATGAATGATTCAACAGTATGATTTTTATGAAACTATGATGTTTTTTAAAATTTCTCCTGCTATGTTAAATAATTTCTTGAGTGCAGATTAAATTGTGATTATACTTTCACAGTAATAAATGTATTAGGTATAATAAAACCCTTAATACGGCATTTTCAAATTGTATCCTCTGGATTTTCTTTCCGAGACTAGTTTTGATGCCAATACCTTAATCTAGAGAGTGGGGTTCCCTGCGCCTTTCAGATACGCATGTTTGTAAGTCACCACTTGCCCGCGGAGCCAAAAGTAGCTCGTCATAGCTGTTGCTTTCAAGCTAACCAGGCTCTACTAAGGCCACAAGCAGGAGCTAATTAGCTCTCAGATCCTCTCAATTCCGAGTCCTGAAATAGGCAGAGCCCCCCAAAAGTCAACATGAAAGGCCGGTCTGCCTAAACCATTAAGCATTTTAGATGCTTAAATTAAACATTGACTAATCCAGAGGTCTGCAACCTGCAGCTCTCCAGATGTTTTGCACTACGACTCCCATGATCCCTCACCATTCACTATGCTGGCTAGGACTGGTGTAATTAGTAGTCCAAAACATATGGAGAGCCAAATGTTGCAGACCCCTGGACTAAGCCATAGCTAGGCAAGTATATGGCATTACAAAAAGTAATTTATAGAATGCTGATTTGGAAATGCTCAGATCACTCTTCGGGAATTGGAATTAGCAAGCCACCCACTTGAGGAGGGCTTGAGAAACTTTACAAGGCATAAAATAAGCAGTGTCGCATAGCAATTTGCTATGCAATTCTGTAGGTTTGCTAATTAAATTGGCACTTGTGTAGCAAAGCTAGCTAATTAGGTTACCCTGTTCAATGAAAGCCCAGCTCGCCTGCATTCCTCTCTTGCCTTCAGGGCTCTTCCCACCCTCTTTTCTCTGTTCACTGCAAATAATATTTGCAAACCAAAAGCAATCGGGCTGATACTTTTTATTAATGATACAATAGTATATGATAGCTTATTTACAATTTGTTTCAAAGCGCTTCAAGGCAAGGGAGGGAACAAGGGAAAATACAATGACATTCTTACAGGCCATGAACAGTAAATATGTGAAATCAACTATCGTACTTGGCCCGACGTCATTTCAGATAGTGCAAGAGCTAAGACATAGATAAGGATGGTAGGGGGAGAGTGGGAAGGAAATGGAACCAGACAGGCGACTACCGTACTAGGCCTGACGAAATTTCTGGTAGAGCCGGAGAAAAACAAAAAGGTGAGGGAGAGGGGTGCAGAAAGGGGCGGGAGGAACAAAACAAGCGACTATCGGTCTGGGCCTGAGCACATTTCAGATAGTGCTGGTGGGAGTACAGTTAAGGGGCGGGGGGAGGAGACAGACATGGTTGCTATCATACTAGTTCCAGGGACAATTCTCAGTAAGTGCATAGAAGAAAGTAAAGAGAGGAGATAGGAAAAGGGAGAAAGGGAGAGGAGGAGAGACCAGAGAGTAAGCAGTCAAAAAGATTGGAGAAGCCGGAGGGGAGAGCGAATACAATTGCAGAAGTCAGTAACACATAATGTTGCAAGCCAGGATACAAGATGAAGATGGGAACAGCATAATTCAGGGCCACCATGAGTACAAGATGCAAAGGAAGTCCAGCATGAGAGTTGAGAAAGGGTGATGCACCGTGAATCAATGAAGTCCATAAGACAGCATTGGCCACAAGACGGTGATGGTGAAACCAGAATGTATCAGGACAGACTCCTGCAGAAGTAGGCTGGGGGGGGGGGGGGCAGGGTAGGTAGAAAAATCAAGCAAAACAGGCATCACCTGAAAAGGGGGGGGCACAAGGCAACATCACGGGGGGACCAGAGGGCGTTGGGATGGCCTGTGGGGATAAGATAACTGATTAAGATAACTGATTAAGATAACTATATCCTCTCTGGCAAAGACCAGTATGCATTAACTCTATTATTATTTTTTAAAAGACAGTCATGCAATTCCACTCCTAAAAATGTAAGCCTAGGTAAGTGTACCTAAATCTCAGTGTCAACTATATTCCATATTGTTGAGGAAGATGCATCATATTGAGTAGTGAACACTTTTGAGAATGTACATGATCCCACGGCCAAATGCTTTTGATGGCAATTCTAGTTCTGTAGCCTGCTGGTTGCATACATCTTGCAACTGGTGCTCAACCCATGAGAGGACCCCAGACTCCTTGAAATTCTATCGTATCTCCCTGTTGCTTTATGCCAGCTATCCTCAAAGTCGGATGGCCTCAAACTACAATTTGCAGCTAGTTTGCCCAGTTGTCCGACAGGCTATGCTGTCCACTTAGTTTAGCCTCTCTTACAGAATGAATACACAAAGCTAACTAAATGTTTACACAAAGTCTGTATACCGACAGATCTACTGCACAATCATACAGCCTCCAGAGCTTGCTTTGCTTTCTGATAATAATTGCATTATAAATTGTGGAAGAGAGCTGGCCAAACAGTTTTCAAAGCCTTTTTTAATCATATTTATTTGTGTCAATTCATGCAGCTAAACTTCCACATTTTACATATCCAGGGATCACAAAGTGTTTTCGCCCACTTGCATAGTCGAGTAGATTTTATGAAGGGCATGAACCATTTATATCAGATGTTTTAAACTTTTATTTAACATTTACTTTGTCTAAAGTAAAATGTCAAATAGGTTTACCATGCGTGGCTGTCCCTTGAGTGTCACAGTGTGCCAAACAAAGTGGGTGTGTGGTGACAAGCACCAGCACATTTAAATGTGTCATCCATTGCCATTGGTCGAGTTAATTTCCCTTAGGTTATGTAGGTAACATAAGATACTCAACCTGCTGGTCTTATCGAATTCTTACTTCAATAGTACACAAACCTGCTGTATTGTTGCTCATTTTATGTCTTGGGTAAAAATAACTTCTGGTGACATTAAACATATTAGTACAGCATTGATAATCAAATAGGTTGTTCTAAAGAACATTTTAATTAGCCAACTCTGCTAATTTTTTTTTTTTAAATGAATGTATGCCTTGGTAAATCAAGCATTTCTCTTTGTCTATGGTCGCAATTGACCAAACAAACTAACAGGAAAGGAGTGGGATCATAATAGTAGTCACACCATACATTGGTGCTGACAGAGCGGGGTCATAATAGGAGGCACATCGTACACTGGTGATGCAGAGCTGGATCATAATCGAAGTCACACATACACTGGTGCTGCCAGAGCAGGTTTTGTTTGATACTGATAAATAATAGCAAGTGTTCATAGCATACAACTTCATGGTACACAGTGTATCAATCACCAGAGGACAACCCGATGTACGTCAGGATCCCAGCAGCAGCAGTTTGCATCACTGAGCTATCAGGTTGGTTATCAGGAACCTATTCTACAATGCCAAGAGGGCTGAGCATCCACCCTTAATAGGGGTACCAAGTTGCTTCACTGCTGCCACCATATGTGCTGGCATACCCAGGCTTCTATCTGGGAGTGTCCCTCGAGGCCTCTACCTCAATTGGCCACATGAAGAAAAATACTGCTGTGCACAGAGGCAGTAAACGAACAGCCCTGATGAGCTGAAAAACACAAGTGCCGCGGAAGCAGATGCTCTTTGCAAGGCCCTCCGATTGAGGAACCCTTTAACCCCATGCCCGCTCTCTCCATGTTCACCAAGAGCAGGCAAAGATGGCATGGCCCAGCTGGGGAATGGCAAGCCCACAGACGAAGACACATCTTTTTACATTTATTTCAGTGCACCATGGCCTGAGGCATCTAGGGGCTAGTTACAGAGTACATTAGTGAAGAGCGAGAATGCACATAGGTTACATACAGAGTCGGTGTGTGTATACAACCTGCCAAAGCCTCGCCTCATGTTACATTGGGCTACATCAAGTATGCAGTACAGTTAGGCAAGGTCGCAATAGGTATGGTAGCACAACCTAGCAAAGCCATGCCTCATGTTACGGGGGGTTACATCTTCTTCTGAAGGTTTGTGGAAGTGCTAAGTGATAACCAATTGCACCAGAACATGTATGCCACCTATCAGCAAATACATTCAGGGCGCAGCCTGAGCGTCAATAGTATATGCCTGGCAAGTGACGCCACAGAAAGCAAGGCATAAAATAAGCATTGTTGCGTAGCAATTTGCTACGTAATTCTCTAGGTTTTTTTAATTAACTGGATACTTGTGTTGCAAAGCTAGCTATTCAAGTCACCCAGTTCAACGAAAGCACATCTCACCCTGTATTCCTTTCTTGGCATCATGGCTCTCTCCACCCTCTTTTCCCCGTTCACTACAAGTTCAAAGGGGTTAATGGGGAGAGAGTGCACCAGTAATCATCTCTTCCACTCTCAAGTGCCAAAAGCTTATGTGGCAGTGCCAGGCAAGAATTTCTTTTTTTCTTTTTCAAATAATTGAAAATTCAGAAGTAATCAAGGTGATACTTTTATTAAGCTAACTATATCCTGTCTGGCAAAGACCAGTGTGCAATTACATTACTAAAAATGTAAGTTGTTACATAATGCATAATTGTTACATAATGCATAATATTGCAACATTTCATTTTCTACAGGCTTTTTACAGTAAAGTTTAAGTAAGTGTATCTAAATCTCAGTGTCAACTCCATTTCATTTTGTTGAGGAAGATGCATTTCATTGACGAGTGAACACTTTTAAAATGTACATGATCACAAGGCCAAATGGTTTTGATGACAAACCTAGTTCTGTGGCGTGCTGGTTGAAAACATCTGTGAGCTGATCCCATTCTCTGTGACATTCTATGTCATCACCCTGTTGCTTCTTACCAGCACCCTGAAAGTGAGATGGCTGGAAACTACAATAGTCCTCCTAGTTTTCCCAGTTCTCCGTCTGCTACACCATCCACTGTGTTTAGTCTCTTACTATCTTTCCTCTTGCATAATGAATACACTAAGCTTATGCAAAATAGTGATAAACCCCTTAAGTGCCAAGGATGAACTATCTCGTCCTTACATTACGTTTGCAGTGCCCAGGGCGAGATAGCTTGTCCTTTTCGGCACTACAGTTCGTGCGATCGCTGCAAAGCACAAAACTGAAATCCACCCCCGGGCTATGGATTTCCTTCAGTTTCACATCAGCGTGCGCATTTGAAACTGAAAGTAAATTTCACTGCGGCAGCCATCTTCGGCTGCCGCGGTAAAAAGAGAAGGTGAGTTCCCTTCTCCATCGATCTCCGGAATTATTGTGCCGTTGAGATCGAGGGAGGTGTTGTTGGAAAGGGGAGACTCTCCCCTTTCCAACGACACCTTATTTGAAGCAACGCCGGACGCAGATCGCACGACCCGTGCCCAGCAATGCCACTAGACCACCTGGGATCTGTTTTTGAAGTGGGGGGGTGAAGGGGCCGCTTACATAGTAAGCGGCCCCCTCACACACCCCACCCCTGGCCCCCACCAAGCATGGGGCTGCACATTTTAGCCACCCTGGGGGAAGATGGGCACAATAATGTGGCCATCTGCCCCTAGGGTAAGGGCAAAACAAAAAACTAAAATCAAAAACATGTTGGTGGGGGACACCCTAAACCACCGGTGACTTATGTAAGGAAAAGAGGGTAGCCCTCTCCCCCTCCACCCGTAAAAGTAAAAACTAAAATCAACTTGTTGGTTTGGGGGGCAACGTGAACCACCAGCAAAAAGGGGGGTGGGTCTCATGTAGCCCTCACTGGGGGCATATTGATAGTGCAATCTGGCAAACTGCCCCTAGGAAGGGGCAAATGTGTTTTTACTGGGGGGTGAGTGTCAGTAGACCACCAGGGATGGCTTGAAAGGGGGGCTGTGATAGGAGAGTAGTAGTTATGATTTGTTTTTGCTGGGCTGACCATAGGTAACAAATGTTTTTTGTTTCATTTACAGCTTTTTCTACGCGAGCAGCTGAAACGTTATGCGAGTACTGTTTTTATTATTCTACGGTTAAGGCCCATTGTCAGTGGGGTGGGTGGGACTGGGGCTGGATTGTTGGTGGTGTGGGCAGGAGTGGGCCATCTGGGGAGGTATTTTGGTGGGCTGGGACACAATTGCAGGGTCAGGCCACAAATTGCACCCCATCCCAGCATAACATTGGTGTTTCCCTGGGAGCGGCTGTCTCCCATGTGGGTTGACCGTCCGCAAGCCCAGGCTGCACCTCTGGCTGTGTTGCGTTACAGATGTCACCTTCGGGGGGCTCCCTGGAACTGCCGCAGGACTTGGGGACGGTCGACCCACATGGGAGACAAGGCGCCCAAGATGGTAGGCATCACCTCCGACCATCCTGGAGTTCTGGTTCGCCTGAGGTACAGCTTTTCCCTCTGGGAAAGAACAGTGACTCTGGCGGGGCTCCCTGGAACTGCCGATGGGCTTGGGGACGGTCAACAAACATGTGAGATGGATGCCCAAGGCCAGGTACATCACCCCGACCATCCTGGAGCTCTGGCTGGACTGCGTTACAGAATTTCCCTCCGGGAAGGGATGGGGACCCTGCCGGTGCTCCCTACGACTGCCGCTGCACTTGGGGATGGTCGACCCATATGGGAGACAGCCGACCAAGTCCGCGGACATCAGCCCCCACCCCCACCTTCCTGGAGATCTGGCGGGCCTGCGGTACAGCTTCTCCCTCCGGGAAAAGATGGGGACCCTGCCGGGGCTCCCTGGAACTACCGCTGTGATTGGAGATGGTAGACCCACATGGGAGACGGATGCCCAAGGCCTGGGACATCACCTCCAACCGTCCTGGAGTACAGGCTGGGCTGCGTTACAGCTTTTAATAATAATAAATAATAATAATTTACCTCCGGGGTGGTAAGGCATACTGCCAGGGCTTTAACACAGGCCAGACAGAGCTCCAGGATGGTCGGGGGTGATGTCTCTGGCCTTGGATCTCCCATGTGGGTCGACCGTCCGCATGCCCAGACTGCACCTCTGGCTGTGCTGCGTTACAGCTTTTCCCTGCGATGCAGACCCTGCTGTGGCTCCCTGGGACTGCTGCTGGGCTTGGGGATGCTAGGCCCACATGGCAAATGAATGCCCAAGACCGGGGACCGCACCCCTAACCGTCCTGGAGTTCTGGCTGGGCTGCGTTTCAGTGTTTCCCCCCCAGGTAGGCCCGGCAGTGTGCCAATCCCTTCCTGGGGGGAAAAGCTGTAACGTAGCTCAGCCAAGACTCCAGGACAGTTAGGGTTGATGTTCCCGGCCTTGGGCATTCGTTTCCCATGTGGGTCTACCGTCCCCAAGCCCAGCAGCAGTCCCAGGGAGCCCCAGCAGGGCCTGCATCCGTTCCCGGAGGGAGGAGCTGTAACGCAGCACAGCCAGAGGTACAATCATGCACACGTCTGCCAACAGGGGTGTGGGGGTACAATTAGGCACACGGGCGACCAACAGAGGGGTGGGGGGTACAATTAGGCACACGGGTGACCAACAGAGGGGAGGGGGGTACAATTAGGCACACAGGCGGGTGGGCGGTACAATCAGGCACACGGGCGACCAAAAGAGGTGTGGGGGGTACAATCAGGCACACGGGCGACCAACAGGGGGGCGGGGGTACAATTAGGCACACGGGCAACCAACAGAGGGGAGGGGAGTACAATTAGGCACACAGGCGACCAACAGGCGGGTGGGCGGTACAATCAGGCACACGGGCGACCAAAAGAGGTGTGGGGGGTACAATCAGGAACACGGGCGACCAACAGGGGGGCGGGGGTACAATTAGGCACACGGGCGACCAACAGGCGTGTGGGCGGTACAATCAGGCACACAGGCAACCGAAAGGAGTGTGGGGGGTACAATCAGGCACACGGGCGCCCAACAGGGGGGCGGGTGGTACAATCAGGCACACAGGTGACCAACGGGGGTGGACACTCACCTCACGATCTGGAAAACGAACAGGGAAACAAACAGGGCCTTAGAAGGCGGGCCTTGAGGAGGAGGGCCGGCATCCACCTGCCGGCATCGGGATTGGTCCTCAAGTGTATCTCAGAGCCCAATAAGACTGCAGCAGGAGCTGTGGCTGGTAGGGACAAAGGGCATAGAAGAAACTAACCACCATCTTGGAAGCTTTCTCAAACTGAAATCGAATAGTTTCTCTCTCACAGCCACCCTGCAGGTTGCTACATGGGAACTAACCACACGGGTTTCTAGGATCGCCTCTCCCCCTTCTTGTAAGACGACCGCCACACGGCAAGGAACACAGCGGCACTGCGATTACTACGATCCGATACTAAATTGCTCAGCAATTGGGTAGGTAGGATTACAGGATCCCAACATTCCATTCTCAGTCGTTAGGTTCAACATATTTTCATACTATTTGTAGGCATTCTCAGACCTTCCTCTGACCTGATTCCGGATTTTATGTTCGTTACTCTCCCCCATGGATACTGGCATAGGTATAGCTCTCATATACATACGCTTCAGGCAGATAAGGTCCTTTCTACCTTCCATTCTGCTATCTTAATTAAAGCTATCCTACCCTTTGTAGTTCCCACGTACCACAGATGCACATTGAGGCTTCCAGTACTTGTCCTGAATACAAATATCCTGCCAACAGAGGGAATTGAAACCTACAGTGAAGACACACAGGGTTTTCTACCCCAGAGGGATTCCCTGGGAGTCCTGTACTTCTGTTACTGTTTTCTGGTGCAGGGGCATATGGTTACCGGGGGGAGGGGGATTTCTCCTATCCACTAGCTGCTGTCTCAGAGCCAGGTCGTTGATAAGGTGGGTCCAAGCTGTTATCAAGTTATCATTATATGCAAGTTATCACATGGATCAATAGGGAGACATGGATCAGACACAGCAGTTGATGGCAGCAGTGCAGTCCTTGAAACGCGGCCCTGCATCAGCACATCGTCCGATCGCCTCAAAGTTCTGAAATACCTCCAGCACCCCTTCCGTGCGGTAGAGTCAACGGAAATCCTCAAACTTAAGGGGTTTATTAGAGTCATACACAATACAGTTTACATTTAAGGCTTCCTTCTTTCTAACGGACCGTGATAGGGTAGGCCATATGATTACCCATTTAACAGGACCCGCATTAGCCTGGGCCACACCTCTTGTGACCACCAATAACCCCCTACTTGATTCATTTGTATTTCGTTTATTTATTATAGCGCGCCTGGCCCAAAGGCATCTGGGCGCATTTCTTACAAGATTACAGTTACATGATTACGCAAATGAAGCATTCATACCCAGCATTTGTGAATAGTTTAAAGACTATGTTCAGTAAGCAAGAGATCAAGATAGCCTCACAAGAATGCTTGTTGGACTTTAAACAAGGTACACAAGAAATGCTTTCTTATACCACATACTTTACCGACACCTCTTGGCCGGATGAGGCATTTATAACTCTATTCCATAGAGGGCTTGCAGAGGAATTGAAAGACAAGGTCTCTTGCGTACCTCGGCCCCCAAATCTTGCTGAAATGATTGCCTTAACAATCTAACCTCGTCATCGCCAACACGAACGTCAAATAGAAAAAAGGAGACACCGGAACACTCGCCTCCCCTTTGAATCTACTTTTCCAACCAACAGACCCCCACCTTCTGGGAGGGATATTCCCCCAGAGGAATTTGTATTTGTATTTTATTTATTTGTATAGTGCGCTAGGCCCTAGGGCAACCAGGCGCATATATTAAGGCACAGGGTACAAAATGGCATAAATACAGTTACAGACAAGAATTACGTTGACAGGTGAGGATCAAATGCCCAAAGTACAAAAGTGGCAAATATGCAGGTACAGGCAAAACATTATAAGAGATCAAGCAGAAAAGTGCCAGTCGTGCGGTTGTCGTGGAACAGGTGGCTTAGGCTGGTAGTAGTTGGGGGCTAGAGGATAGCCAAAGCTTGACTTTGTGTTTGAAAAGTGTGGCGGATGGGATAGTTCTGATGGACAGTGGCACGGAGTTCCAGAGTTTGGGCGCAAGGATGGGAAACTGACACCTCTGGCAGTCTGCAAGTTGTATTTAGGAACCCATGCTATTGGGTACTGCCCGAGGCCCATTGACTCCTGAAGAACAAGCTCGAAGGAGGAGATTGGGCTTATGTATGTATTGTGGCGAAAACAGTCATCTATTGCGCGATCGTCCGGTTGCCCCTCTCAGGAGGTCGGGAAACGCCAATGTCTGACCGTAAGGGAAGCCACGGTCCAGAGTCATTCAGGCAGTTCCCCAGTCACGAAAATTCCTATTCCCCCATCCAACTATTCAGATCCAGTTATGGTGGTCATACTGATCTCCTTTTCCTGGGGTAACACAGAAGTCACGCAAGTGCCGGCTTTGGTTGACAGTGGAGATGCAGGCAGTTTCATGGAAAGGTGGGCCGCTCAGCACGGTGTTCCCCGTTCCTCTAAGGCCATTGCTATTCCTGTTGAAAGCGTAGCTGGTAGCCCCTTGACTTCGGGTCCCATTGTTGAACAAACACAGGTTATGAAGATGACAATGTCCTCCCATAAAAAGGACATTGTGCCTCATTACGACCTCAGAGGTAGCCATGCCGCTATTGGCGGCATTGCTGCCGCCGAAATCGTGTCTGGGTCCGGGTCTGGTTTCCCAAAATGAGGAATTACCGTGCCATTCCGAGTTCGGAGAGCCCGGTAATTCCTCCCTCCAAGGACCCAGACCCGGACCTTCACCATTCCCATTTCAGCCCCCACAGGGCTGAATGGGAATGGGAGAGGGAGCAAACAACGGGCCGATTACGAGTGGCCTGTTTGCTCCCTCTTCCGCTCGCGGGACCCGGTAAGCAAGCCTGGCTTTACCAGGCGTGCTTACCGTGTCCCACGAGGGGACCTCGTAATGTGGCGGAACGGGTTTAATGGCTCCGCATCCTTTTGCGGCACCCGTTAACCCGTTCCGCCAGGGTCGTAATGAGGCCCATTGTGTTGGATCTAATAAAAACTGCTCACTATCCTATCATTCTGGGACGACCCTGGTTGCGGGTTCACAACCCCTATGTCAAATGGATGGCAGGCACCTTCTTTTTAGGATCAGAGTATTGTATGGATAACTGTTCACCCATGGGGCTATCGGCAACCCTCCACCTTCTTCCATAGCTCCAGAGTCCACCATGTCAAAAGTGCTCAACCAGATACAAGAAATTCCCGAGCCCCGTCTCCCTTATCAAGATGTATTTTCTGTATCAGAATACTTGAGCTGCCTCCCCACCGCAGGGACGACTGTGTGATAGACCTCATACCTGATCAACCATTACCTTTTGGGAGAATGTACATTTTATCATCTAGGGAGAAGGAGGTGTTACGTGAACACTTACAGACCAACCTCCGTAACGGTCTGATAGCAGAATCCACCTCACCAGCTGGTGCATCTCTGTTTTTTATCCCCAAGAAGAACACCACAGAACTTCGCCCTTGCACTGATTTCCGAGGACTCAACAAGATAACTATCCATAACAGGTACCGGATGCCCCTCATCCCAGACATTCTTGAGGCCATAAAACATTTTGTGATCTACACTAAATTGGACCTGCGTGAAGCACACCATCTCATTAAGATAAGGCCGAGGGGAGGCCACCAGAGGGCGCACAGGCAATGGCAGCCTGAGTGTGCAGCTCCCACTGAGGCCGGATTGATTTGGAGGATTGAGCCCCCCCGAACCCCCCCAGGAGAACTTAACGGGACGACGCAGTGTTGTGACCCGCCGGGCGCCCCAGGCTCGAAAGAGCGATCTTCGGGAGTCTCGTGGTGCCTGAGAACGGGCCCCGACACATGCGAGCGGAGAAGGAAGACGAGGCCTGGGCGGCCGCGGCTCCAGAGGGGCGGAGATGTTTCACCGAGGCCACGAGGAGACACCAGGCGCGCCGCCCCCTCTCCTTGACGGGCCCCCCGCACCCGCGGGAGGAGCGGCCCCCGGCAGACCCAGAGCACAGACCCAGAGCACGAGGTGAGCCCTCCCCCCCTCCCCCCGCCCGGGCTGGAACACACTGCCCGGAGGCCATAGGACAGTAGGGGTTAGGGGGACTGGAGCAGTGGGGCCCCCATTTATTGGGACGGGTTGTTCCTAGGCCCTGAACAGTCAAGGCGGGCCGCACCACAAAGGACCCAGCACCCCGGCATAGGATCGGAGGTGCCAATCCCAGCGGAAGTATAGGAGTGGAAGGCGCGAACAGGCCGCCCTCGGGAGTGGAGGGATCTGCCAGTACTGGGTGAAGACGGTGAAGACGGCGAAGCGGAGTGACCAGACCCTCTGACCAGGGGGAGACCCGGCCACATCGGTCCATTCCCTCCCCCGCGGGAGACATTGAGGAAGGCAGCCACGGAGCCCAGCCCCCCCCCTGGGCCAGGCCGAACGGATCCCGTGGCCTGGTCCGTCGGGAACCCCGGCTGCCACAGTGAGACTGGAAGGGGTGCGAGGACCCCGCCCAGCGACGGCGGGGCGTGTGCCCGCCCAACACCGTTACCCCCTCGCGGCTGCAGAGTCACATTAGGGGCAGGTGGGAGAGACCCGGCCCCGGTCTCCTCCTCCCCCCCTCTCTTCTTCGCTGCCCCCCCCTGTTGGAAGACTACCGGCTGTCCCCGGAGGGGCCTACGGTCCGCGGTGGTCCCGACGGAGGGGGACTCGGGGTGACCAGATGAACTGGCGGCAAACATTACAGGAATTTCGCTTTCAGGAGGCCGCGAGTAACAGCAAAGGCACGACCCTTAGGAGCGAGATGGCCCAGCCAGAGGGCCCGGCGCCCTCCACAGTAGCAATGGAAAAGGGTTTCGCCTCGATCCTGCAGGAGATCAGGGACATGCGTTCAGATATTGCCCAGAAACTCGAAAAAATTGATCAGAGGGTGGACAAGGTCGAGGACAGAGTACTACAAGTGGAGACCAACCAATCCTCGGCCGTGTCCCACGAACTACGAACAGATATGCGGCTAGCAGCCCTGGAGAAGAGAGACGAGGAGCGGGCCAGGCAGATGGACGACTTTGAAAATAGGAAACGGAGGAACAATCTCATGATCTTTAGGGTCCCGGAATCAGACGGTGAAACGGAGAGCGACATCACCCGCACAGTAAGAGACATCATCACCCTCCTGTTTGCGGAAGAGATGACGACGGAACTCACATTTGACAGAGTGCACAAGGCGGGGGGCAGAGCAGGGGGCCCCCGGTCGATCCTGGTCCGGTTCCACTACTACTCCGAGAAAACAAAAGTGCTGGAGGAGGCCAGAAAAGCCCGGGAGATCACTTACAATAATGCCCAGATCTGGATTTACCAGGATCTCTCGGCCTACACGTTGGCCAAACGTAGAATGTGCCGCCCCCTAACACAACTGCTAAAAGAGAAAGGGGTGCGATACAGATGGGGCTACCCCTTCTCCCTGACCTTTGAATATATGGGCCAGAGATTGACTGTGATTACGGAAGACGACATAAGAGGAGCTATCCAAGACTATATAGCGGACTCGAACCCCCGGAGAGGCCCAGCGGGTCCGGAGACGGGCAGACCAACTGGCCCCGGCCCATCGGGAGACAGGAGAAGGAAAACGAGCGCAAGGAAATTGAGGAAATTGAATACACCGTCGCCAGCTAAAGATGGGGAGCGGAACAGCTCTGAGGACTGAGGACGGGGGTGACCCGTCAGGATCTGGAATGGTGTACTGGTGTCTCGGAAGTTCTACCACTCACAGAGTCCCCATGAACAGCAAGTATAAGGGGGTCAGGGGGGGGACAATGCGACAAGGGGGTAGGGGGGGCTCAAGGCAATGCGCTTTACACAGATGGCCTGGCCGAGGTGGGCAGGCTGGTTGTTCGGCCATAGCTAGCGATGGCAGAACTAATTGGCTGGACGCTGGGGAGGGGGGACACATGAATGTTAGGGTTGTTCAGTTTTGAACGGGGATTGGGGGGCAGTTGGGGAATAGTTTCAGGCCCGCCCGGGGGGGGGGGGGGGAAGGAGGAGTGGGGGAGCACCAATTACAACCACGGGAGCACGCAGAAAAGGGTGGTGAAGGCATGTCGACAAGGAGAGAAGCGATTCTAGAAAATGGCTGAAAGTCTGCCGGCCCTGGGAGTGGGCTCTCTTAATGTACGGGGCCTAAACACCCCACAAAGAGGTCCCTGGTATGTAGGGAATTCAGGAGGGCCAGCCTTGACCTCCTTTTCTTACAAGAGACTCACTGGGCACGAGGGAAAGAACCCAAGATGCAGGGGGGAGGAATAGGGGAGGTTTTTTACGCGTCCCACTAGGCCAAAGAGAGGGGGGTGGCCATCCCCCTGGCGAGGAATGTTGGCTTCGAAAAAGCCGAAATACTGAAAGACCCTGAAGGCCGGTACTTGTTGGTACGAGGGACCCTGCAGGGAGCCCCACTCACCCTGGCAGTGATATACGGTCCAAATGAGGACCAAGCCCAGTTCTGGGAGGAGGTGAGGGAGAAACTCAAGCTCTTTGTCCGGGGTGGGTTGGTGGTGGGGGGAGATTTCAACATGGTCATGGACCCAACCTAGGACAGGAAACGCGTTCGCCCTCAGTTACCCAGGTCAACGGATGAGATCATGGCCCGGATCTTCCAAAGGGTTAACTCAGAGGTGGGACTGGTGGACACGATCCCGACCCCTAGGACGGGAGCCCCCTCCTTCACATATTATTCTACCATCCACTCTTCTTTTTCCAGAATAGATTACATCTTAGTGGACGAGACCCTGCACCCATTCGTTACCGGCCACAGGGTCGACCCCGTCCCCTGGTCAGACCACGATTTGGTCCGAACCACCATTGCAAGGGGCTGGCTAAGCGACCGCAGAGGTAGATGGAAATGCAACGACTCCCTGTTGAAGGATGAGGTCCGCGCTCAGGAGGTGCTAGAGGCCATAACAGAGTTTTTCGAAATTTAATGACACTGGGGAGGTAGGTCCGCACACCCTATGGGACGCCTTCAAGGCAACTCTAAGGGGCCTCCTTATCAAAATGGGTGCCCAAAATAAAAGAGTAAGGAATGCCCAGGAGAAAATAGCTCAACTCCAGCCGGGGGCCCTCCAGCAGGTCCCTTGGATCAAGATCAGCTCACCACTCTGACCGATTATAGGCTCCAGTTAAAAGATCTTCTCCTGTCCAAAACGGAATGAAGTCTCCAACTGGTTAAGCAAAGATATTATAAAAAGGAGGATAAAGCGGATAGGATCCTGGCCTGGAAACAGAGAGGTACAGAGATAGGATGGTAAAGGTAGTAAGGAACGAAGAGGGGACCATGGGCCACAACACTACCCACATAGGAGAGGCCTTCCGCAGATATTATGAAAAAGTTTACTCATCAGAATACAATGGGCAGGACGAGGAGATAGAAGGGTTCCTGAACTCAATACAAATACCGGCCCTGACCGGGGAGATGGCAGCGGGGTTAGAGGGCCCAGTGACCGAGGACGAGGTGGAACATGTAATTAGCGGAATGAAGGTAGGCACTTCCCCGGGAGAGGATGGCTTCACAGCCTATTTTTATAAAAGGTTTCACTCAACCCTAGCCCCACACTTAGTGAAGGTCTTCAACGCGGTACTAGAGGGGGGGACCCTTCCAGACTCCATGATGGAGGCCATAATTGTTGTGCTGCCCTAGGAAGGTAAGGATCCCACGGAGTGCTCCTCCTACCGCCCGATATCCCTGCTAAACATCGATGTTAAGGTTCTTGCCAAGGTAATTGGGAGGCGGATGGAGAAGATACTACCGAAACTGATCCACGAGGACCAGGTAGGGTTTATAAGGGGTAGGCAGGGCTCAGATAACATCCGTAAAACCATAGATTTGATCCACCACGCCCAGGAGTCGGACCTTGACGCGAGTGTCCTCTCCCTGGACTCGGAAAAGGCGTTTGATAGGGTCGAATGGAGATATAGGGAACTCCTCCTCCAGAAAATGGGTTTTGGCACACACATCAGGGGATGGGTGGCAGCACTATATAGAGCTCCGAAAGCAAGGGTACAAGAAAATGGCAGGTTGTCGGATCCCTTCCCCATTTCACGGGGCACAAGACAGGGATGTCCACTGTCCCCCTTGATATATGTCCTTACAATGGAACCCCTGGCCATAGGAGTTAGATCACACCCGGACATCATAGGGGTTAAGAGGGGCGAAGTGGAATTTAAGCTTTCCCTGTTCGCCGATGACATCTTGGCTTACCTGGTGCACCCCGGCTCCTCCCTCCCCCCCTTTCTGTCCCTTGTGGACACATTCAGGCACTTCTCGGGGCTGAAGATTAATGCATCCAAATCTGTTCTACTCCCCATGAGAACAAGGGACCCGGGCCTAGACCCCATGGGTACACTTCATGGGATAACAGTGGGAAAGGTCTCCATCCGTTACCTGGGCGTCCTCCTCACTAGGGATCTATCCAAACTAGCCCCAACCAACTATGACCCCTTCTTGGCAGGAATTACCGCGGACCTCGGGAGGTGGGGCTCAATGATTTTGTCCTGGTATGGCCGCATGACAGCAGTGAAGATGAGCGTGCTGCCGCGTCTGCTGTATCTCTTCACCTCTCTCCCAACCAACATCCCCGACCACACTTTTAGGACTCTACAGAATGCGGTCTGCGAGTTTATTGGGCAGGGCAGGACCCCGAGGACCGCAAAGGTGGTCCTGACCCTACCGAGAGAAGAGGGTGGGTTTGGCTTGCCTGACTTCCAACTTTATTTCCGCGCCGCCCAATTGCGCATCCTCCTGGAGCACATGAGGGAGGGGATGGGCACTTATTGGTCCTACTTGGAGGATATGGATGCTCACCCTCTCAAAGTTCGAGACCTCCTCTGGGCCCCACGCAGGTTTATCCCGAATAGACTCAAAACCCACCCCACCCTGGGAGTTCTCTGGGCAGTCTGGAGGGAGGGCCCCCAGACAGCGCACCCAACGTCGTGGCCATCTCCAATGTCCTCACTCTGTGGACACCCCATCAGATTGGGTAACAGAGGGTTCAGCAAGGCACAAGCCTGGTCCGACTCGGGTCTGGAATGGGCGGGGCAGTTGTTCTGGGAGGGGGAATTCCTACCATATGAGGATCTGAGGGATGCCATCAGGCAGGGGTCCCTCTCCATATTCGAATATCTCTGCTTAAAGGGCATTCTTTGCGACCAGTCATGGGGCGAGAACCTGAAGAGGCAGCTAACCCCCTTTGAGAAATTACTTGACAAAGCAACCTCTAGGAAGGGAGCGGTCTCCGGGATGTACAAAATCCATAAAACTGCAAATTTAGTGGAGAGGCGGGGTTTCTGCACATTCTGGAACGACCTGGCAGGTGAGGTGATCTCGGAGGACGCCTGGTCGCGGATATTCAGAATAGCTTTTCACTGGAACTTATTCACAGCAGACATGGAACACAACTTCAAGATCTTGCAGGGGTGGCACAGAGACCCTGTGAAATTATCAAAAACGTTTACGGGAGTGTCCCCTATGTGTCCGAGGGGGTGTGGTCAGACTGGCTCGAGGGGCCACATGTGATGGCATTGCCCAAAAGTGCAGGCGTACTGGGAAAAGGTCAGGGGCTGGATGGCTGAGGTCACCGAGGAATTGCTCCCCCAGAACCCTCTGACGGTGTTGTTGGGTCTCCCCCCCGGAGGCCTCGGATGTGTACAGGTACCCCAGAATGTGGGAAACAATGCTGAGGGCGGGAAGGGTGGCACTGGTGCAGAAATGGAAGAGCCCGGAGACCCCCTCAAAGGAGGACTGGCTAAAGAAGTTAAAAAATATGTTCTTAATGGACAAGCTAACGGCAATGGTGAACAATGACTCTGGCTCATTCCTTGAAAACTGGTATGGGGTGTAGCAGTCCTGGGGATGGGACGTGCACTGATGCCCGGTGGAGGCCCAGGCGGGGCCCAGTGGGTCAAGACTGGGAGGTACCAAAGACATGATGGGCGCCCACGGCCCGGGGGTAGGCGGTCGAATCACAGGTTCAGGTTTGATTAAGCGGTTAGGGGGGTGGGGGTGCATCGGGGTGGGGGGAGGAAGGGAGGGAGGGGCAGGGTTTGTTGGGCCGGTCATATGTACAGCTCTTGAACATGTATGGAGCCCGTTTTTTATATTTACAAAAATGCTATTAAAACCAAAGTTTAAAAAAAGATAAGGGCGAGGGATGAGTGGAAGACTGCCTTTCACACCCCAGTTGGGCATTTTGAATATCATGGGATGCCCTTCGGCCTATCCAATGCTCCTGCAGTGTTCCAGCGGTTTATGGACCATGTCCTTGCAGATATACTCCTACGTTATGTAGTAGTATATCTGGATGTATATCTGGATGGTATTCTGTTTTTTTCATCCTCCCTCAGGGAGCATACCCGTCATGTGCAGGAGGCTCCGAGGCGGTCAATCACCTCTTTTGCAAACTTGAAAAATGCAAATTAAACAAGACTACTGTTTCGTATATTTAGGTTACATCCTTTCTGCAGAAGGAATCTCGATGGATCCTACTAAAGTTTCAGCTGTGTTGCAATGGCAACATCCCACCTCAGTCAAGGATATCCAGCGTTTTTTAGGATTCGTAAACTTTTACAGGAGATTAATTCCCGATTTATGTCACTGTGCCTAGTAAGATCGTTGTTGTGTTGGGTTGTTCTCCCCTGTTCCCCTCCCTTGCCTAGTCGCGCTCTGAAACACCTGTGTACGAGCACGATACAAATAAAATATCATATCATTCTTCCACTCACTCAGTTGCTGAAAAAAGGGGTTCCATTCTTTTGGACAGATGGGGCTCAAGCCTCGTTCGACATGCTTAATTTATTTTTAAATTTGTTTATTGGCATTTGTTATTATACAGCTTTTCATATCATTATAAATGTGCCATTAGTTGCAAAATTATCATCATCTCATAATAAAACAGTAACCTTTTTTTTTATAAAACAACAATTTTATATAACTGTCTCCTTATTTTGACCATGTTAATTAGTTCCATGCCTATCAGCATAGTGGGGTAGTGGGGCGGCGGGGGGGGAGGGGTCCTGTTTGGGTCTTTGCGGGTCGATGCTGAAATGTTGCTGCATTCTTGTAGTTCCGTGTAGTCTAGGCTATGTTTGTTCATGGGGGCTTATCGTCTGAGGGTTAAAATATGTTTCTCGTGATTTCCTTCCATGCTTCCAGTGTCGTGCTTGAGTCGTCAGTGGATCTGGTAACGCTATCTTCCCATGCCTTTGTTTCTGCGTTTACCCATCTCTCCAGTTCATTCTACCATGCGTTATACCACGGCCCAGTAGGCTTTTTCCAAGACATTGCGATATTTCTTTTGGCCAGAATGCACATTAGGTCCATTCATTTTACCAAGTGTTTGAGTTTGGATAGTCTGGGATATGTTCCCAGGAGGCACTCATCTGGGGACCAACTGTACCTGGAAGTGCCCACTTTTTCATATGTCTGCTTTATTTTCCCCCACAAAGACTGTGTCCTGGTGCATTCCCAGAACATGTGAAGTAGGTCTGCCTTATCCGCCCCACACCAGGGACAATTGGGCTGTGTTTGTTTGTTGAATTTCGCCATCTTGCATGGGGTTAGATATGTGCGGTGTAGCATGTTCAGTTGTATCAATCGGAACCTGTGATTTCTAGACACTGCTTTGGGAAATGTTAGTGATCTGTCCCATTCCCCATCTGTCATCTCTCGTCTTATATCTTTCTCCCACATTCTTTTCATATCCCCGCTTCGAGGGTTAGGGATGTCGCTGAGGTGGCTGTATATTTGGGACACCCTTTTCCGTCCCTCGCCCAAGTTGTATAGCAGTGTCGTGAAGGGGTCTGTCTCGGGTTCTTCCGGCCAAGTGTCCCATTTGTTTTGTGCTATTTTGCATATCTTTCTGTACCATAGGAATTGGCCAGTGTGTATATCATCCTCCGTCTGCAGTGATGCAAACTCCCTAAAGGTGCCCCCATCGTACAAGTCTCCCCAGGTGTAGAACACTTTCTTTTCCCAGAGCCTAAGGTGCTTCAGATCAGTGTCAGTTTTGCATAGGTCCCAGATCATTGGTATTTCTGGGGAGTATGGGTGCTTTAGGTGAATTAGCGACTTCGCTCTGTGCCATATTTTCCTTCCTAGGATGGCTATAAAGGGTACATTTCTTAGTAGGTGTTGGGGCGTCCAAATAATATCAGAGAAATCATGGATTGCAGTAGGGGGGTCTCAGATGAGGTTTCATCGGCTAGCCATTTGGTCACAAAGCTGAGTTGGGCAACTAGGTAATATTTTTCAAGGTTCGGGAGTTGAATTCAGCCCTGCTTGTGTGATAGGCCTAGTGTGGAATGTGCTACTTTATGTCTGCCCTGCCCCCAGAGGAATTCGCAAATTATTGTCTCCAGCAGGCGAAAGAATGGATTGTTGGTGTAGTAGTGTACGTTTTGGAACCCATATAGAAACCTGGAGAGGACAATCATTTTGATTATTGAGGCTCTGCCCATCATTGACAAGGGAAGTTTCGCCCAAAAGGTCATTGATCTGCGTAATGCGGGGAGCGCTGCCTTTGTGTTGTGCTCATGCATTCATTCGGGGGTATGCATTATTTGGATTCCGAGGTATCGGAATGAGGTGGTCTGCCACTGTATCCCTACTGGTGGAAGTTCTTCTATGCATTTGTCTTTTAGTCCTGCCAAAGGAAATAAACAGGATTTTACCTTGCTAAATTGTATGCCTGAGACCTTATAGTAGTTATCGAGAACTTGTAGCATGGTTGGTATATTGAGGTGTGGGTCTCTGACATATAGCTGAACATCGTCTGCATAGAGTGAGATAAGGTGATTTATCCCTCCCAGCCTTATCCCCGCATCAAAAAAATTGCTTCCTGAAATAAATGGCGATGGGTTCTAGATCGAGTATGTAAAGCATGGGGGATATGTGTCAGAGGCATGGGACATATGCAGGGGCATCCATGCCTAGTGCCCCTGCATATGTCCCATGCCTCTGACACATATCTCCCGGTATTCACCCGTGCTCTTGGCTTGGTGTAGAGTATGTTGATCCATCTAATGAACCCTGGGCCGAAGCCAAATCCCTTTAGGACAGCCACCAGCCATTCCCAATATATGGAATCAAATGCCTTAATGGCATCTAGCGATAGTAAGGCGTACGAATCAGTGCTTGTGTCAGTTTGCGTTATGATGTGTTGAAGTCTGCGTAAATTCTTGGTTCTGTTACGGCCTGGCACAAATCCGCACTGGTCTGTGTGTACGATATCTCCTATTAGTCTGGACAGCCTCTTTGCTAGGATTGTGGTTAGTATTTTTACGTCATAATTAAGCATGGCAAGTGGGCGGTAAGAGTCACATTTGTCAGCTGGTTTATTTGGCTTGTGGACTGGGTTCACAAGAGCTTCCCTCATGCTTTCGGGTAGGACTCCTTGTTCGTATGCTTCTTGGAAGACCTTGTGTAACAGGGGTATCAGGGAGGGACCATATGTTTTGTAAAACTCAGAGGGTAGCCCGTCGCTGCCAGGGGCCTTGCACGTGGCCTGGGATTTGATTGCTTCGGCTATATCATCTGTTGTGATGTCTGCATCTAGGGTTTCGGATTGTGTGGGGGACAGTCCTATCTCTTCTAGGGTGTCTATTATCTGATCTTGGGGGACTCTGTCTTTGTGGGAGTACAAATGTGCATAATAATGTTTAAAGGTGTTGTTTATGCTTTGCTGGGTTTGGTGCATGTTGCCTTCCTTGTCTTGTAGTGTAGTGATTGTGTGCCTGGGGTGTTCTTTTTGCAGAGCCAGGCTAGCAGCCTGCTTGGTCTGTCAGCCTCCGTGTGTGCTCCGTTTGTTTTAGTGACATAATCAAATTTGGCTAGCCTATTCCAGGCTTTTGTGCATTTGTCTCTGAGTGTTCTAAGTTTATCTTCCTGCTGTTGAGTATCTGTGGGATTGGATTCAAGCCTCTAAATCTCTCGTTCCTCCTGGGCTAATTCTTCTCGCAGCAGTTTCCTGATGCATCCCGCCTTCGTTATGATATTTACCCGCGTTACTACTTTTAGGGCGTCCCACATTGTGCTCACGTGATCTACGCTTCCCATGTTTACTTCTATGAAGTTGTCAATTGAGCCTGATCCCTCAGGGCTTCTACTGGCATTCGCCACATGGGGATAGGGGGTCTGGGACCGGCTGGTTCCATTCCACCACGAGAGGGGAGTGGTCGGAGATGGTTCTTCCCAGGTATTGTGCCCCTTCTATTTGAGGTAGGTGCTCCCTGCTTATGAAAACATAATCTAGTCTTGTGTACAGGCCATGAGGGGACGAAAAGTATGAGTAGCTTCATGCTTGTGGGTGCAGTTGCCACCATGTGTCAGCTAGGTCTGGCCTATTTGTCATGGAATTTAGTTCCATTGTGGCCGCCGATGGACCTTTTGGTTGGGGTTAAGGACCTGTCAAGTTCTGGGTTATGCCTACAATTAAAGTCTCCCCCCAAATGAAAAATCAGTTTCTGTATTGCATAATTCTGGTGTACATTGAGTTCAGATGGGCCGCGATACTATTATTGGGGAGGTAGGAGTTCACTATACATACCTCTAGTTGTTCAATGTGTCCCCATATTATCACAAACCTGCCTTCAGGATCTTTTTCAGACTTAATTAGTTGGAATGGGAGTTGGGGATGAATCCAGGTGTATACCCCCCTTGCATATCTGGAGTAAGTGGTTCCAAATCCCTGTCCTCCCCAGTGTTCCCGAAGTTTAGCCATACACAGCGAGTTTCTTGTAGTAATGCTATTCTCACCCCTTTCCTGTGTAAGCTGGATTTGATTCTTACCGGAGGTAAGTGCCCAAGCCCCTTACGTTCCATGTCATTATCTTTATTCTTATTGCCATGTCGGTTCAGGGAGGGCGATTCAGGTGCCGCAGTCCCTCGGGGGGGGGTTACCCGCGGTTGCATTCTGATGACTAGTGACTTCTCTTATCTGCCGATTCTGTTCTAGTGAGTTTTCGATCCCCGCCACTCCCCCCACTTCCGCTGTATTGTAATCTGGAGACTTACCAACTTTTGTAACCTTCATTCTAGTGAATGAGAACAGAATTGTGAACTGCCCCTAGCAGTTGCTTCCAACTTGCAGCGCTCAGGGGTTCCTGAGCCTTCTAGGCCGCTCCGGGCCTTTCGTTGCGGGCTTTCGGCCTGCACGCTTCCTGGAGGGGTGGGTCGCTTTCATGCTCGCTTGTGGTCCTTTGCGCTCCTGTACGATGTTGCTATCTTTATGCTGTAGCTCCAGTTGCAGTCTATTTTTTGGTTTCTCCCCGTCATCTGCAAGATTATGTTCAAGCCACATGTTTACCGCAGCTGGGGTCTCCTTTCCCTTATAGAGTACTTTGAGGCAAGATGGGTAAAGCAGCATGTACTTAAGATTGAGTTTCCGTAACCTTGCTTTCACTGGTATGAATGAGTTCCTTGCACGTTGCACTGCGGGAGTATAGTCAGGGTACATGACTATTGTTGAGTCCTGTCTTCTGATCTCTCCACCTTCCCTTGAGTCCTTGAGTATCATAGTATTGTCTCTGTATCGCGAATATTTAGAATTTTGGCTATTATTGGGCATGGGTATGAGCCCAGTGGGCGGTGTTTTTGCAGGGACCTGTGGGCCCGTTCTACAGAGAACCCCCTGGGAGAGTTTTTCTGCTCATATTTCTTGTTGTAACATTGTTTCTATGATTTCTGTTGGATCTGGGCCCTCCATATCTTCTGGGACTGCTAAAATTCTAATGTTATTCCGCCGTGCGTGTCCTTCGGCGTCTTCGCAGCGTGCTTCTAGTCTCGCCATTTTCAGCTCGAGGTCCTGAACTCTTGCTTTCAAGTCTAGGGTGTTCTCGACATTGTCTTGCAGGGTGGCTTCATTCGCGGTCACTCTTTCTGTCAGGTTGTGGGCGTCTTGACACATAAGCTGCATGTCAAACTTTACCTCTTCTATCTTGTTGTCGATGAAGGTGCGGAGCGCTGCTATGGCCTGAAGAAGTTGGGTGTCCTTAGGTTCCGCTTCCGGGTTTGGTGGTTCTTCGTTGGCCGTGGCTTCTTGTTGTGACAGCTGTTTGGGTTTGACTGTCGTGAAGGAGTCCATTGTTGCTGATTTCGGTTTGGTTTTCGGAGGGGACATCTCCTCCCTTAGGTCTCCTAGTCTGCTGTGGTGGATCTGGCGTGCTATTCCTTCCGCCTAGTTAGTGATTATGTGGCCCTTGGTGGACGTTCTTTCCCTGAGTACAATGCCTTAGTTGAGCCTATCGGTTATTAGGTATGTGACTGTGCCAGTTCAGGTTGGTGTCTCTTAGTTTCACCAGTTTGTGTCGCTGCTCCAGTTGGCGTGAGCATGGTCTTGTTTGTTATATTCACTGTTCTCAATTGTGATCCGCCTCTATTGTGCCTGTCGTATGATGGTGGTCGCCTCAGTATGCACGGTCGGCAGGTTTCCGGGTTAAGGATGCGTAAGTTGGTGGTTTTCTCATAGAGGTGGGTATCTAGTAGTCCCTGTGTGGGTCAAGTGACAGCTGTTCTGTTTGTCCCAGTTATTATGTGCCCCTATCCTGGGGTGCTCATCAGGATCTCTGTGTCTTCGCTCGCTTTTTCACGGTTTGTTTCCTGGATGAATCACAGTTAAAGCTTTTGGTGATGGTTACATTTCTGTCAGGATTTATAGTTCATTGGCGTGAATTTGGTTCAGTTTCCGGTCTGTTTCAATGGTGCGTGATGCTTCGGATTATTGGTTAGCGTGGCATAGTTGTCCTTAGCAATCTCTAGTATATGTTTTGCCGGTCCTTCCTCTCAGGTGGGTTGCGGGATGGAGTGTGGCTGTTTTCAGCGGTGGTCCTGGCTGGCTGTTCGCTCTTTTCGCCCTGCGTGTTGTGGCAGTGCGCTATTTGATGTGTCCAGGTTATAGGTGGGCTTCAGGTGTGGCATTGCGCCATGTGTCCGCCCGCCGCTGCGTGGGCCCAGAGCTTGTTTTCCCCTCTAGTTGATTCTGCGGGCCCCCTTGTAATCTGTGGCGGTCTTCTTTACCCTAGGCCTGGTCCGCTGGTCCAGCCTCCTTATTTCTCCCCCCCTCACACTGGCTGGGTGGCCGTGTGCGCTTCTGGGTCAGCCGCCCGCTTATGTTCTGGGTGTTCTGCCTACTTTGGACACTCGGAAGGAAGCACTCAGATGGTGCCATGATTCCCCTGTTGGAGGATATAGAGGTGTATCAAATACTACCGAACTGATTCAGCTGTATTTTTGCTGGCCCACTCTCCTCCAAGATCTCAAGGATTATGTATCCTCCCGTACCACTTGCTTACAGACTAAAACCACGCACCGTCCCCCGTTAGGGGACCTGGTACGGATGTCTCTTCCTGACACTCCATGGCAAATGATCTCAACCAACTTTATTCTGGATTTTCGGTTTTCTCGGGGATGTGAAACCATAATGGTAATTATTGATACTCTCACAAAGCTGGATGTTTTCGTTCCTTTGCCTGGGGTTCCAATAGCAGCCAGGATGGCAAACGCGTTTATTGAACCGATTTACTCCAGGCATGGCCTACCAGAGAAGATCATTTCTGATGGGGGACCCCAGTATACGTCCAGATACTTATTTCATTTATTTGTTTAGTTTTAAAAGAAACTTTACACATTTTTGTTAAAAATTACATAAAATTACAGAATTTCAAACATTTATATTCAAACAAACTACGATTACGATAATTTTGTAAGATATAGATTGCATTAGATAAAATTCGATTAAATTATACACATTATATCCTACATTGCAATGGTACATTGTGCATTCTAATATCCTTGTCACTAAACTCACTTTTCATTCTTACATAATATTAATAAAACATCATTATTGGTTGCGTCAATTACAGAGCTCCAGTTAAACATTCTACAATCTGAACGTGTATGGCCATTATGCTTTACTATTAACTTGACCGGTTACTGTACTGCATTCAATAGGTTATTGTCCAACCTCTCATTTAAATGCTCATTTTTGATACACTTTCATAATTGATATAAACTTATATGGACCGTCTCCAGTTCAGTGTTCAAACAGTATATCCAGAAGGCATCACTTTTGATGTTATCATAATTATGTACTAAATGTCCTAAATATATCATATATTCTGTACTTATTCCAGGACACTGTAGCAGAACATGCTGTGGTGATTCCAAATTGGTGTTTTTTTTACATATTCTGCATATTCTTTCCTCATGCAAGATTTTTTGTTTTGCCCCCATCCCTGTTAACAGAGGCAGTTGGTTAGTTCTCAACCTTAATCGAAAATGTCTGACTGCAGGGTTTGGACATCTTTTTAGATAGGTTTCTGCTTGTAAGTATTTGTGAACAATCCCAGTTAAGAAATTATAATTCTTTAGTTGTTCCAGGTGTTCATCATTTTTAGTCCAGTCCCACGATTTTATCTTATTGGTATAGATCTGTTTCAATGTTACGTATGCAGTCTTCTTGTAGTACAGTGGATGCCATTGAATTGTATTGAAAATGTTATCACATATATTTTCAAATATATCATTCCTTCTGGTTCTGTCATCTAATAAATCCAGTAATTTGCATTGTGGAGATGAGTGTATTTTTAAGGGAAGCGCTCCAGTCTTTATCCATATCGAACTTTTCAGATGTTAAACCTAGTTCGAGGCGAATATATTGTATAGGTGTGCTTGGGCTCAATTTGAGGAGTCTTCTCCAAAACCGGCCTTCTAATACATCTAACCAGAAAAGTTTTTTCATTGCCAACGCCTCTATTCCGTATAAAATCATTGGGATGAAGCATTGTTTGTACAAGATTATGATTCCTTCCAATGAGAACCCAGCCGTTTCTCTTGCAAATTTTGCAATTAGCTCTGAGTTCTTGCGCTTTTATTTGTTTGTTTTCAATTATATTTCTGTAAGCACTGTCGTTACTCATATCTAATCCGAGATACGGATACGAATTCACATATTCTATTGTTCCTATTTCAGTTACCATATCCGGATGCAAGGCTTTTTTTCGTGGAGAAAGCCATCATTTTAGTTTTTCCCATGTTTATTTTGCATATTTTATGAGTAATGTAAACATTTCTTTAATCCCGAGATATGTATACTTCATTAAAACCAAATCGTCAGCGTAAATTAGGCATGGTATGGCTTTTCCTCCCCGCTTAGGACAGCAGCCATGCACAGGAACTAGCCAATCTGGTAGATCTGCCATATTCAGATTATACAGTAGCGCAGCCATCGGGCAGCCTTGACGCACGCCACTTGATATATCAATAGGTGCAGTAGTACTGCCATCTAAATCTAAACGTACGCATGCTTGTGTACCTTGGTGTAATTGTTCTACTATCGTAATCAGCCAATTGGGGCACCCCCATTTCCGTATTTTATTCCATAGTGTTTTGCGATCTACGCTATCAAACGCAGCAGCGAAGTCCACGAAAATCACGTACAGAGTGGTGCCTCTCTGTTGTCTTGTATCACCAATACATGAGTCTGGAACTCTTGAATTATGTGCAGTACCCGCGACCGGTCTAAAGCCGGTTTGTGTGAAATGTAAGATCTCTTTACTATTGGCCGACTCTTGTAATTTTTGAGAAACGAAAGTAGAAAATAATGTTCTAGAGGCATCAAGCATCGACAATAGCTGGTAGTTTTCAGGTAGTCCCCGTGCCCCTTTCTTATATACAGGGAGAATTATTGCCTGTGATCATGTTTTTGGAATTTGTTGGGTCTTACAGACTTTGTTGAATAATTCGCTTAGTATCATAGCCCATTCATGCGAGTAGTGTTTAAAAATGGCATTTACAAGTCCGTTGGGGCCAGGGGCTTTTGAGTCATTTAGTTTTGTGATCGCCAATTTCAACTTCTTAGTAGTAAACTGCATAAGCCATTTTTCATTTTTATTTATAGTGCAATCTTCCAAACTATTATTTTGTTTTTGTTGCAAGAAAGCTACCCAGATGTTTCCTTGAATAGGGTTCACTGTCTGTTCACGCTTATCTCCTTTGGCTTTTGCTAGTTTTACCCATATGTTATTTGTATTTTTACTGGCTAACGTTGTAATCATTACTTGACAGTCTTGGTTTAGTATGGAATATTTATACTTTCTCACCCACCGTTGATAATGGCCTCTTATTAGCTTTCTTTGTTCTATGTATTGATAACATTTTAGTCCCAAGGTTTTTAGATTTCTTAATTTTTTCCTCATTTCTCGTTTTGCGTTGCGGACAGCCACATCATATGTATACTGATTTTCTGGCATAATATCCGTTGTTTCATTTTATTGTCGCCTGTTTTGTTAGTTAATTCATAGAATCTATTTTTCTATATCCTCAACTGATAGTTGTTTCATTTCGGACAATAACTTTTAGCAAAATATTTCAGACTCTTTTTTGATCTTTTCTAGATTGGCTCCTGTCCAATGGATGGTTGTTCCTGCATGATTAACAGTAATATTTTTGCATCCACTGTGAAAGTTCTCCTGTAGATGTTTGTTAATCTCTAGGATTACCATTTTATGGTCGCTATTAGTCATAGGGGTAATTATCAAGCTATGCGCTCTTTCTAAGCTTTCATTGTTCCCAAAGATATAGTCAAGAGTCGATTTGCTGTTATTTCCCTTCCAGGTATATGCTCCAGGTATATCTCCTCGAGTGCTACCATTCATCATCGTGAGCCCCCATTGTCGCAGAGTCCTTATCCATCCGTCACCCTTGTTGTTCCCATTTCTTTGCATCATGGTGCTCTTTTTCTTTACATTTTCATATTCTGCACATTCACTATTGTCATAGCATCTTGCATTCATATCTCCTCCTACTAAGACCATTTGGTTCTTTGGATTGATGTTAGTTGTTATTAATACACTTTCAATACCATCCTTAAGTTCTTCTATGTCTGTCAGATTTGGGGGTGCATAAACATTTATCACAAGGAGATTCCAAGATGTTCCCGATGCTTGTTGTTCAATCTCGACTGCCAGTATATTTTTATTTTGAGGATCGATTGTCATCTGTTTGGATTCCAATTTCTGGCTCACTCCAATTATTAGGCCTCCATATGGTCTTCCCTTCATACCTTTACTGGCTAGTACGTGACTTATGTGATATCCCTCCATGTACAATGGGCAATCAAGCCAAAGCTCTTGTAACATAAATATGTCACATATACATAATATTTCCAGTGACTGAGTATCTTTTATTATATGTTTAAAACCGCAGGTATTCCAACTGGCTATCCGCAGTGGTCACTTTGAGATCATCTGGTCGTCATTTTCTGATGTAGTTTTATATGTTGGATTCCAGGTAATAGCTAAATAGCCGGGAGTTATCATAACGTTTCTTACATTATGTCTATCCTTTTGCGTTTTATCATCAGTGATCATTTTACAAACTGTAAGTTGTAGCCCTTGTCTATATAGTTTATGTGCATTTTCCCAGAGCATTGATACTGCAGTATATGAAGTGAAACAAATTATCACCCAATTAGTGGCACTATCGATGTCAGGTAACTCAATCTGTGCCATATCTCTGCTTTGTATCATCCTTTGCCCTGGGATAGATGATCATATGCGCACTAAAGCGGATCGATTTAGAAAAGGACTTTCATTAGTTGTGTTGACTTCATCAAGCCGGATTGCCAGATAAAATTTCTCATTTTTTGTCTTGTTTCCCATTGGTTTTGTCACCTCTCTTCGCTGGGCGTCATCTTGTTCCCATTTCTCACTTTTTCTTTCTACTTTATCATCATAAATCATTAGAGAGGGCGCATCTAATCTATTATCCCATCTGACTTTGGCTACATATTCTTCCAGGGATATTTTCTGTCCGATTCCTAATTCTTTATTATTTTCTTGCTTTTCTTTGTTCATCTCTTTATGGCATTCCTTTATAATCCCTGTTTTTATTCTCTCATCACTAGGAGTATGAGCATTTGGCTTTGCATTTTGCCTTTCTATCCAATTGTCTAACGGACCTTTCAGGCATACTGTTCTCTTGGTGCCATCAGGTTGGCAGTTGGAGATTATTCGATGTATCTTACTTATGTTATCATCGATACAGGGTTTTCCTTGATTATGGTCCGACTTCTTTATTTTTAGTTCTTGATGTTGTGTTATTAGACCTTGTGTGGCATTTTTTGCTCTAATAGATGAAGATGATGCTTCCATCATGGATATTTCGGCACATAATGTGTCAATTGCGTCTTCTTCAGTTCTAGCCGCAATATTCACTGAATCTTGTATTTCCCAAGAATTATATGAGTCATCAAGCTCAATTATTTTATCTTCAGGCATATTTTGCGCATATAATTCTTTCCTATTCTTTTTATTCGTTTCCACTTTTCCATTTAGATCCTTTATTTTGAATAATTCCCCACTTGATGAGAGTGAGACTTTTTTCATAAGTCGAATTGTTGCTCTTCTTGGATCATCGTGATTATAAATTTCGTCATCAATGAATACAGCCTCTGTTGTTCTGCTGCCACTCCTAATGATAACGTATATAGTGCTTCCACTCTGCTCGACAGTCTTTCAAGTGCTTCTGAAATTTCCTTAACCGTGCTTATCTTCTTGCCGGTTGCGTATTCTCTCTCCGGCAGAATATCTTTTTCATTATTACTGTATTGTGAATCCAGGTTATTTAATATTTCTAAATTTGGTGTTGCAGATAGACTGCTTATTTGACTCTCTCTTTTTTGTGGATTCGAATAAGCACCCAATGATTTTCATCTTATCGAGTTACATAACTTTATTAAAGATCCATTATTATCCAATGAAAAGTCATTCAGCGATGGTGTTTCTTGACTGTTTTCATGTAACTCTGATACTTATCATCTCGTGTTACTTGATTATTAATCTCCTCGCTATGCTTTTCATGCATGGTGTAATATTTTTTGTTGTAGATCGGTGATATTCTGATTTTTGCTGAACTCTTTTTTTCCTCGTTTTCTTTTAGGCCCTTCACGTGTGTTTTTTTTTTGCACCATTTGGTCTCCGGGATCTTTTTCCTTTGAGTACTGATTGGCTTCTTAGTCCACTTCTTATTTTTTTTAATTTCATTTTGTTGCAATTTGGGCTTCAAGTCTCTTTCTTATTAAAACGCAACCAATAAATTAAAATACCGTGATTTAGTGCTTAAGAAGTGCTTTTCTGTTTGCACCATAAAAATTCGGTTAAAATCCCACTTTCCTAGTTCAGATTGTTCTGTGCCCACAATCACTAATTTTCCAATGGGCTTAACTTCATCCATATGCGAGTGAAAACATAATATGTAAATAAATGGAGTTTTAATCACTTCCCTCCACTTCACCTAGCCACACTGTGTGCGCACTCGGGGGAGAGCTGCCACCCCCTAGTACAGTGCTCACAGTACAACAAGGGGGAGACAAAGTCACTCTCACACAACTCCAAGCAAAAAACAACTCTGAACACACAGATTTTGGCGTGGCGAGCTCAGAAGTACCTTGCTGCACTCCCCTTCAGCCAAGGACTCCTCAACGCTCCACACCGAGCTCGCATGAAAGGAGAGAGGGGGTGGGGGGGGGGAGAAGAAAGGAAAGGGAGGGAGAGTAGTCAGGGACAGCAAAATAATATGATAGGGGGGTGAGAAATGCAGCGCCTACACCTGCCCCCAGTTTTTCAGATGTGCAAATGTAACGGACTCCACACTTACCGTATCACCGTACTGCTGCCTATTCATACGGCATATATCGTACGGGACACGGCCCTTCTCAAGCACTGCACAGGTCCCGGGATCGTGGGATTCGCTGTGTTCTCGAGCAGGGTCTCGATGAGGGTCGCCGCAATATCGCAGTAATACAGCGATTTAGTGTTACAGCACACAGCGGTAGAGCATGTAGGACGCCCATTGTTGGAGTAGAGCACCCTACAGAATGCTTGCAATGCACGCAAGTCACTCGTCAAGCCGCACCAGCTGCTCTAGCCACACGAATTCTCACAGTTCGTAGTTCTCTGGCCACTTCCGACGAGATCAATACTGGAAATATATCTGTTCCATCCTGCACATCAAACGCGCTCTCAGCTCTGGCTTTCATCCCCAGACGAATGGCCAGACTGAAAGGCTTAATCAACCTCTGGAAGAATACCTTTGGTGCTTTATCTCAGCAGCGCAGGATAACTGGACTGATCACCTTCCTTTAGTGGAATTTGCATATAATAATGCCACGCACTCATTCTTAAGACAAGTCCTTTCTTCTGTTCATATGGATTTCATCCTACTTGTTTTCCGACCGGCAGATCGTCTTCCACGACTCTTCCCGACCTGGATGGCCTGGTTACCAGAATACAGCGAGGACACAAGGCTGCTAGGGCGGCTCTGCAGATGGCACAGGATAGCATCAAGATATAGGCTGACTGTCACCGGACACCTAAGCCCGAGATAAAAGTGGGTGACATGAGTATGGCTGGCCTCTCTGTTCTTGCCACGTCATCTGGTTCCGTCTAAACTGTCTCCTAGGTTCTTTGGTCTTTTTCGTGTTTTGGATCGTCGAGGCATGGCAGCTTTCCTTTTACAATTACCCCCTTCTTGGTCTCAGATTCACCCGGTCTTTCACATCTCTCAGCTAAAACTCGATGTTCCGGATCGCTTTGCTCATGGGGCCGGCACCCGACCTCCTCCTGTATCCTCTTTTTCTGGCCCTGAATATGAAGTAGCTGGCATATGTGACTCTAGGTACCGGAGGGGGAATCGTCAGTACCTGATCGAACTGAAGGGTTACTCACCGGCGGACCAGTCTTGGAAGCACGCCTCTGCACCTCATGCCCCCCGTCTGGTTCGCCAATTCCACCTTTTTCACTTGGGTAAATACGGGGGGCCCCCCTTCGGACGAGCCATACTGTCATGCGGAACATTTGATCTTTACCATCTTTACCATCTCTCTCCCTTAGAAGCACTTTGCGACCATTGCAGCTGTTCCCCTTGAAGCAAGCGGCTCTGACCATTCGCCCGCTTCTGGGTAGGAAGGCATTGCCTAGCTACCCTAGCAATGGTTGGCTTTACATTCTCATACTGAAATCGAATGGTTCCTCTCTCCCAGCCACCCTGCAGGTTGCTGCGTGGGAACTAACTACACGGGTCAGTGGTATTGCCTCTCACCCATCTGTAAGACGACCGCCACAGGGCAAGGAACACAGCAGCACTGCGATTACTACGATCCGATACTACATTGCTCAGAAATTGGGTAGGTAGGATTACGGGATCCCAACATTCCATTCTCAGGCGTTCCATTTTCATACTATTTGTAGGCATTCTCAGACCTTCCTCCAACCTGATTGCGGATTTCATGTTCGTTACACTCCCCCATGGATACGGGCAGAGGTATACTTCTCATGTACATACACTTCAGTCAGATAAGGTCCTTTCTACCTTCCATTCTTAATTAAAGCTATCCTTCCCTTTATAGTTCCCACGTACCACAGATGCACATTGAGGCTTCCAGTACACGTCCTGAATACAAATATCGCGCCAACAGAGGGAAATGAAGCCTCCAGTGAATGCGCACAGGGTTTTCTACCCCAGAGGGTTTCCCTGGGATCCCAGTACTTCTGTTACCGTTTTCTGGTGCAGGGGCATAGAGTTACCGGGGCCTGGGGGTTGGTGGATTTCTCCCATCCACTAGCTGCTGTAGCAGATACAATTTGTTGATAAGGTGGGTCCATGCTGTTATCGAGTTATCATTATATGCAAGTTATCACAGTATCACTCGGTGCAGGTCTTCCAGAGTTAAAAACGGACTCAGAGCTCAAGAAGAGAATCTTGTCGTTAGACGCGGGCTTAGGTGTAGAAACGGGGGGTCAATCTGGCTTTCTGAAGTTCCTGTTATGACGAGTCACCTGGCAATTTCAATGGATACGTATCTGATGCCAGCAGAGCCAGAGACACCTGTTCTTCGCCACCTAAGTCATCATTGTTGACCGTCTAAGCGGAAAAATGTAAACAGTCTCAATCTGCGTTTGGGCATTCATTTGAGGTATCAAGTTGGGCTGGATCTTGAAAACATCTGTATAGCCGTCAGCCAGATTCACTGAGGAGTCCTGGATCTGTGGAGTAGATAACCCAGCTTTCCTACTTTGAACCAGTCTTTAGTTGAAGCAACTCCAGCAGACAGCCCAGTAAGCATGTTTTATCTGTCCTATCCAGGTCTAAAGACCCCTGACGCGTTCTTTGTATTTGATTTGCACACTGCCTCCTAGTCCACTCTAGTTTGCAAAGAAGTAATAAACGACTCGATATATAGGACTCGAAGGGATCATTGCCAGGAGGGTGGTCTGATCTTTAGAATTCTCATTCATACTTTCGTAAAGCTTCGGGAAAGGGGACAGCGAGATTGGTAAGGCCGCCATCACACTACATTGAGATTTGAAGGATGTAGAATTTAGGACCCGATTTGAAACACTGGAAGGGTTTGGAGAGAAGACGGAGTCATCAAGAGACGGGACACCACAGATGTAGATCTGTGCTCCATAGGTGTCTGGGGTGGAAGGCGAGTATCCATGGAAAAGACATTAAGAGTTGCTAGTCTTTACACGTAGAAATCAGGTCTTCAGAAGGGATTTTCTGGCCCTCGTCTGGGAGGCTATTTGGATCAATGCGCTGAAAGACCAGATAAACCAAGGTCGAAGCACAACAAGCCTCAGTCAGTTTCTTAGACCCCTCTTTTCCTGGCATATGTAAAGGCCTGCACTTATCATCGCCTTTTTGCCCAACATAATCAACACCCGGCAGAACGTTTATCCTTGGAGGAAGGGTCAGTGGCTCTGTGCGCTCTATGCCCAGAGTCAGTTAACCTGGTAAAGCTGCCAGGCTAGAAAACAAGGTGGAGAAAGTATAAAGAGGCTCCACTTCAACCACAGGCACCGGGGGATACACAACATCCAGTTTTGAACAATCAGCACAACATCCAGTTTTGAACAATCAGCCACAGTTGCAATTTTGCCCTTGTGTGCGTTAGAAATGGTGGGGAAGGTGGAGTCTTTTGCTTCAAGGCTGGACTGAAGAGCAATTAGAGACACCTTTCCACCAGCTGAGCCTTCCGTGTCCAACTCCAATCAGGAAGCATCACGCTTTGTAGAATCTCTACATCAGTCAAGTCAAGTTTGTTACGTCTAGGCAATGAAGGGGGTTCCATAAGAGAAGGGACCTGCAAGCCTGTCGATTCACGGTCACCTCTAGTGGATTCACGAGTACAGCACCTTCGGTAAGGGGATTAACGTCAGACAATATCAGAGATTTTTTCCCTTTCAAGGCGCTTACAAGGTCTGAACACTCAACTCCGCCTTAAGAGTCCTGAAGCCATGTTTTAGCATCACTCAATAAGGGTTGCGCACTGAGATACTTTTGAGTCCGAGGCATCGGAAAGAATTGCACTATGTCCATGGAGGCGTTCATCATGTCCCCTGAGCAGGCTAAGCTGCAAAGTCCCTCCTCCTGCCTCCGAGGCTTCCTAGGCAACACAGCAAACACTCCTGCGCACTCCGCTCTTTGTGTTTCATTGCCAAGAACTGCAAAAGCAGCACTTGTATGCTGAAAGTAGGATGCAAAATGTCAAGTTGCAAGCTATTAGCCAGCCATAAAAAGTCACTCACCACCTCAATTCTACATACACACAGCAAACCATTTCATACTCGCCAAGCGTCAAATATCACTAGCCACTGGCTAGTGCCAATTTTGCACCCGGTTGAAAGCACAAACCACCAATTAGACGCCCAAAATATATGGCTTCTTCCAAGACAATTCAAATATGTCACATAAAATGGTTTAAACCAACCTCCTTATTTTCACGTGTTCTTATTTCATACACAAGCACATGTTCATTTTTTTGAAGGTCACATTTTCCTCACATGATATATGAAGCACGTTTTTAGAAAAACAAGCACGTTATCTGTTGCTGTGCTTCAAGTCATGAAAGCACATTTACAAAACCCAAAGGCCATGATCTGTTAGCATTTATTTTACATGTTTATAAAGCGCCACACGCCCTAAGGCCTCAGAGCGCACAAATAAACACAGACAAACAAACAAGGAGGAGTCTGCGAAGAGAAGCCAGAAATCAGCAAGAAGAGTTGAATAATAAGGTTTTCAGATCCTTCTTGCATTAACACGAACTGCAATCTGGGATCTATAGTCTTCCATTCAAGATGGGGTAGATAACAGTACAATGATATCCTTTTAGTTCAATATATTTACAGCACATTCTCATGATTTAAGTACTTTCCAAGTCATCTTTATAGAATAGAGTATTATTGTAATGAAACATGGGAGCGAGGAGGGTAAAGCAAGTGAGTGATGATGATTTGCCAGGGATGTGGGAAGAGAGGCTGCTGTCCTGGATACTGGAGAGGGTGTCCTCCCTGGTCCTGTGAGGGGAGGCCAAGTGAGTGATGATGATTTGCCAGGGATGTGGGAAGAGAGGTTGCTGTCCTGGAGACTGGAGAGGGTGTCTTCCTTGGTCTTGTGAGTTGGGTTAGCAAAGGAGTGACAATGATTTGCCAGGGATGTGGGAGGAGAGGTTGCTGTCCTGGATACTGGAGAGGGTGCCCCCTCAACCTCCGTCCTGTGATGGGAGGGCAAGTGAGCGATGATGATTTGCCTGGGATGTGGGAAGAGAGGTTGCTGTCCTGGAGACTGGTGAGGGTGTCTTCCCTGGTCCTGTGAGGGGAGGGCAAGTGTGCGATGACGATTTGCCAGGGATGTGGGAAGAGATGTTGCTGTCCTGGAGAGGGCGTCTTCCCTGGTCCTGTGAGGAGGGTAAAGCAAGTGAGTGATGATGATTTGCCAGGGATGTGGGAAGAGAGGTTGCTGTCTTGGAGACTTGAGGGGGCGTCTTCCCTGGTCCTGTGAGGGGAGACCAAGTGAGTGATGATGATTTGCCAGGCATGTGGGATGAGAGGTTGCCGGCCTGGGGAGGTGGTTTGTCCTGTTCCAGACCCTGTGTTGATCTTGGTATTGGAGACCTGAGAAAATGTCATACAGAGGCTCTGCTACTTTACCACTACGAGGAAATCCTACAGTCAAGGCACTATGCGTGAGGTAGCTTTGCCCCATGCCCTCCCGTCCATGGGCCAACGGGGTCACAAGAGGCAACATTCACATGTGGCAGACCTTATGGATGTATAATAATCACAGGCATTGCTGGGAGGTTTGTACCTTGGAGGTTTGCACCTTATGGATTTATAATAATCACAGGCATTGCTGGGAGGTTTGTACCTTGGAGGTTTGCACCTTATGGATTTATAATAATCACTGGCATTGCTGGGAGGTTTATACCTTATGGATTTATAATAATAACAGGCATTGCTGGAGAGTTTGTACCTTATGGATTTATAATAATCACAGGCATTGCTGGGAGGTTTGTACCATATGGGTTTATAATAATCACAGGCATTGCTGGGAGGTTTGTACCTTGGAGGTTTGCACCTTATGGATTTATAATAATCACAGGCATTGCTGGGAGGTTTGTACCTTATGGATGTATAATAATCACAGGCATTGCTGGGAGGTTTGTACCTTGGAGGTTTGCACCTTATGGATTTATAATAATCACTGGCATTGCTGGGAGGTTTATACCTTATGGATTTATAATAATAACAGGCATTGCTGGAGAGTTTGTACCTTATGGATTTATAATAATCACAGGCATTGCTGGGAGGTTTGCAGTTTATGGATTTATAATAATCACAGGCATTGCAATAGCATTTAAAGAGCAGCTAAAAATAAGAACAGACAAACCACTCAACATCCCCAACTGCGAGTCCATGGTCATACACCTAACAACTAGCCCAAAAACCAACATCACATTCATCCTGGTGTACAGACCCCCAACTTATGATGCATCCTTCGTCGACAACTTCATAGAAGCCATAACCAACATAGCCATCAACCACGAACACCTAATCATACTGGGGGATTTCAACATCTGGTTCGAAGACAGTCATGCCAACTCCCAAAACTCACCGATTGAACAACTCGCCACCATGAAACTACGACAACTAGTAAAAGGGGCAACTCACTCGGCAGGACACACCTTGGACGCAACATTCGCAGAGGAAAAACTCATCACCATGGCACCGCCGATACAAATACTGTGGAGTGACCATCTCATCATCCCATTCGTAATCACTCTGCCTACTCAAGTCTACATCCAACCTCCCAAACTCACAGCCACCACAAAAAGAAACTGGAAAGACGTCAAAAAAGGCAACCTATTCGAACAACTGGAGTTAACCAAGCCCTCAACAACAGAACTAGACCTAGCTGACCTAGACGGGAAAGCGGAGATACTACACAAATGGATTGCAGACACAATAGATAAGATCGCCCCTGAAAAACCATTCACACCATCAAAAAAAAGAGCAATGGCAAAATGGTTTACCCCACTACTAAGCACCATGAAAAAAGAAAACAAAAGGATGGAAACGGAATGGAGGAAAGACTACAACCCAGACAAAAAAACAATGTTCCAGAAGCACATTCGCGCATACAAGAAGGAAATTCAAAAGGCAAAGAGAAAGCATTATGATGACAGAATCACAAATGCCACCAACACACATGTTCTGTATCATTAAAGAAATGAGAAACCCACCAGGCTGTGACAACACCCCAACCCCCTCGGAGAAACTATGCAACAACCTTGCAGACCACTTCAAAAAGAAGATCAAGGACATCCGACAAACCATCCAACAGAGACCAACCAGCAGCGACTTACAACCAAACGAACCCAAATCAGAACCGCAGCACAAACTCAATAACTACCCTCAAATATCAGCAGAGGCATTCACAATGCTAATAAAACACAGCAAGAAAGCGGGCTCACCGATGGATCCCTGCCCCCCGGACATCTACAAATCAATCCTCAGACAAGGAACACCAGCAGAATACTTCAGAAACCTGCTAAATCTATCACTGGCAACAGGGACAGTACCAAGGATCTTCAAATCGGCTTACATCAATCCACTTCTGAAAAACACAAGCGGGGACGTAGATGACCTCTCCAACTACAGACCAATCTCCAACATCCCCTACCCAGCCAAACTCCTCGAAACCTACGTATACAAACTAACCAAAGAATACGTTGAAGAACACCACCTGCTAGACCAAGCTCAAGTCGGCTTCAGACCCACAAGAGATACAGAAACAGCACTACTATCCATCTGGGATGACCTAAAAACAAACGCAGACTCCAACACAACATCTGCCCTTATCCTGCTCGACCTCTCAGCAGCCTTCGACACAGTTAGCCATGACACCCTAATCAAAAGACTAGAAGACATAGGCATAACAGACACAGCGCTACGCTGAACTAAATCATTCCTAGCAGACAGAACTGAAACCGTCTGGATCAAACCCTTCAAATCCACCCCACGAGTCAACGACTGTGGAGTACCACAAGGATCCTCACTATCTCCATTGTACTTCAACATCTACCAAACCCCTGTAATCAGAATCTTCAAGAAACACAACATCAAATGCTACAACTATGCAGACGACACTCAAATCATCTACAAGATCGAAGACACCCAAGCCGATCATTCAAACTTAACCGACTGCCTAAAAGAAGTCTTCAACTGGATGAATGCCAACAACCTGAAAATCAACCCAGGAAAAACCGAAATCATGATCATATCCAAAGACCAAGAGAAGGAAACCGCCATCCCGTGGCCAACGGAAATGGGATCTACACCATCACCATCTAAGGTAATAAAAAATCTGGGAGTCCTGATGGACAACACCCTAACCTTAGAACCGCAAATAAATGCAACAGTCAAGAAATGCTTCTTCCTCCTCCATACGGCAAGAAAAATACTACCTTTCCTCTCCTTCACACACAAAACACTCACCATCGTCGGCCTCATCATGTCAAGTATCGACTATGCAAACAGCCTCTCCCTCGGTATACCGGAATACCTACTGAAGAAGCTACAACGGATCCAAAACACGGCAGCCAGACTACTCCTCAAACTATCCAGAAGAGACCACATCACCCTGGCCCTAAAAACACTACACTGGCTCCCAGTAAAACAGCGTATCATCTTCAAAACAATGTGCATAACGCACAGGGCAATCAGCGGACAAGGAGCTGAATTCCTACAAAAAAAAATAATCTACAAGCCAACGAGACCGCTCAGGTCAACCAACGAAATCCGACTGGAACAAAAACCTTACATCAAGAAGAAACTCGGAGGCACCGCTTTCTACCACTTAGCCGCGAAAAACTGGAACAACATCCCAAAATTAATAAGGAACACCAAAGACCACCTTAAATTCAGAAAATTACTAAAAACCTACCTCTTCAACACCGGAGACTAAAACCGAAACAACAATAAGACAAACGAATCATCAAAAAAGGACATTGACAAACCGCTAGAACCGACACAAGTACCCTGGGCACCAGTAGGGCTGACGCTGGACACAGGGGTCCACCCGCGAGACCCAGAGAAACGGATACAACTACTCCAGCCAACCCTTACCATCCCCCACCGCCCGTACAGCCACAACTAGGTTCCACGAGGATGTGGAACGGACAAGATACCACCAATCACCACACAACCGGGTGTATGGACACTAGCAGCGGCGCTAGTCATGTGGAGGGGGTGAGGAGCATGCAAGGTTATTAAGGGAGCGGGCGGAGGGGACAGCTAGATCCTCAAACGGCCTCGAATGGAAAATCGGGCACGTACCTCCTGAGGCTCAGGGTGTACAAGCATCCCGTCGGGTAAGATTACACGAGCCCAACCGGTTCAGTCCAGGATAGAGATGACTAACGAATACCATTAACAATTTCCTTCTCTGCATACACCTCTCAAACTCCAAACCAAACACAACCACAAACCTCTACCGCAGCAAACCGCACGAACTTCACTAAACTGCAACAACAAAACAAAAAAACACATAGACTCGCACATCAGCACACGACGATTACCGGCCGCATACACCCCAGGCCCAGCCGACGGAACCACCGGGCTGAGGCTGCCAACAGCACATCACTGCAATCTTGCACTTTTCCAGCCTCCACCCACTAACCCACCATCCCCCCCCTCTTTCAGAGCCGCCAGAGCGCCAGGGGACCACTCCGGTGGTGATAGTGCGCGGTACAAATGACCTTTAACATTAACATTGCTGGGAGGTTTGCATTTTATGAATTTATAATAATCACAGGCATTACTGGAGAGTTTGTACCTCATGGATGTATAATAATCACAGGCATTGCTGGGAGGTTTGCATTTTATGGATTTATAATAATCACAGACATTGCTGGGAGGTTTGCATCTTATGGATTTATAATAATAACAGGCATTGCTGGAGAGTTTGTACCTCATGGATGTATAATAATCAGACATTGCTGGGAGGTTTGCATTTTATGGATTTATAATAATCACAGGCATTGCTGGAGGGTTTGTACTTTATGGATTAATAATAATCACTGGCATTGCTGGGAGGTTTGTACCTTATGGATTTATAATAATCGCAGGCATTGCTGGAGGGTTTGTACTTTATGGATTAATAATAATCACTGGCATTGCTTGGAGGTTTGCATTTTATGGATTTATAATAATCGCAGGCATTGCTGGGAGGTTTGTACCTATGGGTTTATAATAATCGCAGGCATTGCTGGGAGGTTTGCACCTATGGGTTTATAATAATCACAGGCCTTGCTGGGAGGTTTGCATTTTATGGATTTATAATAATTGCAGGCATTGCTGGGGGGTTTGTACCTATGGGTTTATAATAATCGCAGGCATTGCTGGGAGGTTTGCATTTTATGGATTTATAATAATTGCAGGCATTGCTGGGAGGTTTTTACCTATGGGTTTATAATAATCGCAGGCATTGCTGGGAGGTTTGCACCTATGGGTTTATAATAATCACAGGCCTTGCTGGGAGGTTTGCATTTTATGGATTTATAATAATCGCAGGCATTGCTGGGAGGTTTGTACCTATGGGTTTATAATAATCGCAGGCATTGCTGGGAGGTTTGCGCCTATGGGTTTATAATAATCACAGGCCTTGCTGGGAGGTTTGCATTTTATGGATTTATAATAATCGCAGGCATTGCTGGGAGGTTTGTACCTATGGGTTTATAATAATCGCAGGCATTGCTGGGAGGTTTGCACCTATGGGTTTATAATAATCGCAGGCATTGCTGGGAGGTTTGCACCTATGGGTTTATAATAATCACAGGCCTTGCTGGGAGGTTTGCATTTTATGGATTTATAATACTCACAGGCATTGCTGGAGAGTTTGTACCTCATGGATGTATAATAATCAGACATTGCTGGGAGGTTTGCATCTTATGGATTTATAATACTCACAGGCATTGCTGGAGGGTTTGTACTTTATGGATTAATAATAATCACTGGCATTGCTGGGAGGTTTGTACCTTATGGATTTATAATAATCGCAGGCATTGCTGGAGGGTTTGTACTTTATGGATTAATAATAATCACTGGCATTGCTTGGAGGTTTGCATTTTATGGATTTATAATAATCGCAGGCATTGCTGGGAGGTTTGTACCTATGGGTTTATAATAATCGCAGGCATTGCTGGGAGGTTTGCACCTTTGGGTTTATAATAATCACAGGCCTTGCTGGGAGGTTTGCACCTATGGGTTTATAATAATCACAGGCCTTGCTGGGAGGTTTGCATTTTATGGATTTATAATAATCGCAGGCATTGCTGGGAGGTTTGCATCTTATGGATTTATAATAATAACAGGCATTGCTGGAGAGTTTGTACCTCATGGATGTATAATAATCAGACATTGCTGGGAGGTTTGCATCTTATGGATTTATAATAATCACAGGCATTGCTGGAGGGTTTGTACTTTATGGATTAATAATAATCACTGGCATTGCTGGGAGGTTTGCATTTTATGGATTTATAATAATTGCAGGCATTGCTGGGGGGTTTGTACCTATGGGTTTATAATAATCGCAGGCATTGCTGGGAGGTTTGCATTTTATGGATTTATAATAATTGCAGGCATTGCTGGGAGGTTTGTACCTATGGGTTTATAATAATCGCAGGCATTGCTGGGAGGTTTGCACCTATGGGTTTATAATAATCACAGGCCTTGCTGTGAGGTTTGCACCTATGGGTTTATAATAATCACAGGCCTTGCTGGGAGGTTTGCATTTTATGGATTTATAATAATCACAGGCATTGCTGGGAGGTTTGTACCTATGGGTTTATAATAATCGCAGGCATTGCTGGGAGGTTTGCACCTATGGGTTTATAATAATCACAGGCCTTGCTGGGAGGTTTGCATTTTATGGATTTATAATAATCACGGGCATTGCTGGGAGGTTTGTACCTATGGGTTTATAATAATCGCAGGCATTGCTGGGAGGTTTGCACCTATGGGTTTATAATAATCACAGGCCTTGCTGGGAGGTTTGCATTTTATGGATTTATAATAATCACAGGCATTGCTGGGAGGTTTGCACCTTATGGATGTATAATAATCGCAGGCGTTGCTGGGAGGTTTGCACCTTATGGATTTATAATAATCACAGGCATTGCTGGGAGGTTTGTACCTTATGGATTAATAATAATCACTGGCATTGCTGGGAAGTTTGTTTCTTTTGGCAAGAATAATAGTCCTCATCCGTACCTTCTGAATAACATTTTAAAAAATGGCCATTTTTTAAATACATTTTTTTCAAACAGTCGTGAAACTGTTACAAAAGCAGCGCTTCGCTCCTGTGATGGAAACCATCACTTCTGGGCGCTTTATTCCACCTGCAGAGGTTTTTAAGCTGAATTTGCACAGAGAAAACGTATCTAGTAAGTGCCTCTGAGAAGGGGGCCCCCATTGCTCTCAACCCCCAAATATCTGCAGGGGGGGGGTTTCTTACCGCGGGTCTGCGGGTCGGTGGGCTCGGGCAGGGTGCAGGAAGAGCGCGTGCCCCCTCCTCTGGGCGCCTCCTTTTCCTGGGGGGCGGGGGGGGGGGCGTAGACTAGTCCCCCCCGGACAGGATGTGTTGGGTCTTCAACATCCGGCGGCGGCTCCCGGCCACTGTGGCTAGAAGCGGAAATGCGCGTGTAGCCCAAGCGGGGACCGGAAACCCGCCCAAATCTAGCCCAAGGGCGAGAGCCTCCCCCCGGGGGGCCGGGGGGTGGCAAAGAAGCGCTGCACGCTTTCCTCTCTGGACCCTGCCGTGCCACCCCCCCTCCCTGGCCATGAGAGGCACAGAGCACTGCACTGCCCCCCCCCGATCAATAGCCTTCATGCCCTAGTCCAGTAGGGGGAAGTTCCCCAATATCCCGGACAGCGGGGCTGCTGGACAGATGTATTTCTAATAAAGTCATGACACCAAGAAAGACACCGTACATTTAAAAAAAACACTTCAAAATAAAACATGCACATGATCCATTCTTTACTGCATTTCTCCTCTTTCTTGTCTACAGTTGTTTGTGTGAACCATGAAAGGAATAAATACCGCAATGGGGGCGGGGGCGGGGGCGGGGGGGGGGGGTGCTACCAGGGCCGGGGCAGGACACTGGAAAGGGAATAAATAAAGAGAGCTTGGCCTTATGTTGGCTCTGCGTGTGTTCATTCCCTTCCCCCATTGGTAGGTTATGAGCCATGACCATCGCTCTGTCCACACAGGTCCCCTGAGTATGGAGGACACAGCAATAGGGATTGCTTTTTTTTTTGGTCTACTGTATTTCGGGAGAGCCATAACCTGTCTCCTTGTTTGTGTTGGGTATTTTCCTGCCTCTGGAGCCTCCCCTGCCCCATGTTTGGCTAATTGTAACTTCCTACAGCAACTTCCTCGCGTGCCACTTTAGGTCCCAGGCGCAGGTGAGAGATGGCGTAGGTGCCAAGTTGCCCTCTTTTATGTTGGTTTTGTGATGTTTAATAGATTGCCTTTTTTCCCCGTGTTTTGCCTCTTCCTCGATCGACCGACCCACATACTTGATTGTGTTGGTCTTTTCCCGTCTCCGAACGCACCACCGCCCCGTGCTTGGCCACACACATTACCCTTCGGCTAAGGCAAAGGACAGCTCCTGAAGATACAGCTCAAGTTTGTGTCTGCTGGCATCAGCTAGAGAAGCATGGATTAGGCAGCGGTCAACCAGCAGCGACTAACAAGTTATGTGTGGTGCGGTCGGGGGATGATAGCAATCACTGCACCCCATTAAACTGACCCTCCTCTCTTTTAACCTTTCATCTTTTATATCTTATAGCTTATTTCCATGTTTCCATATTTGACCACATAGGTATGGTTGCCTTTTCTCGCACTTTATCTCAGCTAGCCATCCTGGTTAAGGTCTATAACCAATCCTTTAATTCTCATTACCTATTATTACCCCAGAGGCACTCTGCCTTTTCCCCCCTATCAACCATAGCCAGCTTTCATCTCACATCTATAGGATTAGCATTCTTATAACCAGTCTCTTCAGATAGAATTGTAAAGTCCACCATGTATCACATCTAGATAGAATTGTGAAGTTCCACCATGTATCACATCTAGATAGAATTGTGAAGTTCAGCATGTATCACATCTAGATAGAATTGTGAAGTTCAGCATGTATCACATCTAGATAGAATTGTGAAGTTCCAGCATGTTTCACACACAGATAGAATTGTGAAGTTCCAGCATGTTTCACATCTAGATAGAATTGTGAAGTTCCAGCATGTTTCACATCTAGATAGAATTGTGAAGTTCCAGCATGTTTCACATCTAGATAGAATTGTGAAGTTCCAGCATGTTTCACATCTAGATAGAATTGTGAAGTTCCAGCATGTTTCACATCTAGATAGAATTGTGAAGTTCCAGCATGTTTCACATCTAGATAGAATTGTGAAGTCCCGCATGTATCACATCTAGATAGAATTGTGAAGTTCAGCATGTTTCACATCTAGATAGAATTGTAAAGTCCACCATGTATCACATCTAGATGGAATGTGAAGTTCAGCATGTTTCACATCTAGATAGAATTGTAAAGTCCACCATGTATCACATCTAGATAGAATTGTAAAGTCCACCATGTATCACATCTAGATAGAATTGTAAAGTCCACCATGTATCACATCTAGATGGAATGTGAAGTTCAGCATGTTTCACATCCAGATAGAATTGTGAAGTCCCGCATGTATCACATCTAGATAGAATTGTGAAGTTCAGCATGTATCACATCTAGATAGAATTGTGAAGTTCCAGCATGTTTCACATCTAGATAGAATTGTGAAGTCCCGCATGTATCACATCTAGATAGAATTGTGAAGTTCCAGCATGTATCCCATCTAGATAGAATTGTGAAGTTCCAGCATGTTTCACATCTAGATAGAATTGTGAAGTTCCAGCATGTTTCACATCTAGATAGAATTGTGAAGTCCCACATGTATCACATCTAGATAGAATTGTGAAGATCCAGGAGGCTCAGGAGAAGATGGCCACGTAAGACCACAGCTCCCGCTCCCTCCAGCACAGATGTGAAGTGATTGAGCATGAACTGCCAGTGTGACACACATCCAAAGACATCCGCTACATGAAGAAGGCTCCAGGAACTGTTTAAGCCTGAAACGGAACTTGGAGAAGGTGCCTGGGAGGAGATAGCCAAAATACGTGGAGAGAGGCCAACCCCAGCACGGGCCCGAGAAGCCGTGTGCAGTCCTCCACCAGAATGTTGGGAGCTGTGTGTGAGTCCTGGCGGAGGGGAGCACAAAAAGTGGTGCCTGGAAAAGTCAGGGAGCCGCAACTGTATCGACGACAGCATTCACGACTGAGAGGAGCGAACCGGCGCACAGAGGAACGGCAGTGCAGCAGGAGTCACCCAGCCCGCCCTGAAGTGCTTCCGGGATGGCGCCGACGCATCGGCAGAGGGGTGAAGGAATCCCGACACGGCTGGGAGCAGAACTAGGAGCAGTACTAGTGACCAGGGGAACAAAGAAATGGCTGCACCCAGAATAAAGCAGCAAAGCAAGGGCGGGACTACCCCCAGCACCCACAGGCTCTATAGAGCTTATGAGTGAAACTAACAGACTGGGCCATAGAAGTGAGACCCGGGGGAAGGGCCCACCGGAGCAAATCTCCTACAGATCAGCACACGCCCAGGGAGAAAGGACTCAGCGAGAACCATCTCGACCCCCAAGCACAGCTCAAATTGTGGAGAAAGGCAGAGGGGTCCGAGGAGGGGTCCCACCAGCCGGGAGGAATCCCGGCCAGCAACAAATAGGGGAAGAGTGCAGAGTTCCCCCCCAGCAGCCCACGAGACGCAAGGGTCTGATTGGCCCCACATATAAGGCGAGTGAGGGCCAAGTGACAGGCTACGGTCCCAGGGACGGCAGACCCTACACCAACTGGCAAGTATACTGCCACGCTGATAATCCGAATCAAGCCCAGCACAGAGGAGGCAACACAGAGGAATAGCAAGAGGGAGAACCAGTGATTGGGAACTGCGCCCCCCCTGGCCAATACAGACTGGCAGAGAACCGACCCATGCACTGCAGAGAACCGAATATAAATACGCGCAGAAAGAACCCAGAAGGGGAAAAAGGTGATGGAGAAGAAGGCTGGGGAGTCAAGAAAGGACACACCAATGGAGATGGACTCATCAAGATTCTCAACTAAGGAAGACATAGGTCATATCTTGGCAGATATAAAGGCCCTCAGGGGAGACATACAATCCTCCCTCAAAGATCTGACGGGCAGAGTGGTAACAATGGAAATGAAAATTGACAACCTTGAACACAACCAGCTGAACGCAGACATGATAGAAATAAAACTGGATGCAAGGATGTCCGAAATAGAGCTTCGTGAAGGGGTAGTCAAGCTCAAGATGGACAATCTCGAAAACAGGGAATGGCGCAACAACATACTGATACTCGGATTAAAAGAATCACTGAGGGAGACATCGAGGCAAGTTGAGGAAAAGGTCCAGGCACTGGTGCACCAACTATTTGTGGCAGAAGGTGGAAAGACGGTGCAACTGGAAAGAGCACACAGAGGTGGCAGGCCCTATGGGAATGGCTGCCGCTCCATAGTAGCTAAATTCCTAAGGTTCACGGACAGAACGAAGGTGCTAAACAGAACTAAACAGCTGAGTAGTGGAATTCGAGAGTTCTAAGGTTACAATCTATCAAGATCTCTCCAACATCTTTTTACATGTTTTTTTTTTTTTTTTTTTTTACATTTTATTGGTTTACATACAAACCTTTAAAATAAGATCATTCATTAGTCCTCATTACATCTCTTTACATCTCTTATTGGCCACCACATTAGACCTGTAAAGGCTTTTCAATTATCGCCGAAAAGTTTGTCAGCGGCAGTATCAATTTCAGGTCTGTTCCGTTGAACATGTGTTGCCACCACTCATCTGCATTGAGGGATAGATGGCACTCGCCCCAGGTACCCAGAAGTCGGGTTCTCTCTGTACGTAAGTTTGGCCAGAATAGCACCAGATCTTTTAGAGTTTCAGGTTCCTGAGCACAGCATCAACACATAGGGTTCAAGTTTGCGTTAGCTGACCATGCTCTCAAGCGTTCTTTGGTCTTAAACATGTTAAGCCGAAAGCACATGAACAACCTCCTTGCGTTTGGATCTGGAAATAATTCAATGTATTTTTGCAAACTGTTGAATGCCCGAACCTCCAGCGGCACTTCGCTGAGTAGCTTCGAGGCCCCTTTTTCGGAGCATGTCGACTCCCAGTCTAAGCGCCACAATTTTAGTTTTGCTGCGTCCGGATTTCCCTGTAGCAAATATGGTTTGATGTCATACTCTGACATTAAACTTTCACAGCGTTTCAACCACATGGCCAAAACACCTGGGGCTGACGAGCCGGCATTGTGAAAAATGGCAAATTGCAGAATTTGTTGGCAAGCTTTTGTTTTCTGGTATAAGGATAACAGACTCCAACATACTGGGGCGTGAATAGAGATTAGTGATAGTTCATACCTGATTGAAGCCGTCGAAGTGCCTTTCGCTATACCCAGAACTTTTGTCCAGAAGATCTTCTCAAGCGTTGACCACAACTCCCATGAACAGCCCAAAGCATTTTCTGCCCCATATGTTAGGGCTGGTATTACTTTTTGTTGGTAAAATCGAAGGACTGCTTTAAGGGAAAACCTTCCAAATCTTTTCTTTAGCACTAGGGCTTGATTTGCCAGTTGTTTACATTTGCGGTTTGTCGCTGTTGTCCATGGATCATCGTTAAGACTAGAGCTGATGATCATTCCAAGGTATTTTACGCTAGGTGATATCAGAAGTTTTTCTTGTCCCATAAAGCTTGGCTCTTTGTCGTTCTTCTCCGACCACTTTTAGGATTTTTCAGCACAAGGATTTCACATTTCTTTGTGTTAATGAGTAAGTGGTTGTCGACCACATATTGCTGTACTGCGTTGATTTTTCTTTGCAGGCTAATTGGTGTTAAGTCCAGTAGTATAAAGTCGTCTGCATACAAGAGCCAACTCAGATTGGATCCATGCATCTTTGGCTGGAAGGATCTTATGGCCTCGATAGAATTGCTGATGTCAGATATAAACAAACTGAATATAGCTGCTGCCAGAGGACAACCCTGTTTGACTCCCTTAAATGTTTCGATCGGTGGTGACAAAGTGCCGATTTGATCTAATCTTACTCTGACAGAGGTGCCGGTGTGTAGATCTTTTATTGCAGCCAAAACGTCATTGGGACAGCCCCATGTACTCAGTTTTTTCCATAACAGTTTGCGATCTATCGTGTCGAAAGCGTAAGAGAAGTCAATGAAGGCAAGGTATACAACTGTTTGTGATCTGATTGCCTCCATTTTCAGTAAATTCAGCAGCAATAGATTCAGCGAACATCCGACGTGTTTTACAAAGCCGGTCTGTCTGATGTCGACATGATTTGATCCTGTAGCCCACTTGACTAACTTGACTTGTAGCATAGTTGCGTAGATTTTTCCCAAGACGTCAAGTAAGGCGATCAGTCGGTAGTTTTTTGGGCAAGTTCTATCTCCCTTTTTATACACCGGCACAATCACGGCTGATTTCCATGAGTTTGGTGTTTGACCTTGGTCGTTTACTCTCTGAAAAAGGGTCACACAAAGGTCGGCCCATAACTCTGGATGTTGCTCGAGCGTAAAGTTTGTCAGGCCATCTGGCCCAGGTGCACGTGAGTTGTTAGCTTTGTTAATTATGCTTACAATGTCGTCTTTGTGAAATGTAAAGGCCCATTTAGTTTTAGTTGGAACGGGTAAGTCAGTTGTTTTTGAGTTATTTTTGTATAGGTCGTTAAAGTGGGCAATCCACACTGGTTCTGGAACCATAGATGCTTGAAGAGCGGCCTGGGGAGCTTGTGTGTCATTAATGATGTTCCAGAAGTCTCTAGTGTTCATATTTTGGAGACTTTCTAACATACGCTCTGAGTCTCTTTGCATCATTGTGCATTTATGTGTTTTGATCCAATTTTTATAACGTGGTTTGGCAGCTTTCTTCGCTACAGCGCAGGAGGCCTTGTCGGCTGTCTGAGCTTGTCAAATAGTGCGCCTCATCAGTAGTTTTTGTTTCAGTATGTCTAGATCAAAACAATGGAGGCGTTTTATGTTCAAGTGTTTTAGGCCACCGTTATTTGTTTTGAAGTTGACCAGTAGGCCTGCATAATCAAGCGTGGTTCCTCCCATGCAGTATTGGTTGGAAATCTGAGCGACCTCTTCTTCAGCTAACCTTAGCCTCACTCTATTTGATTCTACTTTAATCTTTTCCGGCCATTTGGAGCCAACGTTTTGCGTAGAATTTGTGAATTCCAGGATTAGCATGTCATGGTCGCTCCTTTCTTTTGGAGTCACTTTCAATGTTATCACTCGTTTGTGAAAGTCTGCTGAGACAAATATATAGTCGATTATGGAGCCATGGCTTCCGTTGTTCCATGTCAGGGCCGGCGGTATGTCACCTTGTGTGTGGCCATTCAGCATTTGCATGTTTCTTGCACACAATTCTTTCGTCCATTTTGACGATACATTTTTTACCAAAGATGTCCTTGCGTGGAAGTGGTCAATGTTCAGGTCCCCGCAGAGTATTATATTGGAGCCCTTTTGGTCCACAAGTAGGCGGTCTATAATGGTAGAGATTGCATCAATAAACTCGTCCTTCCCCGCTCTTCCATGGTTCCAGTATACATTAATGATAGTCATTTGATCAATTACTAGAGACACACAATCAGTTCTGGTAATTGTTGATTCTTGGATAAAAGGAGAGTGGTTTACAGAGTTAGAAATGTTGAAGCCAGATGCACTTCTTACCAACGTTATAAGTCCGGCCATTGGGTGCCCCTTTTCAGGTCATATGGCAGGGTTTACAGCGATCTGAAAGCCCATTACAGTCGGAGTGTTACTTAGCCAAGTCTCCTGTAAACAGGCAATAGGCAGGTCACCCAACCACTCACTACTAAACAGGTGACTAAAGCCTTGCGTGTTCCAGGAGCCTAATGAACATTTCTGTGGGGCAAGCTCCTTCTGGCGTTATTGTGGTTGATTACAATTCAGTGTTGCTGCCAGCCATTGCCAGTTTTGTGCTTCTTCGTGGGGGAGGCTACTTATGTGAGGGTTGGCCGTTAAGTCATCAGATTTCGCGTAACCTTGTATAGTTATGCTGATCTGCTTACTCGCGTCGCTTTCTTTTGAGCATTGACCTTTAGCAAACGAGACGTGTTTCTTTCCATTGAACAAAGGATTTTTGTTTATTGCTTTTGTTTTTAAGACGTCGTCGCTTGAGACCTTACAAGATAACATGGGGCATCTAATGGGATGATTCGAAGCTACTGCAGGTGATCCTGCTGGTGAGTTGTAAGTGATCAAAGCACATTCTGAAGAATGTAATTGCGCGTCGTGATCGTTTGTTAATGCTACCGGCAGGCGGTCTTGCATCTTGTAGACATCAAAACCTAAGGAGAAGAGGGACACATTTGCAACCAAGATAGAAGAGGCTATTAGGGGAGAGGTTATGTGAAGCACCACTTTGTTGTTTCGGCATTCTTCTGGAAATTCAACAATGTACAAGTCGTCGGAGGTGATCGCGTGTAGTCCCGGTACTTGGTGTAGTAATGTTATGATGTTCCTGCGATTTAGGATCAGGTTGTCAGAGGGCTGTAATAGCTCGACCAGTAATCTGACCAACAGCAGATTAAATGAGCCCCTGGTTGGAATACTCCTTTTCGGTGTGTAGTTTTCTTTGTAAATTCTTGTTGGAGAGTCCTTGTTTTGTCTCACTGGCTGCTTTGAGTGCTGAGATGCAGCCCTTTCCTCACATCCTTGAGCTTGTCTCTCTCAGGTCTCCGTCTCCTTGATCAAGGTCCATACACTTTTTCATTTGATGAATTCTGTTTAACTCTTGTCGTTTCGCTTGCATTGTCAAGAAAATAGGACTCGTCGGCTGCGCCGTTGCGGTCGGAAGAACTCCCTCCTTAGCGATTCCATGGCTGGGCTGTGCAAGGGAAGACTCTAAAGCTGCCTTAATTGGTGCGACAATTTCTGGTGTTTGCACATCGTTCCCAATAAGAACGAGTCTTCCCCCCGTGGGTGCTCTTTCGGATTGAGTGTCTGTTTGCGTCTCCATAGCAATTTGTGGTTTTTCGCAGGACGAGATAGTTGACTCAATGTCCTCGTATTCAGTGTCATTGTAAGTTGATATGTTTAGTAGTTCGGTTGAAATTTCCTGCTCTGTACTCTCTTTGTCGGCTAAATTGACTCTACACTCAGTGGCAGGCGGAATTACGAAGGCTTGATTTTGAGTAGGCTTAGATTGTTTTATTTATTTATTTTAATTTTTGTAACGCGCCAACATGCCCGTGGGCCTCAGGGCGCACATAGAACAAGACGAGGACAAGCAAGAAAAGTGGAAAAAGGAGAAATGGATCAGGAAATTATTCCAAGTTGAATAAGTGAGTCTTGACGGCACGTTTGAACGCGGTATAACTCTTGATCTGTCGTATACCTGCTGGAAGTGTGTTCCACAAAAGGGGACCCTGAGCATCCAGTGTTGTGCCTCCAAATTTGGCTGTCCTGAATTTGGGATAATTGAGAGTGACCACCAAAGAAAAACGAAGGTTCCTCACGTTGGGTTTGATGCCTATACGGGATGATAGATAGGTTGGGCTGCTAAAACTGAGGCATTTATGGGTCGTAGTAAGCATCTTATGCGTTATGCAGTGTTTAACGGGTAGCCAATGGAGTCTTTTCCTAAAAGTAGAGATGTGTGTGCGACGTGACTGATTGAAGATGTTACGCACAGCATTGTTCTGTGCCACTTGTAAGGATTGAATATTAGAGGCTGTGGTGCCCGCCAGGAGGCTGTTACAATAGTCCAATCTTGAATTTATCAATGCAGTGGACAATAGAGCACAGTTCTCTTCCGATATGAATGGTCGAATATATCTGACTCTCTTGTTTATAACACTACAACTAGATTTTATGCTAGAAATATGGGGTTTCATGGAGAGTACCTCATCAAGAACTACTCCCAAGGTCTTGACTTTCTTTTGAACTGTGATGGTGTTGTTGGCAATATGAAAAGAGGCGTAGTTAGGATCCAGTTTTGCCCGGGTGTTTTTAGATGCCACAATAAGGAGTTCAGTCTTTTTATCATTAAGGGCCAGGGAATTACAAGCCATCCAATCTTGTATGGCTTTATATATTCGGTTAATGGTTACCGAGTCACTACTGTATGAGCCACTCAACTGCATAACAACCTGAGTGTCATTGGCGTAGTTTGTATATTGCACTCCTAGCTTGTTCAAAAGATCGAGAAGGGGCCGGATGTAAAGGTTGAAGAGCAGCGGCGACAGACAGGAGCCCTGAGGGACACCACATGTCTGAGAGATGGGGGAAGATTGTTTATCACCCACGCAAACCCTTACCATTCTGGGACCCAGAAAGGAAGCGATCCATTTGGATGCGATTGCAGAGCAGTTGGCGACCTCTCCGAGCCTTGACATTAGTAAGCTGTGATCAACTAGGTCAAAGGCCGCGGAGAGGTCCAATAGCATGAGCAGAGCAGCTTGGTTTTTGTCAGCTATGCTAGCAAGTGTAGATTTGAGATCAAGCATAGCTGTCTCAGTTCCATGACGAGCCCTATATCCTGACTGACGGGTGCCCAAGATATCGTATTTTTCAACATGGGCCTGTAGCTGTAAGTAGGCCAGTTTATCAAGTTTCTTGAGCACATCGGGCACATTAGTTATGGGTCTGTAATTGTCATTGTTGGCTGGGTCAAGGCCTTCTTTTTTCAGTAGAGGAGGGATCCATGCCGACTTAAGCAGGTCCGGCACCAGACCCTCATCAAAGGAGAGGTTAACCAGTTTGGTAATCCATGGGACCAGGGTCTCTAAAGACTCCTTAAGAATACTGGTGGGGCAGTCATCTGCTGGACAAGATGTGGCTTTGAGATCCTGAATGATTTTGAATACTTCCTCTTCAGTATAGTGCGTGAAAAAGAATGGAGGGATAGTATTTTCACAGGTGTTGGGTGAAGTGGTATCAGTAGTGGATTGTGTAATGGCTACGTTACCAAGGGCTTTACTGATTTTTTTCTTTATGAGAATCAATCTTTGAGTAGAAAGGCATCATGAATGTAGTTTTTTGTTTTCTGTCTCTAGCACATGTACCACCTTGATGTTACGAAGGAATTTACGGGCTCCCTTCTGTCGGTTGCCTTTCTTTGCAGGTAGGTTTTTAGATTTTTTATGTTGAGATGCGGTCAGTTGTTTACCAACACCTATACGTAAGGGTGTCTCTGCCTCCTTGTTAAAGATAGAGAATAGAGTTGGAGCTGTGTTTGAGATGGAATTGAGCCCAACCAGATTTGAGCCCTCAGTCTGGGATTGCGTTGCGGATGTCGAGTCAGCTTGAGGATCCCTTAATGCTAAGTTTGCAGAACGTTTTGCTTGTTCAAATGCAGTATGAAATGATACGTCAGCAATTTCGATGATTGGAATTGCATGAAGGCTTGAAGCTTCCGTACTCAGTGGTATACTTGGGCTCCTAGTTGACAAGCTGTTTGTCTTATTATTGCTGGCTGATAAGTTTGAGGGTTCCGTGGTTGTTGTCTGAACGTGTGACCTCTCAATAGGAGGTTTAGGGGTCGACTGTGGTGAGTTAGACTTTGTTGTTACCAGGCAACCAGATAGGTTTGAGATGTCACCACTGTCACCCGTTCCATGAATTTCATCATCTGTCGCCGATCGTGTACAAACGTTAGGTCCGTTCCAGTTTGCTGTTGAGGGTGGTCTTTTTCCATCCCATTTAAATAACGCGAGGGCTTCCTTTGCAACTTCGGCAAATAATTTTTTGTCGACCGCGTTGTTGGTCCTTTGTTTGTTTATAAGCTTATATAGTTTGTCTAATTTTGATGTGCCCTCAAGCTGCTTCTTGTTTGTGTGGCCACATATTTGTTCTAAGTTCACTACTTTAGAGTTGAGTAAAGCCACGACAGTAGTCAAGTCTCGGGTAGCCTCATGTAGGTGTTCATACAGCTTTATGAATGGGGCAAGGGAGATAGTTAGTGTAGATTGCAACAGTTCTTGCAAGCCCGTGGATGACATTGCAATATTTGCTGCGGAGCTGTGAGCCGATACTTTGAGGCGATTGGACACTCTATCAGTACTGGCTCTGTTCCTTCTAATTTTTGGGAATGGACGTTCAATGATGGAGGAGTCGGTAGTCTCTTCACAGTCCGAGTCAGTGTCAGAATTATCACTGCTCGACAACTGTGGCGGTGTTGTGTTTGCGGCACTAAAGGTTGATAGGCACTTTGATTTGGTGCTCAACCTTTTCTGGGACAAAGGCAGTAAGCCAGTTAAGTCAGGAGGGAGCGCAGTCTGTTCACCAGTTTCATACATTTTTGCGCATTTGCATGGAATTTTCGGCGCTGACTCTTCACAGGGGTCGGCTATTCTCATGTTGTTGCGTTTCAACGAGATTTTTGCCCCTTCGATGTTGGTTTCTAATAGTATGTCAGATTCGTTGCTTTTCTGTGCTTTATTCAGTCTAATTAAGTTATTAAGCACGTTGTTTACAAGGTCCAAAGAGTATCGACGTGCGTTTTGATTGTTAATTAGATCCAACGTCACACAGCCGACTTGCAAGCCTGTGTGAGGGTCGCTAGGCATGTCCACAACCCGACTGCCAAATGTCTCTTCAGCTGAGTTTAAGTTTAAGTTTGGTGTGTCACAACTTCGTGAGCCTCCAGCGTCTGACTCTAGGTTGTTAGAGAGGATTATGGGCGGGCCATCTACCGGCAAACTAGAGCTCGGAGGAGGCGAGGCACTAGAGCCGGTGGCGGTTGTTCGACACTCGGCTGATTTCGACCTCGCACGTTCCACACGTCAGCTCCACTCGTCGGGTGGGACACACGGACGAAACATCCAGAGTTTGTGTCGCCAACTCCGAATCGAGCCGCGCCACAGACCGAAAACGCTCACTTCCGCCAACCACAGGGTCACAGCACGCCATAGGTAACGTTGTGTTGCTTTCTGTAAGGATTTTAGTAGTGTCAATGTCTGATGCTTCAAGTGCGTCGTGTATCTCGTATGCTCTCAATGCTCTTGATGTATCAAGTTCAGAGATACATTGCTCTCATTGCTCTGGTGAGTTACCTGAGTGTGAGGTTTGCAGTGAGCCTTGCCGCACCAGTGTGTTGGAAATTAGCTTTTCACAGAATACATCATCGTCAAGGCTGTGGTGTGTTGCTGGTACGGCAATGGCGACAGTGTCAGACATTATCGTGTGAGAAAGCGTGTCAGTGTCTTCGCTCGTTGATGCGCAAGAGTGGAAGTTACTTACTTTGGTCTGCCGACTCCGTTAGGGCACTGCTCTGCAAGTCGAAACAGAGTCCTCACGTTTTTTCTGAGCACAAGTTTTCGGTGAAGACATCACAGGCAACGTACTTAGTTGAGGACTGTCAGACCCGGAGTCTGCACCTCGCAACTCGCCAAACAGCTAAACAGCACAGTCCTAAGCCCTTTGCTCCTCAGGGTTTAGCGCTGCATGGGCGACATAGGCGGCCTTTTGTACCAGGTGACCTAGTTGGTAGTTGGTGGTTAAAGGTACAGGCACACGCACCTCCTTCACAGCAGAGTTCCAGGTAGAATCACACGCCACAGCTAAACAGCACAGTCCTAAGCCCTTTGCTCCTCAGGGCTTAGCGCTGCAAGGGCGACAGAGGCGGCCTTTTGTACCAGGTGACCTAGTTGGTAGTTGGTGGTTAAAGGTACAGGCACACGCACCTCCTTCACAGCAGAGTTCCAGGTAGAATCACTCGCCACAGCTAAACAGCACAGTCCTAAGCCCTTTGCTCCTCAGGGCTTAGTGCTGCAAGGGCGACAGAGGCGGCCTTTTGTACCAGGTGACCTAGTTGGTAGTTTGTGGTTAAAGGTACAGGCACACGCATCTCCTTCACAGCAGAGTTCCAGGTAGAATCACTCGCCACAGCTAAACAGCACAGTCCTAAGCCCTTTGCTCCTCAGCTCTCTCCAACATCATGCTGGCCAGGCGCCGGGCCTGCAGACTCCTCACTACGTGGCTGTGGGACAAACGGATTAGGTACAGATGGGGATACCCGTTCTCACTACAATTTGAAGAGGAATGGGTGGACTATCGCATCATTTCGGCGGAAGAAGCAGAACAGGCCCTATGCCAACCTCACAGCAGGCATGGAGGAGGAGCCAAGGAGCATGAAGGGGCCCATCCACGAGCGAGAGGGGTCACAAAGGAGGAAGAAGGGTCTAACAGGAAGGAAGTTTATGCAGCTCAATGGGCCATCAGCCCGCAAGACACCAGCTACGCAAGATCAGAGGATGGAACAGGAACTCCGAGATCGGGACACATGAACAGGATAATGGAGCCTTGGGGTCCCAGCCAGATACTCACATAAGCCATAGCTCTCAACTCACCCGCTTTTGGCGGGTGTCACCCGCCTTGCAAAGGGCTGACTCACCCGCCAGGCCTCCTGCACGCCCATTCATTCCAATGGGTGTCTCACCCGCCAGAAACAAAATCGGGTGATTTCACCCGCCTTTGCAAGACAAATGGTTGAGAGCTATGCATAAGCATAATGGAATTGCTGGAGGGAGACACTTAACTCTGCTCCAGGGTGGCCCTCAGTGACAGAGGGGGTGTCTCCAAGACACTTTCTAAGTTCAAGTTAAGGTTGGGGTTTGCTGAATCACGGTTGGGGGACTCGCTTGAACAACAATTGTTTACAGATAATAAATGGTTGAGGGAACTGCCTGAAATGTATGGCTCTTCGGACAGAGACGGGGCAGGAAATAAAAACGACTCCCAAACCGATGATAAACATGAGAGGGAGGAGTCATATGTCATGTTAACACAAAGCGATAGCAATGAAGAGGGGTGAAACTGCAAGCGGTCTGTTGGTGGGGACGCTGAATGTAAAGAGGCTCAACTCCCCGAACAAGAGATCATTAGTTGCAAGGGAATTCCGCAAAACTCACCTAGACGTGCTTTTCCTACAGGAGATGCGCCTCATACAGGGAGAGGAACGAGCGATAAGAGGGGCAGTTATAGGTCAAACCTACTGGGCATCGGGGACTGTCAAGAAGGGGGTGTTGGGATAGTGCTACACAAAAAATGTAGTTTGCAGGACTGCTTGGCCACCCTTTTACTGGAGGGATGATTACTGATACTCAAGGGGAACCTGGATGGGGCAAAGATACTCCTGGCGGCAATGTACACCCCCAAACAAGGGCAGGTGCAGTTTATATCGAGGGCAATCAATGCGATACAAGAACAGGAGGCAGATATCTACATAATAGGGGGGGGGACTATAACTCATGGGCGGATGAAGCTATGGATAGGAAGTCCACCAGGGCCAAAATACGAGGGGACACAGAAGCTAAGCCCAGACCTCTGGGATGCACGCTACTGGCCCGTGGCCTGATTGACATTTGGCGGGAGCAACACCCAACGGAGGAGGGATACACATTCTACTCAAACCCACGTCTTACATACTCCAGGATAGATTGGGAACAGGGGACCAGAATGAACCATAGTGAGATTAGGCCGGTGGGCTGGACGGATCACGACATGGTACTCATGTCACTTGATGTCACCGGGCTCTATGATATGATATGATATGATATGGCATTTGTAACGCGCCTATACACAAGTGTTTCAAGGCGCGACGAGGCAGGGAGGGGGGAACAGAGGGAAGACAGACAACAATCCTACTAGGCCAGGTGTCATTCAGATCGCGCAAGTGCATGGGTGGAGGGAAGGGAAAGTGCAGTACAGGGTAGTGGAACAACAGATAAATAATAGGGGTAAACTGGTGGCAAGTGAAAAGTAAGTGCAGACAAGTGCTGGGAAAGGGGGGCTGTCGGGATACAGAGACAGTCCCGTAGTGCAGAGGTTGCCAGGGAGGCAGTGCAAGTGGAGAGTGGCCCAGATGCAGGTAGAGTGCAGTTTCAGTCAAGAATTTAGCAGGGGAGAGGGGGGGAGAAGGCAGAAGCAAAGAGGAAGGTTTTGCGGTGCTTACGGAACCGGAGATGGTTCTCTTCAAGTTTCAGGGAGGCAGGAAGGCTATTCCAGAGGGAGGCCCCTGCCGCGGAGAGAGATCTACCCCCAACTCGTTGCTTGGAGAAGCAGGCTGACCCGGAGGGAGTTGGAGACGGATGAGCGAAGAGCTCGAGAAGGAAGATATTTAGGAAGAGAGAGTTGAAGGTATTTAGGCCCCAGGCCCCAGGAGGCCTTGTGGACAATGCAGAGGGTTTTGAACTTAATCCTCGCAGCCACTGGGAGCCAGTGTAGAGATTTCAGTCCTGGAGAGATACGATCCCTGGGCTTGAGGCCAAGGACAAGTCTTGCAGTCCTGTTCTGGATAAGTTGCAGAGGGCGGAGAGTAGAGGCAGGCAGATTTAGATAGAGGCTGTTACAGTAGTCCAGCTTCGAGAGAACCAGGGTTCGGGAGACATTGAGCTTCTGGGGGAAGGAGAGGAAAGGAAGAATACCTCTGAGGAGGTGCAGCTGGTAGTTGCACTGCTTAGAGACGTCAGATATGTGAGGAGAGAAGGAGAGTGTGGAATCAAAGATGACCCCGAGGTTTTTTGCCTTGCAGGTAGGAGCAGGAGGAGGACCAAGAGAGGCCGGCCAGAGAGTTGCTGGGAAGGAGGGAGTGGGTGTTCCGATGAGTACAATCTCAGTCTTACTGGTATTAAGGCAGAGGTCATTGGCGGCACACCATTCCTGGATAGCAGACAGACAGGCAGAGATGAGGGAAGGCCAGATAGCAGCCAGAGCCGCAACAAGACCCTTTGGAAGGACTCCCTATTAGCTAACCGGCTGGAGGAGGGAATCGTGGGATACTTCGAACTAAATGACAATGGGGAAGTGAGCAGTGGAGTGCTTTGGGATGCGGGAAAGGCAACATGGCGGGGACTTTTTTTATCAGAGAGGGGGCGAGACGTAAAAGGGAGCGGAAACTTAGGGAAGAGAAACTGCAGAAAGAAATAGTGGAAGGGGAGGAGAGGAGGCATGTAACAGGGGGAGATGTAGAGGCTCTTAGAGAGCAAATACTCTCCAAAAAGGGCAGAATTGAAAGCGCTGGGAATGGGGGAAACCATGTGGAAAATGAGATACCTTAAGCAGACATATTATGAGAAGGGGGATAAAGCAGACACACACCTGGCAGCAAGGCTTCAGGCACAGAGGGCGGAAAGGTGGGTATCATCCCTTACGAACCCTGGGGGGACAACAAGGGACTCACCCAAAGAGATAGCAGAGGGATTCGCCCAGTATTACTAATCCCTCTACGGCTCAGAAGTACAGGGAGGGGAAGCGGTGGTGCGGAAATACCTAGCTAGGATAGATATGAACATGCTCGATAGTCTGGAAAAAGAACATCTGGAAAGTCCCATAATGATAGAGGAGGTGCAAGAAGCAATATCCCGCCCCCCCAACGGTAAAGCCCCAGGGGAAGATGATTACACAATAGGATTTTACAAGAAATTCTCGAGGACCCTACCCCCGCACATGCTCTGATTGTACAATCAAATCCTAGACAAGGGTGAGGCCCCAGACACCTTTAGCAAAGCACTGATATCAGTAATTCCCAAGGAGGGTCGAGACCCCACCCAATGCTCGTCATACCATCCCATTTCATTATTAAATAGTGACGAGCAGATATTCACATGCATACTAGCAACGCGCATCGAGGAAACGATGCAGCCGTTAATACATCCACACCAGATGGTGTTTATTGCGGTTAGACAGGGCCCAGACGCGGTTAGAAAGACCGGAAGGTCACGCTCTCCTAAGCTTAGATGCGTAAAAGGTATTCGATCGGGTAGAGTTGGGATTTCTGTTTGCAGTGTTGATGAAAATAGGGATGGGAGAGAGAATGTGCAGAGCTATCCAAGCCATTTATACAGGTCCCAGGGCGAGGGTGGTGGTAAACGGGGCAAGATCCAGAGAATTCAGGTTAGGGAGGGGCACCAGACAGGGGTGCCCGCTTTCCTTGTTCCTCTTTTCTCTGATGATGGAGCGTCTGGGGAGGAGATCCGGAAGGATGAGCAGTTGAGGGGGATAAAGGTGGGTGAGCTTCCCCACAAACTAAGCATGTACGTGGACAATATCATGGTGTACCTCTCGGGGGTGAAGGAGGAAGTGCCTAGGATGCTCCGGGTGGTGGAAAGATACGGGAGACTGTCAGGCTTTAAAATAAATGTCCAGAAATCCATCCTCCTCCCCTTGGGGGAGGTGACGGAAGAGAGGAGAGGTGAATGGGAGGGGCTGGGGATACAGGTAGAGGAAGGCAGCCTCAGATATCTTGGAGTGAGAGTCACAAAGGAACTGGACAAGCTGTACGAGGAAAACACCCCCCCCCCCCGCTACACCGACTCTTCACAGATCTAGATAGCTGGCGAAGTTAACCATTTCATGGCTGGGACGCCTAAATGCACTCAAGATGGTCCTCCTCCCTAGGGTACTATACCTATATCAGGCACTCCCAATAGAATTACCAGATGCACACTTTAGAGAACTTAAAAGGCAAATGATACGGCACCTCTGGGAGGGAAATAAGCAAAGAGTGGCATACAGACTGTTGGTGCAACCCAAGGAGAAAGGGGGGTAGGGCTCCCAGAGATGCGTACATACTATATGGCAGCCCAGGTTAAGGCTCTGATCCCACACCTAAGGGGAGATAGGCAGAAGCAGTGGGTGGACATAGAGAACCACCTGTTTTGGCCAGTGACACTGGGCGAATGGTTGTGGGCACCACAAGAAGCTGCTCCAAACAAAGTACAAGGCATAGGATCCTGGGCCCACTCTGGTCCCTTTGGAGGGTAAAGAGGGAAATGCCGGGAGTAACAACATGGCCCTCACCCCTAAGCCATATTTGGGCACTCCCCATAAGAGACTGAATCCTCAGTCATGAGAGATTCCAGGATTGGTTCTAGAGAGGTGTGGAAAGGGTGGGGAAAGTCCTGAAGAAAGATGGGCTTGTAGAGTTAAGGGATCTCGAAAACCGGCTGGCAATTGGAAGGATCTCGGTTTTTAAATATCTACAGCTCAAAGGGGTACTGATGTCGGTAGACTGGAAAGAGAACCTACAAAGGGACTTTACACATACAGAGAAAGTGTTGGACACAGGGAAAGAGACGAGAGGGCTTATTTCTGGGCTATACCAGTCCCTGTTGGAACCACAGGGAGGAGACATAGAGGTAAACAGGAGGAAATAGGAGCGAGATATGGAAACAGAATTGGAAGATACTCAATGGCAAAGACAGTGCGAGAACGCCCATCGCACCTCAATAGCCTGTCAAAATAGACTCCATGGGTTGCAACTTTTGTACGGGTGGCAATGGGACCCAGCGAGATTGTCACAGATATTCCCAGGGGTTGATCCTCGGTGATGGAGGGGTTGTGGACAGAGAGCGGACTACTGGCACATGTGGTGGGCCTTTGGCAGGGTGCAGGGATACTGGAAGGAAGTCCTTGGCTAGATAAAATAATTGGATGGGGTGGAAAGACAATTGGACCCTTTCCTGGTGTTGTTTGGGCTAGAGGTAACATATGGGGAATAGATTAAGCTTCCTCACATGCTGCACTTCTTGCTACTGGCAGCCAGGGCAGACATAGCAGGAGGTTGGAAAGGGGTGCAGCTTCCCAGCGAGAGGCAATGGGCTGCCAAAGCATTGGACATATACAGAATGGAACAACTAACTACAAAGATACACGTCGAACGCCCACAAGGAAAATGGAATGTGCCCCCTTTCTGAGTAAATACGACCCAGAGATGCCCCAACCAGGAGATTAACGAGGACTCCAGGAGACTGTGGAAGTAATGAAGGGTGAGAGTGCACTTACACAGGGGAAGAGTGGAGGGAGGGAATGTCATGGTGGGGAGAGGGAGAAGGAGGTATTCAACGGACCACAGTCGTACCCACCACGCACCTCGGCCTAGCGTACGAAGGGAGGAAGTGACATTGGGACCAGATGGATGTGGGTCCCAGGGAACTATGTGCTTGCCTTATCTGAAGAGCCTACCAGTTTGAGAGGGGGGCGGGGTTGATGCATGCTGGATCACATCTATATGGAATGTGGAGTTCCAGCATGTATCACATCTATATGGAATGTGAAGTTCCAGCATGTATCTCACATCTATATGGAATGTGGAGTTCCAGCATGCATCACATCTATATGGAATGTGGAGTTCCAGCATGTATCACATCTATATGGAATGTGGAGTTCCAGCATGTATCACATCTATATGGAATGCAGAGTTCCAGCATGTATCACATCTATATGGAATGTGGAGTTCCAGCATGTATCACATCTATATGGAATGCGGAGTTCCAGCATGTATCACATCTATATGGAATGTGGGGTTCCAGCATGCATCACATCTATATGGAATGCGGAGTTCCAGCATGTATCACATCTATATGGAATGTGGAGTTCCAGCACGCATCACATCTATATGGAATGCGGAGTTCCAGCACGTATCACATCTAAATGGAATGTGGAGTTCCAGCACGCATCACATCTATATGGAATGCGGAGTTCCAGCACGCATCACAGCTACATGGAATGTGGAGTTCCAGCACGTATCACATCAATATGGAATGTGGAGTTCCAGCATGCATCACATCTATATTGTCATGATGCCAGCTCCCGAGGAGCCAGGTCAGGCCCAGCGTCCCCGGAAGCAGACTTCATTCTCACCAAGCAGGACCCAGCAAACCCCTATAGGGGCTCTTTGGACCTTGTCCTGGCGCCTTTGGCACCAGGCTCATAAAAGGCATCTGTCCTGGCGCCATAGGCGCCAGGCTCATCATGGCAGAACATTTGGTAATGCTTGGGTGAACTCACCTGAGGCAGACCATGCTGCATACTCACCCGGGACAGACCATGCTGTCTGAAGCTCCAAGCCAACTAAGGCTGGGGAGGAACTATTTTCTTTCAGGAACTCTTTTCTTACTCGGGTGGGGCCAGTGGAAGAACACTCACCTGAAGCTCTTCCAAGGCTATTTAAACCACGCCCGGATGGCGTTATTCTGCATCTGCAGCAGGACGCTCACCGAGTCGGCTCCTGCATCCTGGCTCCTGCCACGCCCGCCAGCACCCGGAACACCTGCAAGGAGAGAAAGGCAAGCATTAGGACATTACCTACCTTCATCCAGCACCCGAATTCTTCACTCCGTCGATCCTGCAAAAGAAAGTCAAGGGTTAGAAACGCATCTCATCGCTCGCTGCAGCGCCGCTTCCACTTACCTTCACGTGGCGCTGTCTAGCTCTTCAGCGGTAATAGGCGACATCGGCCGCATCCCAGCACCTACGGAAAAGAAAGACAATAGTTAGAAGCGCTCCGCTTCTCACGCTGCCACGCCGCTTCCACTTACCTTCACATGGCGCCGGCAACCTTTTCAGCGCCCATAGGCGACATCGGTCGCATTCAAGACCTACGGAGAAAAAGGACAAAACAAGGTGAGCAACGAACTAATTGCAAAAGGACAGATTACTCACCTGAATTTTGTTGGGACCTCAGTTCCCTTTTCGGGTCGAAGCGGCTTTTCTGGCTTTTCCGTACCCCGGCCCCTATGGGGAAATAAGACACACTCATTAAGGTGTCAGAGCAAACCACTACGGCACACCTTCATTAAAGGTACTCACCTGAGCTTACCTCGGTGAATCCATTCCTCCACACGGATTCCTCACCTAGTCCCTGAAAATTAAACAAAGGCCAAGGGACAAATAAGACTTGATCTTTTGAACTATATACTTACGGCAGCATTTTGGTAAAGGCAAGCAGACATCGAACCCTCGCCAAATCCGAGATCCAGTGAAGTAACTGGAAATCTACGCGCCCCTGCGTCAGAAGCAGGATGGAGAACTCGTCCATACAGAAATTAAGGTGAGAGTCTGCAGAAGGCACAGCTAGGGTTCGAGGAGGCTGAGAAGGGGAAAAAGGGGGGAATCTCACGCACAATCTAGCAGACAGTTAACTCCCTTTTCCCATCTACAGAAGGATTATTCTACGGGCCAGACAGACGAGGTATGGGGGTCCAGTCCATCTTCCAAGCACTACGCTTTACCGTGGAAGAAGTTGTAGCAGTCCAGAACGGGTCGGCGCCTCTGTGGGAATCAGGTGAGCGTTACAGAACGCGAAGACTACCAATAACTTCCTACCCAGGCGCCATGGAAACTTCCGAGACAGACCAGCTGTCCCAGCTATTAGGGGAATTACGGGCCGAAGTTAATTCCGCTCGCCAGGAGACGAATGCCCTCAGGAGGGAGTTAATTGTGTCAAAGGAACAAACTGATGATCTTGCCCGCCAGCTGTTGCAGAGTCAAGCTGGTCAAACTCCTCTACCAAGTTCAGGGGGTAGTTTCACCCCGTGGCGTCAACTAATCCAGTGCAAATCAATCTACCTGGAAACGTGCCACTGGACTCGCCTGAACGTTTTGCTGGAGATCCCAAAAGATTTGCAGTATTTATGAATCAATGCCGATTGCATTTTCTCTGCAGACCTGGGGCCTTCCCGAATGACCAAACCAATGTAGCCTTTGTACTTTCTTATCTCAGCGGCAGCGCAGCTGATTGGTCAATCCCATTGGTTACTCAAGACGACCCGATCCTTCAGAACTTTCAAGCCTTCCAGACAAGTATGGAAAGACTTTTTGCGAGGCATTCTCAGGGACAGGCCCTGGACAACGAACTCCTATCTCTACGACAGGGTAATCTGGACCTCTTAGCTTACATTGCAACCTTCAATAGGTTAGTTGTGGAAACAAGATGGCCCGAGGATAAGAGAATTACGCTATTCCATCGAGGTCTACGTGGAGAACTTAAAGATGTCTTGGCCCAGGTCGTAAATCCACCCAGGACTGCTTGGACTATATTGACTTAGTGGTCCAACTAGATCACAGGCTTCAAAACAGAAAAGCAGATCGGTCCAGGTTTGAAACCCGGGGTTTTGCCAAAGCCCAGGTTCACCCCAAGGGTGTCGATGCTACTGAACCTATGCAGATTGGAGTAGTCAAGGGACCTTTGACCCAAAGGGAGCGTGAAAGAAGACGGCAAATGCAATTGTGCCTCTACTGTGGAACTTCAGGACACTTCTTGCGAGACTGCCCTGTAACACCGCCCAAAAAGGCGGTAGGAGCCACGGATAAAGATCTTATAGAATCTGAGCCGGGAAACGACCACGCCCGACAAGCGTAGAGGTCCGCTTGCCGAGCTTAAAAACCAACTCTTTGACCTCGCACTTCACCATGCCAATGGTCCTCGTAAATCCAAAGCAGCCTGAACGGTTGCATGCAATTAAGGCATACATCGATAGTGGGGCTATAGGAAACTTCGTGGATCGTGAATTGGCTTCTAGGATGAACCTCCCTCTTTGCCCTAAAACCAATAAAGATGTCATCACCACTGTGGATGGAACCGAAATCGCCTCTGGGCCGGTAACTCACTCCACCACGGAAGTGACATTACTGGGTCAAGACGGGCATCGGGAGGCAATGGTGTTTGAGGTAATCAAGGCTCTGCAATTTCAAGTAATTCTAGGAATCCCTTGGTTGGAAACACACAATCCTCAAATTGATTGGCGAGTAAAGAGGATAACCTTTCCAGAGTGTGCACAAACCTGCTATCCACGAAATACAAGCATTGGCCTAGCTACCGTAACTCCTGTCAGTTTGCAAATACCGCCAGAGTACCAAGAGTTTCAAGACGTCTTCCAAAAGGAACAGGCCAATACTCTACCGCCCCACAGGTCATACGATTGCCAGATAGATCTACTTTCCGGTGCAACACCCCCTTGCAGCAGGATCTATGCCCTTACCGAGCCCGAGAATCTTCATTTACGACAATATCTGGACCAGTACTTAGCCAATGGTTTTATTCGCCTGTCTAAGTCTCCTGCATCCTCGGCTTTATTCTTCGCACCAAAAAAAGAAGGCGATCTCAGAACTTGTATAGACTACCGCGCACTGAACCAGATAACTGTCAAAAACAGATACCCTTTGCCTTTGATCCCTGAACTCCTTGACCAAGTGAAAGATGCCTGCATATACACCAAGCTAGATCTCCGGGGGGCTTACCATCTAGTGCGAATCAAAGAAGGCGATGAATGGAAAACTGCCTTCCGCACTAAATATGGGTTGTTCGAGTACCAAGTTATGCCTTTTGGACTGTGCAATGCACCGGCTGCCTTCCAATATTTCATGAACGATGTCCTCAGGGAACTCATCGATGTTTGTGTTATCGTATACATCGATGACATTCTTGTATACTCCTCTTCAGAATCTGATCATCGAAACCATGTCAGGGCAGTCCTCGAGAAATTGCGCCAACACAAACTATTTGCTAAACTTGAAAAATGTGTTTTCCATGTCACGGAAGTCGAATTTCTAGGTTTTATCCTGACACCTAAAGGAGTCCACATGGACTCACGAAAAGTGGATGCTATCCTCAAATGGCCATCACCCAGCTCTGCAAAAGGTGTTCAAAGCATGCTTGGCTTTGCCAATTTTTATTGCAGGTTCATTCCGGAGTTTTCACGGGTGGTTCAACCCATCACTGCACTCTTAAGAAAAAATAAATGTTTTGAATGGTCTAAAGAAGCTGAGCAAGCTTTCAAGAACTAAAAGCTAAATTTACTTCTGCACCCGTATTGAAACACCCGCGCCCGGATCTCCCTTATATCGTCGAAACCGACGCATCCAGTCTAGCTATGGGAACTGTCCTTTCTCAAAGGGACCCAGAGACTAACCAACTGCATCCCGTTGCGTTCTGGTCCAGAAAATTCTCGGCTCCCGAGATTAACTACGCCATCACGTACAAAGAACTGTTAGCGATTAAATCTGCTTTTAAGGCCTGGCGACATTATCTCCTTGGCGCAAGACATACCATCACGGTGATCACCGACCATCGGAATTTGCAGTAGTTGAAAACCGCCAAGGCTCAGTCATCTCGACAGCTCCGTTGGGCTCTGTTTTTTGCTAAATTTGATTTCATAATCACCTACCGTCCTGGCTGTAAGAATGGCAAAGCGGATGCTCTATCCCGAATTGGAATGGGGGACATAGTCACTAACTCAGAGCCTGTGCCGATAATTCCCGAACAGAGGATCTTAGGTATGACTTCTTCACAATCGCTAGAAAATATCTAAACTAGAGTTAAACAACTCCTGGACCCAACAGACTTGCAGGACTGGGTTCAAAAGGGATCTGATTTTACTGTAGATAACGATTTACCTTATTTCCGAGGACGATTATTTCTTCCACACACGGATTTACAAAAGCTAGTTGTTTCTTGTTATCATGATACACTAATAGAGGGACACCCCGGCATTGCCAAAACTGAGGAAAAGGTGAAAAGACAATTCTGGTGGCCTTCTTGGCGAAAAGATGTAAAATCATTTGTGATGTCCTGTGGTGTGTGCGCCCAAAATAAAGGCCAAAAGAAAAGACCAGCCGTTCTTCTTCAACCGTTAGACATTCCACCATCGCCCTGGCACACCCTGTCATTGGATTTTATTACGGACTTACCCCCCTGTTCAGGATATAACACTATTCTTGTTATTGTGGATTTATTCTCCAAGATGGCACACTTCATTCCATTAAAAGGTTTACCTTCAGCTTCGGTTCTAGCTAAAGAATTCCTTGAAAATGTTGTCCGGTTACACAGATTTCCGTCTGTGCTGATTTCAGATCGAGGAAGCCAATTTATTTCCCACTTTTGGCGTAGATGTTGTCAATTGGCACAAATCGATGTAAGACTATCAACCAGTCATCACCCCCAGACCGATGGTCAAACAGAAAGAACGAACTAGACTCTCGAACAATATTTACGTTGTATGCTGCAACAATCTGAAAGTAACTGGAAAGATATTCTTTGGATAGCTGAATATGCATATAATAATCCTGTGCACTCTGGAACTGGGCAAAGTCCTTTTTACACTTTATATGGGCTTCACCCTCGAACCTCTGACCTGGATCCACCTCATGATCTCGGAACACCCGCAGTGGACCAGCCGCATACCGCAATTACCAAAGCCTTCAAAGAAGCAACTGAACATTTACAACAAGCCAAGAAAAGATACAAGAAAAGTGCTGATCGGCATCGAAGTGAGGCACCTCAGTACCAGATTGGGGACCAAGTCTGGCTGGCTACCAGACACTTATCACTCAAAGGACCTCAAACTTTTAATCCCAAATACCTGGGACCATATTCCATTACGGCCATAATCAATCCTGTGGCCGTTAAACTGGATTTACCATCTCATATGCGAATACATCCTGTTTTTCATGTGTCACTTTTGAAACCTGTGCAAACTGGAACCAGACTAATCAAGACTCCAGAACCCATTCAAGTGGAGGGAGAACCTGAGTTCGAGGTGAAGAACATTTTAGATTCTAAAATGATAAGATCAAGGCTTTTCTATCTAATCGATTGGACGGGTTACGGGCCTCAAGAGAGGTCATGGGAACCCCATGACCATGTACATGCTCCTCGGTTAATTAAAAAATGTCACCGGACCTTCCCAGACAAACCAAAACCCCCGGGGAAAACAACCTTGGGAGGGGCCTTCGGGGGGAGTGCTGGCATGATGCCTGCTCCCGAGGAGCCAGGTCAGGCCCAGCGTCCCCGGAAGCAGACTTCATTCTCACCAAGCAGGACCCAGCAAACCCCTATAGGGGCTCTTTGGACCTTGTCCAGGCGCCTTTGGCGCCAGGCTCATAAAAGGCATCTGTCCTGGCGCCATAGGTGCCAGGCTCATAATGCAGAACATTTGGTAATGCTTGGGTGAACTCACCTGAGGCAGACCATGCTGCATACTCACCCGAGGCAGACCATGCTGTCTGAAGCTCCAAGCCAACTAAGGCTGGGGAGGAACTATTTTCTTTCAGGAACTCTTTTCTTACTCGGGTGGGGCCAGTGGAAGAACACTCACCTGAAGCTCTTCCAAGGCTATTTAAACCACGCCCGGATGGCGTTATTCTGCATCTGCAGTAGGACGCTCACCGAGTCGGCTCCTGCATCCTGGCTCCTGCCACGCCCGCCAGCACCCGGAACACCTGCAAGGAGAGAAAGGCAAGCATTAGGACATTACCTACCTTCATCCAGCATCCGGATTCTTCACTCCGTCGATCCTGCAAAAGAAAGTCAATAGTTAGAAACGCATCTCATCGCTCGCTGCAGCGCCGCTTCCACTTACCTTCACGTGGCGCTGTCTAGCTCTTCAGCGGTCATAGGCGACATCGGCCGCATCCCAGCACCTACGGAAAAGAAAGACAATAGTTAGAAGCTCTCCGCTTCTCACGCTGCCGTGCCGCTTCCACTTACCTTCACGTGGCGCCGGCAACCTTTTCAGCGCCCATAGGCGACATCGGTCGCATTCAAGACCTACAGAGAAAAAGGACAAAACAAGGTGAGCAACGAACTAATTGCAAAAGGACAGATTACTCACCTTAAGTCTTACCTGAATTTTGTTGGGACCTCAGTTCCCTTTTCGGGTCGGAGCAGCTTTTCTGGCTTTTCCGTACCCCGGCCCCTATGGGGAAATAAGACACACTCATTAAGGTGTCGGAGCAAACCACTACGGCACACCTTCATTAAAAGTACTCACCTGAGCTTACCTCGGCGAATCCATTCCTCCACACGGATTTCTCACCTAGTCCCTGAAAATTAAACAAAGGCCAAGGGACAAATAAGACTTGATCTTTTGAACTATATACTTACGGCAGCATTTTGGTAAAGGTAAGCAGACATCGAACCCTCGCCAAATCCGAGATCCAGTGAAGTAACTGGAAATCTAAGCGCCCCTGCGTCAGAAGCAGGATGGAGAGCTCGTCCATACAGAAATTAAGGTGAGAGTCTGCGGAAGGCACAGCTAGGTTTCGAGGAGGGTGAGAAGGGGAAAAAGGGGGGAATCTCACACACAATCTAGCAGACAGTTAACTCCCTTTTCCCATCTACAGAAGGATTATTCTACGGGCCAGACAAACGAGGTTTGGGGGTCCAGTCCAGTCCATCTTCCAAGCACTACGCTTTACCATGGAAGAAGTTGTAGCAATCCAGAACGAGTCGGCACCTCCGTGAGAATCAGGTGAGCGTTACATATATGGAATGTGGAGTTACAGCACGCATCACATCTATATGGAATGTGGAGTTCCAGCATGTATCACATCTATATCGAATGTGGAGTTCCAGCACGCATCACATCTATATGGAATGTGGAGTTCCAGCACGCATCACATCTATATGGAATGTGTAGTTCCAGCCTGCATCACATCTAATATGGAATGTGGAGTTCCAGCATGTATCACAGTTCCAGCATGCATCACCTCTATATGGAATGTGGAGTTCCAGCATGCATCACATCTATATGGAATGTGGAGTTCCAGCATGTATCACATCAATATGGAATGTGGAGTTCCAGCATGCATCACATCTATATGGAATGTGGAGTTCCAGCATGCATCACATCTATATGGAATGTGGAGTTCCAGCATGCATCACATCTATATGGAATGTGGAGTTCCAGCATGCATCACATCTATATGGAATGTGGAGTTCCAGCATGCATCACATCTATATGGAATGTGGAGTTCCGGCATGCATCACATCTATATGGAATGTGGAGTTCCAGCATGCATCACATCTATATGGAATGTGGAGTTCCAGCATGCATCACATCTATATGGAATGTGAAGTCCAGCATGTAGCACATCTAGATAGAATGGGAAGGTTCAGCATGTAGCACATCTAGATAGAATGGGAAGGTTCAGCATGTAGCACATCTAGATAGAAATGTGGTGTCCAGCATGTATCACATCTTTGTGAAGTTTAGCCTGCTGTAAAGAAGGCATGGCATCAAAGTAAGATAGACACAAGTAATAACAGTTCAAGGGTGTTTATGAGCTTTAATCAGGGGTGTGAAAAACGCCTATCTAAACCTAAACCTAAGATGGGAGCAAGTTATGACCATCAAATAATGATTATACAGTCCTAGTGGAGTCTAGTTAAATCAGAAGGGCCTATACTTAAATAAAACAATTGCCATTCCTTACCACTATGCTACAAAATAGTGTGGGTTAATGTTAACAAAAGAAAGAAGTGTTCACAAAATGATAAGTAAGGATGCTTAGGGCATTGTCCTCCATTACCAACATTTTTGGCACGGGACAAGGCGGGTTACTTGAGCACAGCACGCTCTTGATCTTCTTCGGTATGAGATCAAAGTTCCTTTTATCAACATCTGGGCCTTCTGTGTCCAATTCACTTTTGTGCAAAGTCTCTTGCTTCAGAGAGCCAGATTCGCCAGATTAAAAACAAAGGAAAGTTCCTTCCTTAATATTCACATCGGGCGATTTACTCTTCACCCTGGATCCCCCGCTTCCGGGCTCAGATCCCCAATAGTCACAATTAGTCCCCCTCAGACCAATTTCAGTTCATAGGCATCCCATGTCAGGTTCACAGTTGCCACAACAATATCTTCTTGGGTGAGTTTACTCTTCACCTCGGATCCCCCTTTGTCGGGCTCAGATCCCCTTTTGCACAATTAGTCTCCCTCTGCCGGGTTCAGACCAACTTTAAATCACTGGCATCCCTCAGTCGGGTTCACAGTTGCCACAACAATATCTTCGTGGGTGAGATTTACAGTTCACCCTGGATCCCCCTCTTCTGGGCCCAGATCCCCTTTTGGCAATCATTCACCCACAGCCGGGATCAGACCAATTTCAGCTCGTAGGCAAACAAAAACATTTGAATGTGCACAGTCTTCCACTTAACCAACTGCAGGATGTGAGAAACTCATGGTGACAGCAAGTAAGACAGACACAAGTGATCACAGTTCAAGGGTGTTTATTGAACGATGAATTCTGTATGAAGGTTGGAAAAACGCCTAATCTAAGCCTAAATCTAAGATGGGAGCATGCGTCAATCATCAAATGAAAGATAAAGCAGTCCTAGTGGCGTTGTGTCAAAATAAAAAGAGCCTATACTAAGCAACCTATTGCCACACCTCACAAATAATACAAAAAGGAGTGTGGGATAGTTCTTAAGAAAAGAAAGAAGTATTCTAAAAAAATATGTCAGGATGCAGTTGTCTGGGTCTCCCTTCCCCACCTTTTGGACATGGGGCAAGATGGGAGCTTGGGGCACAGCACAGTCTCGGGCTTCTCCAGTATGAGATGACAGTTCCAATGGCAGCTCTCAGGACACACTCTTGGGCACTCCTAGCATGGGATGATAGTACAGCTTTTAACCCTCAAGCTTTCCGTTATCAGGGCTGTCAATGGCCAAGTCTCGTTTCACTTGAATGTCTCTTGCCTTCGAGGACCTGATGTGTTCAAACAACAAAACAGAAGTTCCTTTAACAAATGAAAAGTTTGTTCCCAATGTTCGCTGGATGATGGGTTCACCCCTGGGTCCCCCCTCTTCTGGGCGCTGACCCTTCTCAATTGTTTATCACAGTTTCACGTAGGGTGATGACTTCACCCCTGGGTCCCCCTCTTCTGGGCGCGGACCCTTCTCAATTGTTTATCACAATATTTTACAGTTCCTTTAACCAAACAGCTTTGGGTGATAGCTTTACCTCTGGATCTCCCTCGGTCGGGCTCAGACCCCTCTTCTCTTTATCTTGTTTTGTGACGGCTTCACCCCTGGATCTCCCTCAGTTGGGCTTAGACCCCTCTTGCCTTTAACTTCTTGGGTGACGGTTACACCCCTGGATCTCCCTCAGTCGGGCTCGGACCCCTCTTGATTTCTTTTTCACTTTATTCTCAAGTGCTACGGGATTCACTTCCCTTGTTTTCAATCAATGCAGGATTCACATCCCTTGTTTTCTCTCAATGTGGGAATCACTTCCCTTGCTTTCAAAGTGCTTGTAGATCAAAGGTTTTCAATTGTACAGAGTTTTTGCTCGACCCTCTGTATGACCACCTTGACCTATTGCGCTGGCCCTCCTATGGCCTTCTGGTACTTGTAGTTTCTCTCATTTGGGGCCTGACCAGAGTCTCTTAAATTAGCACCCACTTGGTGGCACTTTTCCCTCCGCAACTGGTCTCCCCTATACACCTTTACAGTTCATTCAAAGTTCATCAGCTTTGGTTCAAAGGTTGCCACTTCCCGATTCCCGCTCAACACATTCTGGTTCTTATCGGCTCTCCTCTCGACTCACCGGCTTTGATGAACCGCTTGGCAGTTGCCTCTCTGGAGTCAAGGCTGTTACCAAGGGAACGGAATCTTCCCTCACTCCTGCTTATCGGCATAGGTTTGCCCTGTGTACCGCTCACATCTGCTGCAGGACACTTGTGCTATTGTTCGCGGTCTTAGGCTCTCTTCCACGAAGGCTCTACAGGTCTGGAACGAAAAGGACAAAGTCACTTCTCACCTCGACAACCTCTCGCTTCCTGCTGCCTTTCTCCTTCTGTTGAACTGCCACGTGTTAGCTGTCTCGTTGTGCTGTCTGCCATGCTTACCTTGCTCATACTGTGCTCTCTGGCTCCACCTTTCATCCCTGAGGGGAAAAGGAAGGGCCATCTGGTGTGTGTGGTTCAAGTATGTGTTGGAAAGGGAACATTTTTGATGTCAGAGCATCCTACAGAGTCGGAATGGAAAGAGGTGTTTTATGGTATCATATCCTTCATATTTAGGTTTGGGGTACTCTTGGAAGAATAGGTTTTGGAGGGTTTGTTAAATAGATGAGAATGACCGGGATGAAGAACAGAACATAGGGGATCGTGGGGATGGTAGTGTTCTGTTATAGTAGATTGTCCCCTGAAGTGATAATCAGGGGGACGGGATTGGTAGGGTTTGCAGGGTAAGCAGGAATAACTTGGGTTGTAACATGAACAAAGGGGATTGTGGGAATCGTAGTGTTTTGTCTGATCAAGTAGGGAATGTGGAAAATGATACTCAGAGGAACGGAAAGAAGAAGGATATGGAGTATTCAAATGGAGACCTGTGAAACAAAGATTCTGGGAGTTATGCTTTTTGGGTGGAACCGGGTTTGGAACCTTAGAGGATTGATTACGTATGTGGGGTTTGTTGGATCTGGGCCAGAGAGATCTAACAGGAGTAATGGAGATAGATGCAATACAGCCCATGAAAGACTCAGATATCTCGTCCTTCTCTCCTTCTCTGGCACAATACCGCCTCTCACCTGGGGTATTCCCCCAAGCATAACCCGGGTTCCCCTATGCAGGTGATCCTCCCCCACTGGTCCACCCCCAGGGACTGGATCCAACAGCATGGCCATGTCCTGGCCACCTGAAGAATGGATTGCCGAGGTTTCACTGAGAGAACACCCTCAGGATGCTCACAAGGACCACTTCAATTTCACTGTTCAATAATATTTTACACTCTCAGGGTGGGCGAGGGCGGTGGTACCAAACAGAAACCTTCAAGGGAGCACCCACGTGGCGCTGGACCACTCTGTATCTGGTACCTATTTTGGATTTTACAGTTCAATCACACACACTTTCTTTGTGCATACAATGTTGGCACTTGCAACCTTGAGCATCACACAGCCTGGTCTGTTATCAGTTTCTCCCGACTCACCGGCTGTGCTGAACTTGTTGGCGTTGCTTTGCTGTCAGAGTCAAGGATAGTATCAGGAGGCAATCGCTTCTCCCCACCTTGGCTATCAATGCGGGAGGGCTCTGTGTACCTTTAACACACACCACACCACTCATCAGCTGTGATTCCTGGTCTTATGTTTCTTTTCCTTGAGGCCTCTAGGAAGTCGCGATCCTTTCTTGAAAAGAGCAAGGGTAATTCCCTCCTTGTCGTTCTCTTTGGTCTCGCCGCCTTTCTCCTCAGTTTAAACTGCCATCCCGGCGTAGCTGCTTCCTCGTGCATTTGGCCTTGCTCAGAGTGTGCTTTCATGCTCCACCTTTTATCCTTGTGGGGCAGTGTGATGGAAGTCAGGTGTGTGTAGATATCAGTCATTGCCTGACTCTGCCTAGCCCTTGTGTTGGGACATCTCAGGTATACGGCTCTGGTGTTAGTCCGTTGACACTCACAATGAACTGTCTGTGAGAAAGTGTTCAGGTCGGAAAAGGGGGGATGAGTTTCCAGATATCCTATATGGTAGGATGGGGAAAAGGTGTCACAAGGAAGGGGATACCGCATCTCACCCTTCGGTGTTCCACCTCCACTCCCCGAAGACCTCCCATCCAGGTGATCCTCCTGCACTAGTCCAGCCCCAGGAACTGGATCCAATAGCGATGGCCGTGTCCTGGCCACCTGGATGACATATTCGCGGGGACTAGTGGGTGAGACACCTTCAGGTTTCTCACATATCCTTCCCCCATGCAAGGTGGATATGCCTGTTCTTTCTCTTGGTTCTTCGTTGTTAAGACCTGGAAGAAAACAGGGAGGTGATATGTCCAAGTACTTTCGCATATTCCATTGATTTTCTTTGAATGGTGTAGATAGAGGTGGAATGGTTTTATTGGTCTCTCTATAGTAACCTATGAATTGTTGCCTTGGATTTCATAGGTTCTGATTTTTCCCCAGTCCCATATTGGAGAGCTTTGGGAGTAGTAATTTGACTGCCAGCAATTCTGGGGTAGAAAATCTCCAAAGGGAGGTGGGGTTTCCTGCAAGACAATAGAGAAGGTAGGGAAGTCCCGCCCTAGAATAACTTCCTCAGGGAGTCCATGAATGATGGCAGAAGATATTAACAGAACTCACCCCGGATAATAATGTGTACAGGTATTTTGGGGACACCTCATTGTCCCCATGTACACAGGTAACTTTAACTAGGACAGCGTTTTCAAGATCCTTTGTTGTGACTAAATCAGCTTGTATAGCGGTTTACTTACTACTCGAGTCGATCAAGGCCCTTACTTGCCTTCCCTTCACCTTAGCCTTTTCATATTTAAAGTCAGCAGAAGACTGACATAAACATATTCATTTATTTATTTTTGCCATTGATATAGTGCGCCTAACCCGGAGGCATCTGGGCGCTTAACTTACATAGCTACACACAGAGATCATATGGTAGATTACATTATTTGTTACAGGTTACAAGTATACACGCATAGTACAGATTAAAGAAGTGTTCATTTAGTTACATCACATGCTTGCAAGGTTGAGATGCAAAAAAAGCCCTGTGTAAAGAGGTGGGCTTTCAGTTGTTTTCGAAATGTCCAGAAGGAGTTTTTGGCTCTCAGTTTTGTTGGTAAGGTGTACCATTGTTTAGTGGCTAATGTGGGGAAGTTGCTGCCTCCTGCCTTTTGTAAATTGAATCTAGGTGTGGCTAGTAAGTTCATGTTGGCTGAACGGGCATGCCTGTCAGTTTGAGATCTCGCTACTTTGTCTGCGATGTAGGTGGGTGCTACTTTGTTTATATATTTATGAGTCGGGGTGAGAGTTTTGAAATTGATACGTTCCTGAATGGGTAGCAGGTGCACATCGTGTCTAACCTTAGAGATATGGGAAGCTTTTGGAATGTTGAGAGCCACCCAAAGGGCATTGTTTTAGAGTACTTGGAGTTTTTTGATATTTTGAGTCATAGTGCCGGCATACAGGGCATTGCAGTAATCCAGCCTGGACAGTACAAGGGCTCTGGCTAGCATGATACGACTGTCAGTAGACAAGAAAGGTCTACAGGCATTGATGAAATTGCAAGTTTATGCAGTTGCAGACGCTGTAGCATTGACTTGTTTAGTTAGTGTGAGTGACGCGTCCAGGTAAAAACCAAGGGTTACTTCTTTGGCAACTTTAATGATGTTCCATCAACGCTAAAGGTTTTGAAGGCGTTGTTTAGTTTAGTCTCTCGAGCAAATTGCTGTAAGAGAACAGGGAAGTGTAAAAGGAACTAGGGAAAAAACTAAAAGGGGGACAGAAGAAAGAGGGGGGCCCACTCGCAGAAAGGATGGAAAGGCAGAAACGTGTCGAGACGGATAAAGGAATAGGAAACCGCAGGCCACGGTAGGCACGATAAAGAAATAAAGAAAGAAAGACGCCAAGAACACGGGAGAAAAACAGAGCAAACAGAAATTATAAAAGGTGGAAATAACGGAAGATTAGAGAGCAGAAGATACGTGATGGAAGAAAAACAGGCAAAAAAGGAGCCTGTAAAACTACAAAAACAAAAGGGGGCAGCTGTAAGCAGAGAGGGAGTGAGCAAGTACGGTAACAAACACAGCGTTACCTTCCGAGTAGCAGTGAAGGTGCAACGCACGGAAACGCTGCACTAGCCCAGCTGAACGCGTAGGCCACCTTAGGTTGCAACAACTAGACTGCTGAACCTAGATGGCCACCGACGTAATAGCACAGCTAATGGCGCTTCCAAGAGTTCCATAGTCGACATGCAGAATGCATGACAGTATGTCCCCTTCGCCTCGGGGGGCCCGATTGTGGACCCTTCGGATGAGTAAAGGAGCGTGTTAGTGTCTCTTTGTTTCCCATGTACGTTCTGCAGCAGGATACCCCTTCCAATGCACCAGGTATTGTAGAACCCCGTGATGGTAACGGGAATCCACTAGATAAGAAACTTTGGATTCTGCTGGTCCGGGTGGGGTCGAGCTAGCATGCTTCTTTTGCTTCCTCTTGTAAGGATCGGGTTGGTAAGGCTTCAGAAGAGAGGTATGGAAGACAGGATGGACGTTTTTAAGGTGGGATGGTAGCTTGAGGTGAAAAGCTGCTGGATTAACCCTTTCGATGATTTGAAAGGGTCCAATATATCTAGGCACAAATTTCCCAGCATGTGTCCATCGAGGTAGGAACTTTGTGGCCAGCCAGACCTTGCTTCCTTCTGTCCACAGCAGAGTGGCTTGCCTTTTCTTGTCGGCCCAGACTTTATAGGACTGATGGCTGGCATTCAGAGTCTCGCTGGCTTGTTTATGAGTGTCCTTGAGGCTTTGCAGTAGTTGCTCAATAGCAGGTAACTTAGAAGGATGCAACTTGGCAAGAGGAATATGTCTTGGGTGATGCCCATAGGTGCAATAAAAAGGCGACATACTGATGGCGGTATGTCTCGTATTATTATAGGCAAATTCTGCCATGGGGAGGAATGCATGTCACGATCTTGGCCTTGCGCGGAGGTAGCACGTACACCTACCTCCCCGTTGGGTCTTGGGGCCTGGGAGTGTTTATAACACAGGCTTCCGCGACCCTCCGGGGAAAGAGGGTTAGGGTCCGCTGGTTGGTTAGGTTGGGGTGATTAGGAAAACCGGGTAACAAGGTAGGGAAAGGGAGAGGAGGGATAAGGGAAAGCTGAATGATTAGATGTATTGCCCCTCCGGGGGTTCTGCTTAAGCAATTAACACTGCACACACTAAGGAACACGCTATCTAGCAGTTTGCATATTACCCACTGATCTACAGAACATATGAGCACCACACATAGGAATCACAATGCCATAAGGTAACAAGGGAAAGCACTTAGCTTCGGGTGTCAGCAGGAGACTCGGGGTTAATTCACCAGTGTTCTTTCTTGCTGAGCGAACAACGGAACTCCGCTACAAGAACCAAAAAACAGGAGTGAGCACACATACGCTTGAAATATGGAGCGCTCTTGACATGACATACCGCCGGAACCCGGCATAAACATTAGCCACGTTACAGGTAGACAAATACAAATAACTCGTGTCTGATAAATGTTAGCCACAGTTAGATCTAACACGAGTGACTGAGCTCCGGCTCGCAATGTAGCGAATGAGCAATGCCGGCGCTCCGTTCGTGAATTAGCTGTGCCGGAGTTCCGGCCGTAAGGACTGCAAGGGTTAAAGTCGGGAAGCCCGACTCCGCGCTTCGCTACTTGGCGTGGAGCTGTGCGGCTTCAAATATCACAATGCCGCCGGACTCCGAAACGCCACTGACTACAAGCGTAATGCACACGGAACGAGTGTCAAGAATTAAATGCACTTATCTGTAGGACTCAGCGGGGCCTGCAGAGTTCGCAGGCGGGGTGTGGCCCCGCTGATAGCTGCCTGCCCGCTGGAAACACGTCTTGCCTCTTCGAATTCCGTAGCGCAAGCAGCGCTCCACGTGTTTCGGGCGCGCATGCGCGTTTGTACTGGGCGGGGTCCAGAAGCCTTCCAGTGTCTCTCCTGCACGCGAGGCTGCTGGGAAATGTAGTCCGGTGTCTCTTTTCCTTGTTTTGGAAGGGCTAGGGGGCTGGTTTGTCCACGCCTAGCCCTTTGCCTGCAAAGGACACAAAGCAAGGTCCTAAAATAAAGGGGTTTTAACCTCTTGCCACCACTTACAGTACTTTGGTGCTGCATGCTCCCTCCAACCACCTGGGGTATCCTGACAATGCACACCAGTCTTCCTGTTTCTTACCACAAAAACAACAGAGATTTTGTTCTAAGGTGTAATTAAATCTCTCAGTCAGTCTGTTGCTTTGAGGATGGAAACCAGACGAGAGGGCGCATTCAATACCCAATTGTTTGCAAAGGGAACCCGAGAATTTTTAGGTAAATTGTGGGCCTCAATCGGACACTACGGTATCAGGGAGACCATGGAGTCGTACGATGGTTCTCAGAAATACTCTGGCCATCTCCAGAGCCGTAGGTACTCCCTTCAAAGGAGTGAAGTGGGCTAGTTTGCTTAGAGTGTCTACAGTTACCATGATGGCTGTATTGCCTTCAGAGCAGGGCAGCTCTATGATAAAATCTGTAGAGATGTGGGTCCAAAACTGTACCGGTGCTGGTTCCTGTTGAAGCAATCCTATGGGCTTAGAAGTCTGTTACTTGTTTGAGGTGCAGATGGGACAGGAGGATACATAAGTCTGAACGTCTTGACTCCAGTCAGGCCACCAGAACAGTATAAATACCCTAACAGCTGGGAGCACACCTATTTAGTTATAATATTCAGAAAAAAAAATCAGAATATTAGGGGGTGCAAGGGAGACAAACCAACCCTGACACTAGGTGGTATACAACAGTAGAAAAACAGTAGATGCCCACAGTCTTGTGAAACACTCCCGTCCCTCGCACGCCCTATGTGTGTCGCAGAAATACAACCAAATATTTATACAATTCAATAAAGATTCTTAATTCATATCACGTTGCTTGTGCAGTGTATATTTTTTATCAATTTCAAACATAATTTTCAAGCATGATTTCTCATCAACAATAATATTCAAGTGACAAAATGTAAAGATTCTTCAAAAAATATATATCCGTCTTCAAACTAGAAATTTGGCTAGAGATATGTTGTAAATTAGCAACAATTATACTCATTGTTCAACTCATATTCAATATTCCATATTGGGTAACATGTCTCTAATCTGCTCGACGTGTTTCAGGAATTATTCCCTTCTTCTGGAGCTGCTAGTTCCTCTTTTGTACTTCCTTCCTTTCTACAGATGATTAAATCAAAAAGTAATATTTCAGTTATTATATTCATATGTGATTTCAAATATTCTATGTATCTGTCATATTTAGTTCTGGGATTGAGTAATCACCTGGATGATGCTCCAAAATGTGTAGGTTTCTATTGCATTTAAGGCACGGTACTTTATATTCTGGATATGTGTCCCAGATGGATCTGTAGCCACCTGCGGGTATAACAATAGAACAGTCTAGACAGGGGATCCCTGGTAGCACATATGCCTCTGTGGCCAGCCAGAGGTGAATCATGGCACCAAGAGAGGGCAAGAGCTTGATGAGTCTTTTCTGGTAGATACAAGGCGTGCCCTTTAAAGAGAAGTCCCTCTCTTTCTTCTAGACCTGTTCCTTGACTAATCTTCTTGGGTTCGCAAAGTAATTTGGTTCGGACGTCAAGTAGAAAGGTGTTAGCTACAGCCTTGAAATCTTTGCCTGCTAACAACAAGTCATGACCCAGGTTAACCCCAGAGTCAGACCCATAAATATGAGATAAGGCATCAGCCATTATGTTTTCTTTGCCAGGTAGGTATGTGACTTCAAAGTCAAACTGGGAGAAGAAATATGCCCAGCGGGCATGTCTGGCATTACGGCACTCCATTTGCTGAAGGACACAAAGATTGCTATGGTCTGTGCGGACTGTGAACCGATGCATAGCCCCTTGGAGAAGATGCCGCCACTCCTCACAGGCATGTTTGATGGCCAACAATTCCCTTTCAATAACGGAATAGTTCCTTTCACTGGGAAGAATGGTTCTGGAAAGGTAGGCACCGGATGCTCCAAACAGTCCTTACCCTTCTGAAGAAGAGCTGCACCTATTGCCCCCCCCCTGAGGCGTCGGCTTCAACGACGAAGGGTAGAGCTTGGTTGGGCTGGATAAGGATCGGTGCCATTGTGAACGCCTCCTTTAAAACTTGAAAGGTAATATCTGCCTCTTGGGTCCAGCAGAATTTCACTCCCTTCTTTAATAAGGAGGTGATCGGAAGAACCAGATTGGAAAAGTCTGAGATGAAGTGCTAGTAAAAATTTGCTAGACCCAGAAAACGTTGTATGTCTTTAACATTTCTGGGTGCATGCCTTTGCATGACTAGTTCAATCTTACTTGGATCCATGTGGATGCCTTCTTGAGACAAGATGAAGCCAGATAGGACACAGAGGGTGAGTCAACGACGCCCTTTTCGGGTTTGGCATAGAGTTGGTTCCTAAGCAGTCGTTCCAACACTACTCGAACGTGTCTTCTGTGTTCAGAGAGCGATGACAAATGAACCAGGATGTCATCTAAGTATACCACCATTGTGGTGTATAAGAGGTCTGCAAACAATTTGTCTATAAAATGCTGAAACACAGTGGGAGCGTTCACCAGGCCAAAAGGCATGACTCGATATTCGAAATGACCTAGTGGCATCCTGAAAGTTGTATTCCACTCAACTCCCTGTCTGATTCGGAGCAGGTGGTATGCTCCTCTCAGATCCAACTTGGTGAAAAATGATGCGCCTTGTACAGCCTCCAGCACTTCTTTTAACAGGGGCATCGGGTACCGGTCCTTGATGGTAAGTTGGTTTAAGCCACAATAGTCAATACAAGGCCTGATTTCCGTTGAACCCTTCTTTGGGATAAAGAACAATGAGGCTCCTTCCGGGGACTTGGACTCCTGGATGAGTCTGTTTTGTAAAATACTGTCCAAAAATTCTTTGACGTACTTTCGTTCTGGAAGAGACAAAGGATACATCCTCCCAAATGGGATTGATGCATTTGGTACGGTTTCTGTAACACAGCCTTCGCTTCTGTGAGGAGGAAGAGAGTGTGGCTGTTTGTCGATAAATACTTCCAGATATTCTCAGTAATGAGCTGGTACCAGGTGTAGACATGCTGCTAGCAAAGGACCTTCCTTGCAGGATTGCAAAGGTTAACAAGGATGGTTTAGGCATTCTTGAAGACAATAGGATGATGAGAACTGTATGGTGTTGGCAGTCCAGTTGATGATAGGGTTGTGGCGGCGCAACCACGGGATCCCCAATATTACTGGAAAATGTGGTGCCTTGATAAGATCAAACACCATCTCTTCCTGGTGCTGGAACAGCTGAACGTGAAGAAGGAGTGTTTCATGTGTAATGGGACCAGGGGATAGAGGATTTCCATCTACTCCTTCTACAGGAATGGGCTGAGTCTTGGTAAGGATGGGTAAGTTGTTTTCCTTAGCCCAAGAAACGTCAGTTCCGAGCAGCACCACAATCCAGCATGGCTAAGGGTTCCGAAGAGGAGGAGGATCCCATGGCTAGTTTAACTTGAAATACCATCAACTGGTTGTCTTCTCTGGTAGAGTGAGAATATGTATTGTTACAGAGATTCAGACCTTCATCCCCGGACTTTACCCTGTTCATGTTCGGGGAGAGGAGTTTGCCTGATGGCGTGGAGGAACTTCTGGACAGTTTCGAAGTAGGTGGTTGTTGGACCCACAATACATAGAGAGGCCAAGATCCTTCCTTCTCTTCCTTACTTCAGCTGTCAAGGGTCCTCTGGCGGTGCCTATCTGCATAGGTTCTTCTCCTTGTGGTGGAAGAGGCCGTTCACCCGAAGAAGGGTGATGAGACGTGGGTGTGAGAGGTGGTTGAGATCTTCGCCTTTCTTGTCTTCTCTCTCCTAACCTAAAATTCAATCTGCAAGGTAAGTAATATGAGTTCCTGGAATGTCTGAGGTCTTGCAATGCGTGCCAACTCATCCTTAATGTGATCGTGAAGGCTACAATGAAAAAGTGTCTGTTGGGCCGAGTCTGGCCACCCTGCATACGTCTGAACATCCTGGGAGCCTTGTCGGAGATCTAGAATGGCTTCGTCGGAGGCATACTGTTCCTCCGGTCGTTTGAAACGTGTTTTGAAGAGCTGGATGAACTGGTCATAATCATTGACCGAGGGATCAGATTCAGTAATGAGGGGTGTAGCCCATGCTAGAGCATTCCCTACTAGATTTGAGACTAGAAAACCCAGTTTGGCCTTATCAGTCTAATATGCCCAAGGACGGAAAGTGAAGTACATCAAACAGGCGTCCAAAAACTCTTTTAGGGACTTTGGGTTTCCATCATACTTCCCAAAGGGTAAAGGTAATGGGGGTAAATCTCTGCTGACTTCATCTCGAGCCGCTACCTGTTGTCTCAGGTTCTGATTTTCTGATCAGAGAGATTGTACTTCAACCGTTAGCCCCTGGATGGCAGCAACGAGTTGCTGATACTGTTCCAGGGATGCCATTTGAATCTCCTTGCATTGCACTCTGACAGGATCTGAGGTCTCTTCCCTCCCTTCCTCCTCACCTGGACCTTCTGTGGAGCTGTCAGGGTGCTCTGTCTTCTTTCTTTGGCGTACGTTGAGCTTTCTTTCCGTCTTCTTCTTGGTCCTTTTATCGTGTAAATAAGGACGAGCTCCTTGGGATGCCACGCTGTCGGGAAATTGAGGAACCGAGCAGCAGAGATTCCTGGGAGCAGGTCCCTTGGAAGGGAAAAAGCCTCCTGGCGGAAAAACCTTGCTTGGCTGGATTCAATTGATTGAGTTGACAAAACTGGTGCAAATCTCCGCACACGGCTAGAATAAGTTGAGACTGAAGCCAGGCGCCGGAAATGGGAGAAGGTCAGAGGCGGATCCAAAAGGCTGAGGAAGTCTTATAAGTATCACCACAGGTAAGTCAAGTAACCTCACCACAGAGTAGAATAGGAAAATCTCTCGAGCAAATTGCTGTAAGAGAACAGCAAAGTGTAAAAGGAACTAGGGAAAAAACGAAAAGGGGACAGAAGAAAGAGGGGGGCCCACTCGCAGAAAGGAGGGAAAGGCAGAAAAATGTCGAGAAGGATAAAGGAATAGGAAACCGCAGGCCACGGTAGGCAAGATAAAGAAATAAAGAAAGAAAGCTGCCAAGAACACGGGAGAAAAACAGAACAAACAGAAATTATAAAAGGTGGAAATAATGGAAGATTAGGGAACAGAAGATACGCGACGGAAGAAAAACAGGCAAGAAGGAGCCTCTAAAACTACAAAAACAAAAGGGGGCAGCTGTATGCAGAGAGGGAGAGACCAAGTACGGTAACAAACACAGCGTTACCTTCCGAGTAGCAGTGAAGGTGCAATGCCTGGAATGCTGCACTAGCCCAGCACTTGAACGCAGCGGCCATCTTGGGTTGCAACAACTAGACCGCTGAACCTAGATGGCCGCCGACATAATGGCACAGTTAATGGCGCTTCCAAGAATCCCATAGTCGCCATGCAGAATGCGTGACAGCATAGAAAACCGATCTTCGGGTAGAATAGGTGCCACAAACACCGTTTGTGGATAAGCAGTGCTTTCAGGAATATTTTGATCGATTTCTGCGCACATGCAGATGAAAATATAGCGGCATGCTATATCAGTTGTAATATAAGCCAGGTGGGCTTACCTCGTCGCTGATGAATGCGATGGATGGCGTTGTGCTGCTCCTGCAGCGCACAGTGCTGCGGAGGCCCTCCTAGGCTCTCAGGGGAATAGAATAAATCTGCTAAAGGTCTGTAGCTCTTCTTCAGGGTCTTCCCACTTTTCACCCTTTAAACAGGATATTTCCATCGGTTCATCCCTTATATTCATCGGGAAGTATCTAGCTAGATTCCCCAATTCCCTACAGGAAAAGCAGACAGAAGGGATTGTTCTGATTCCTTTAGTGTCCTCCTTCTGCTTTCATCTTTGGTGTTAGGATCAGATCGTTTGATTTCTACTCTTTCTCTTGGAATCCCTTCCTTGATTCTATATGACCCCCCCCCCTTGTGTATCTATTCCCTGAGGTTGAGATTGGTGGTTAGGTTTGTAATCCTTCCGCTCCTCTACTCGAGGTACCGAGTGGAAGTGTTTAGCTGCCTGTGTTTTGTGCAGTTTCAATGGTCATGGCTAGGGAAGGTCAACTTAATTGCAGAAAAGGGGGGAAGGAATGAGTGAATTGTTCTAGGGTGACCATCTCTGTCAGTTCTTCTAAGGCCACAGTGATTTTGGCACGTTCACCCATTTCTAGGCATTTCTCCCTGGTGTAATCTAACGGCCCTCAACTTCTGCTGATAAAAATTGCAGGTTTGTCCCACTCTTTTTAACAACCCTGTCTTGATGATAGAAAGGTGGCTCCCTGTGGGAGATTAAGTAGTTGATAAGCGGTTTGTAGTTCACCTATCAACAGAGGAGCAAAATAGCACCATTTAAGGATCACTTCCCATCCTAGTTGTTCGGCTAGGCGTTCCAAATTGAAGAACAATGTCCTAGATCTTCGCCTTCTATGTATGGTTGAAGCACCCCCTGTGGTAGTAAGCGTCTCGCTTGCAATTCAAACAATTTAGTTACATTTTCTTGGATCCTAGCTTCGGGCTGTATTTGATGGGCCGCCAACTGGGCAATTACATTGGCTAGGTCGGCCATTTCTTCTGGGAGGACAGGGAGGAAGGTAAGGGCCCCTTCTCTGTTTTTGTCTGAATCAGAAAAGAAACAGGTCTCGACTCCCTCGGATAAAGTCTAAAAGTCATCTGATTCTTCAGATTCTGAGTTTGGCGAAGCATTTGGGGAACGGTTGATCGTCAACCCTAAAGGCTCTGCTACGGATGACAATTGCGTACCCCAAAAAAAAAAAAGGTTCAGAAGCGGGGGCTGGCGGGAGGGTTTAAAGCACTACGTCTAATAAAGGTAAGGGCTGATCGAACTTTCCGTATTATTCGATCCCACTGTTGTATATTCTAATGGGAGAGAGGAAGGGTGTCTAATAATACTTGCATTTTAAAGAACAGATCTTGTTGACCAGTTGGGATACGTAGTTGAGAGAGCAAAACCGCTTTTAGCGCGGATATGCGGTCAGAGTCAAGGAGTTCAACAATTCTATTTTCTCCTTCTGGTGGTACCACAATTATTAGCATGGATTTAAATTTTTATCAGTTGAATCAGATCCCACTCTGACACCATATATAAGGACAGCATGGTATCATAGTAAGACATACACAGGTGATCTCATTTCAAGGGTGTTTATTGAGCTTTTATCCTAAATCCTAAACCTAAATCTAAGATGGGAGCAAGCTATGACCATCAAATAATAATAATACAGTCCTAGTGGAGTCTAATCAAATCAAAAAGACCTATACTAAAAAAGAACTATTGCCAATCCTTACTACTATGCTACAAGATAGTGTGGGGATAATGTTCACAAAAAGAAAGAAGTCTTCAGAAAATGATAAGCCAGGATGCTTAGGCCGTGGGCCTCCCTTCCCCACGTTTTTAGCACAGGACAAAGCGGGTTACTTGAGCACAGCACACTCTTGAGCTTCTTTGGTACGAGGTCGCAGTTCCTTTTACCAACATCAGGGCCTTCTGTGCCCAAGTTTCTTTTGTGCAAAGTCTCTTGTTTCAGAGGGCCTGATTCACCACAAACAACAAAGAAAAGTTCCTTCCTTAATATTCACTTCGGGCGATTTACCCTTCACCCTGGATCCCGAGCTTCCAGGCTCAGATCCCCGATATACACAATTAGTCCCCCTCGGCCGGGCGCAGACCACTTTCAGTTCATAGGCATCCCTGGTCAGGTTCACAGTTGCCACAACAATATCTTCTTGGTTGAGTTAACTCTTCACCCTGGATCCCCCTCTTCCGGGCTCAGATCCCCAATATACACAATTAGTCCCCCTAGGCCAGGCTCAGACCAATTTCACTTCATAGGTGTAAGGTGTTCTTCCCTATGATTCTGAAAGAAATTGTAAGCAGCAAACCTGTCAGAGTCCTGAGTCAGGGATACATACACCTTACTGCAAACATGTGTGCATGAAAACCCAGGGGGATGATTGCTGTATCCTCATAAGAGGGCCTGTGGCAGACCCTTGTAGGCAGGAGCCCCTGCGGGGAGGTAAGGCCCTCTCCTATTGGCTGGTCAGCCCTGGTGACTAGCAGTATTCAGTAACACACCAGGTAAATAACCAGTCACAGTCTTATTTCATTTGGCCCTTGAGCGGCCGTATTGATGTAACCAAAATATGTAAAGCCAACTCTTCGGTATGCCCGAGTAATATTACATACAAGGCCCCTAGTTGAGGCTATCTATGTTAGTTCATGGTCTAATTTCATACTTAAATGTCTTCTTTCCAATACCTCTGGTAGTAAACACTTAAATACCATCAACAGGCACATGGGCACCAATAAAATCACATTTAGTAAATAACTGATTACAAAGTGTCCATTGAGCCACTGGGGGCAAGGTGAATAACATTTAGTAAATAAATAATCAACCAGCATCACTTGGCCCACCTGGGGGCAATGTAAATCACACTTAGTAAATAAAGATTTAGCCAGCATCAATTTGTTCACTTGGGAGCAGGGTCAGTCACATTTGGTAAATAAATAATTAAATAGCATCCATTGGTTCACTTGGGAGCAAGGGGATCACATTTGGTAAATAAATAATTAAATAGCATCCATTGGTTCACTTGGGAGCAAGGGGATCACATTTGGTAAATAAATAATTAAATAGCATCCATTGGTTCACTTGGGAGCAAGGGGATCACATTTGGTAAATAAATAATTAAATAGCATCCATTGATTCACTTGGGAGCAAGGGGATCACATTTGGTAAATAAATAATTAACTAGCATCCATTGGTTCACTTGGGAGCAAGGGAATCATATTTGGTAAATAAATAATCAACCAACATCACTGGGCCCACCTGGGAGCAATGTAAATCACACTTGGTAAATAAATATTTAACCAGCATCAATTTGTTCACTTGGGGGCAGGGTCAGTCACATTTGGTAAATAAATAATTAAATAGCACCCATTGTGCTACCTGAGAGAAATTGTACATCACATTCGGTAAAATAATTCTTGGGCTTCATTAGGACTATTGCAGAAAGGGAACAACGGCGCCGGTAGTGCTACCGGCACCGTTGTTGCCATGCCGCAACATTACGAGTTCGCTTGCGGGTGTCACTCTGGACGCCTGGTCAGTGGCACCCGCGAGCAGACCAGGATGGTAGCAACGGTACCGTTATGAACGGTACCGCTGCTACCATCCTCCCCATTCCCATTGAGCCCTATGGGGCCTCAAATGGGAATGGGGACATACCGGCTCCGGGTCCTATGAAAGAGATATTACCGGGCCCTCCAAGGTCAGAATGGCCCGGTAATTCCCTTTTCGAGGGACCCGGAGCCGGACCCGAATTTGGGGGTAGCCATGCCCTTATTAAGTTCCAGAAAGTTTACTGGCATTCTCTGTTTACGGATAGCTTACACTTCACAGATTTTCGACCTGCTTAACCCTTGTCTGCCTCGTCTTGCTCGATTGGATTTACGACTTACTGCCTGTCCCTGGATTGTTCTGGTATACGCTTGGTCCTGTGTTTGTTTGCCCGCTTGGAACTACAGCCTATTGCCTGTCCCTGGATTGTTTTGGTCTACGCTTGGTCTTGTGTTTTTGCCCGCTTGGAACTATGACCTACAGTCTGCCCCTGGATTGGTGCTGCTTTTGTTCAGGATATTGCATGCCTGAAATTCTGATCTACTGCCTGTTTTTGGATTCCTTCGCTTGGTGTTTTGTTACGGTAGTTCCCTGCCCGTGCACTGCTGCAATCTGACTTTGTTTTCTTGTCATGTTTACACTACTTCCTTAGTACTTTTAGTACCTTGCCTCATATCTGGGATACCGCTGAACTGGGACACGTTTGCATGAAACATCCGGAAGAATAATTATTTTGGTACTTTTGTTCCTTCCCACATTCGACATTCCTGACACTCCATGAACTCACATATGGAACTCCCAGACTCACACCCCTGCAAGGAGGATTGAAACACGCCCTGCCTTCTGGTCCACTAAAGGAGTAGCTACCTGCTTTAGGCGTCCTCATGCCATCGTGTCTGGTGGTTCTGTGGGGACTAGAGACTGACCACCTCAGGGCTAAGCGTCCTTGTGCCGTCGGTTTCTGTGACCCTAAGGGAACTAGAGACTGGTCACGATTAGAGTCATTTCGTGGGACTGTTTTTTCCTACTCCTGTGGACGAGAAGTGCCCTAACCCTATCTCCTGGGCAATTGGTGAGTATAAGCCCCACATCCTTGTTAGACTGTTTTTGCCAGCATTATTGCATTGATTATATTGGGCCTGGACGTTGATTTGACTACTATTGTATTGCAGGGGGCTATTGATTCTACAGAGGTTACGTCCCATTAGGATCCATAGATCCTCAATCTCGCATCCAGAGCTCAGTGATATTCTCCTAAACTTATCCTCCTTGGGAATCCTCGTGAAAATGTCCTGTCTCTGCGAGATCCAGTGGTATCCATCTTCTGGTCAATTTCTCCCCAGGTGTGTTTGTCCTTGACTATACACAGGAGTTACATTGTCTTGAGGAATTCCTCGGCTGCTGTCACAACCCACTTCCTGAAACCCCCCCGGCAGGCCCATGGGCCAGGAGGGGTCTCGGCTCGGGCCCCAAACAAGCTTAGGCATCCTTTACCTAGGCCCTCTTGGGGCCAGTCCTGGCGCCTTTGGCACCAGGCTTATACTTAATGAAGACTTGTGCTTGGGAACTACTTTATTTCAATGCCATTCAACATGGAGGCATCCACATAGCTTGGCTCCTTGGAACCAAGCTATGCGGTATAGTGTTTTGGGTGTGGTAGCCTAGGGACTATTTTACCTGGACTACTTTCTTGATGCTATTTAAACCACACCCGACTTGGAGAACACGCTTCGCGTTACTTTGCAATCCTGCAACGTGACGCTCATCGTGTTCAGCAGCATGTGCGAACCTCGGAAGAACAGCACCTGAAAAACAAAAGGGACATCATTATTAGCAGCAGCTTACCTGTGATTCCACCGCTAGCTGCCCTCTGCTCCTGCAAACAGCATCCAAGGAACAGCGAGCCTCCCGGACCGTCGGATCGGCAAAAGGAGAGAAACAAGACATTAGACATTTACAATTGTGCCGGCAGCTTACCTCTCAAGTCGCCGATCGACCAGCACCGCCTTGGGACTTCTTGCTCCGGGTGAGCACCGCAACCTACGGGAACAAAAGACAACAGGTTAGCAAAGGCAAGGCATCATAGCGCTGCGCATAGCGCCTACTTACCGCATCAAGGCACTCTCGAAACACCATCACCTGCCGGTGAGTCCAAATTCAGCCAACGTTCCACAGCGAACCTCCGCGCACCTAAGGAGAGAGAAAAGACACTATTGAATCCAAGAAAGGCTTACAGTACAACAGTAATAAGACCTACCTGAAAGACTCTAAAGGGCAGCATCAGTGAAGTAACTAGATCGCACTCGCCCACAAAGGACGACGCGCCCCTGCCAAGAAGACAGGACGGAGAGCACGCCAAACCCATTACAAGGTGAGGAAAGGTCCAGGGAGGGGCTGCGGGCATACGGGGTGTTGGGAGGCTCTTACCCCAGTTGCCCAGTCTTAAACATTGCCCACCTGTTTTCCAGGCAGAACTTCCCTGCTTATTATACCAGGGAGCGACTGAGAAGGGCACCAGAGTCCCCGCAGCTGGGTGGCATCCCGTTAGATACCAGGTGAGCGTAACAGAACGCGAAGCATGCCAAACCAATCCACCTGGGTGCCATGGAAACATCAGAATTACACCAATTGGCCCAATTGTTGGGAGAACTTCGTGCCGAGGTTCAGTCTGCCAGACAGGAGACTAACGCTCTCCAGAGAGACTTATTGGTGAATAAAGAGCATACCAAAGATATCAGCAGGCAAGTCTTGCAATCACAAGTGGGTCAGACGCCTCTACCTGGGAACAACCCACCGATCCAAAATCCTAGCATGTCATCCACTGTCTCTACTCCGGTACAAGTTGTGTTACCAGGTACAGTTCCTTTGGCACCACCGGAGAGGTTTGCTGGTGATCCACGAAAATACGCAGCTTTCATGAATCAGTGTTGCCTTCATTTTCTTTGCAGGCCGGGAGCATTCCCAAATGACCAAGCCCGGGTAGCCTTTGTTTTATCATACCTAAGTGGCAGCGCCGCAGATTGGTCAGTACCATTGGTGTCCCATGATGACCCTTTATTATATAACTTTGGAGACTTTCAGAGGGAAATGGAAAAACTCTTTGCTCGCCATACCCGAGAACAAGCTGTGGACAATGAACTCCTTTCCCTCCGACAGGGGAATCAGGATTTGTTAACGTACATTGCTACTTTCAACTGATTGGTTGCTGAAGCTAGGTGGCCTGAAAACAAATGAACCACGTTGTTTCATCGGGGTTTACGAGGCGAATTAAAAGACGTTCTAGCTCAAGTGGTTAATCCTCCCAGAGATTGTTCTGAATTCATAGACTTGGTTGTGCAACTGGACCACCGGTTGCAAGACTGGAAAGCAGACCGTTCTAAAATGGACCCTCGGCCAGTGTACATTCGGCCTAGAGACAATGTAACTCGAGTGCAAGAAAATAATGTGGAGCTCATGCAAATCGGCGGGGTACGACCCCCACTGACAAAGCAAGAGCGAGATAAAAGGAGGCAACAACAACTATGTCTGTACTGCGGAAAGTCAGGGCATTTCCTGAAGGACTGCCCAGTGAAACCTCTGAGGAAGATCGTTGGAGCCACGGAAAAAGATGAAGAGAAGGAGTGTCAGTCGGGAAACTGCCCAGCTCGGCAAACATAGTGGTCAGTTTGTCGAGTGAGGGAAAAGAGCCACTGACCTCACACTTTGCATTTCCAGTGATCTTAATTAATAACCAACGGTCGTCAAGAATGCATGCCATTGAAGCATACATCGACAGCGGAGCAGTTGGGAATTATATAGATCAGGACCTAGCTGCAGAGATGGGGCTTCCCCTGTTTTCCAAGCCGACTACAGTCAAGGTACCACGGTGGATAGGACAGAAGTTGCTTCCGGACCCGTAACCCAGCGCACAGCCGAGATAACCTTGCTGTGCCAGGACGGACATCGGGAACTTATTTTGTTCGATCGCATCAAGGCACCTCAATTCCGGCTCATACTAGGGATGCCATGGTTAGTTGCTCACAACCCTTTGATTGACTGGCGGGCAAGAAAATTAACCTTTCCCAGCGACTGCTCTCCAGCCTGTTATTACCAAGAACAGAAACCTGCTTTCAGTAGCTCTACGACTCCCGAAGTGGCAACTTTGGGAGTGACTAGTACCTTGCCTGAGGAATACCAACATTTACAGGATGTATTCCAGTAGGACCAAGCAAACACGCTGCTGCCGCACAGGCCCTATGACTGCCAGATCGACCTTGTTCCCGGTGCTCAGGTTCCTTGCGGCAGAATCTATGCTCTCACGGAACCCGAAAACCTTCATCTGAAGGCTTATTTAGACCAGTAACTCGCAAATGGATTCATCCGCCCATCCAAGTCCCCTGCAGCTAGTCCTTTGTTCTTTGTACCGAAAAAAGAAGGGGACCTAAGAACCTGTATTGACTACAGCGCATTAAACCAGATCACTGTAAAGAACCGTTACTCCTTGCTGCTCATCCCAGAAATGCTGGACCAGGTCAAAGATGCCAAAATTTACACCAAACTGGACCTTCGAGGAGCATACTACCTGGTGCGGGTCAGAAGGGGAGACGAATGGAAAACTGCTTTCCGTACCAAATATGGTTTGTTCGAATATCAAGTCATGCCCTTTGGGTTATGCAACGCTCCTGCAGTGTTTCAGTATTTTATGAATGACATTTTGAGAGAGTTAATTGATGTCTGCGCCCCAGTGTACATAGATGCTATCTTAGTGTACTCAACTTCAAAACAGGATCACATCAAGCACGTCCGTTCAGTCGTCTCCAAGCTCCGGGAACATTGTTTATATGCAAAGCTGGAGAAGTGCTTTTTTCACGTCACAGAAGTTGAGTTTCTGGGTTTTATTCTTACTCCAGGAGGCATCAGAATGGACCTGCATAAAGTGGACGCCGTTTTGAAATGGCCATCACCAACGTCAGTAAAAGGGGTACAGAGCATGTTGGGCTTTGCAAACTTCTATCGCCGGTTCATACCAGACTTCTCACAGGTCGTACACCCGATCACCATATTGCTAAGGAAAAATAACAAGAAATTTGCCTGGACCGAAGAAGCAGAGAAGGCTTTTCAGGAACTCAAGAAAAGGTTCACCTCCGCGCCAATCCTGCGACATCCTCGCCCCGATCTTCCTTATATCGTGGAAACAGATGCTTCCAGCATAGCGATGGGAGCTGTCCTCTCGCAAAGAGATCCAGTAACAGGCCAGCTACATCCAGTGGCCATTTGGTCGAAGACATTTTCTCCCCCGGAGATGAATTTTGCCATCACGGACAAAGAACCCTTGATGATCAAATCCGCCTTTAAGGCCTGGCAGCACTACCTTCTGGGGGCCAGACACACCATTACAGTTATCACAGACCACCGAAATCTGCAATAACTTAAGACAGCTAAAGCCCAGTCTTCACGCCAATTGCGGTGGGCCCTTTTCTTTGCTGAATACGACTATGTCATCACTTTTCGACCAGGGGTCAAGAATGGAAAAGCTGACGCACTCTCTCGTACAGGCACTGATGACTTGGTATATACGCCCCCAGATCCAGTCCCCATCATACCGGAAGACAAGCTCTTGGGCCTCACTCGGCCTTTACCCAAGTTGAACTGATAGATAAGATTCAACGAACCATGAACCCAGATGCCTTCCTCGCATGACAAGCGCAAGGAGAACAACAAGGGGTGGGGACATGTCTCATGGAGCGGGATGCACTGTGTAAGGTAGGGCGCCGTTGACGAAGCACCCAAAACACCCTGGCCACCACGGGGACCTCGGGGGAGGCACCCAACCTCTGACTGACTGGGGAATCACCTCTGTAACCCCCCCCAACTGAAACCGCTAAATCCGGCCTCAGAGTGCCTCGTATGCCAAATACCGCCCTCACCTCACTCAAGTCTGTCCACGGGGGTGAGAGACGAAAAACAAATACAACACGTGTGTGCATAAGCCGTGCGCTTTGCCTGGCGTGCACCTTCCCCACTTCTCCCACTCCTACCTCAGCCATACCCCGACATTTGTAGTTAGAGGCCTGGGCCGACCCTCACAGCCGCGCCGGCTTACTGGGCAAAACCTGTTATACTTTCTCCCTACTTCGGTTCCCAGTACCAGCACCGCTCGAGCCCTCAACCCTGTCGGGAGCAGAGCAAGCTGGCGACCCTTTGTGGGAAAGCCGATGGGGCTGTCCCGGGTTTGTTTTTTTCACCTCGGGGGTAGCATTGCCACTACCCCAGTTTCCCCCGGTGCTCTACCTCATCCGGGGCTTCCCGCCGGCTTTATGCACCCCGGGGCCTTTCCACTCCAGATTGGCAGCAGGGGAGCTGCAACCGCAGCTGAGGTGATTTCTCTTCACAGGCCGGCCCGCTCCCCTTGCTGGTGGATCATACCATGCCTGAAAGAAACACTGCCTTGCGCCAGCAGCGCGAAATGAAATGAAAGGCATGAAAATAACAGAGAAATGAATGAAGGCCCAACACACAGGGACACCATGCTCATTCATGCTAAGTCCACAAGAAAAGGGGTTTACATAGGCATCCCCCGGTCGGGTTCACAGTTGCCACAACAATATCTTCTTGGATGAGTTTTACTATTCACCCCGAAATCCCCTCTGCCGGGATCAGATCCCATTTAGCACAATTGGTCCCCCTCAGCAGGGCTTAGACCAATTTCAACAACAATATATTCTTGGGTGAGTTTTACTGTTCACCCTGTATCTCCCTCTTCAAGGCTCAGATTTCCTTTTCACAATCAGTTCCCCTCAGCCGGGCTCAGACCAATTTCAGCTCGTAGGCAATAAAAGACTTTCAAATGTGCAGAATCTTCCACTTGACCCTCTGCAGAACCACTTTGAGTTACCATTCAATAATCTTTTATACTCTCGGTGGGCACGAGGGCGGTGGTACCGAACAGAGACCTTCGAGTGAGCACCCACATGGCAACGGACCACTCTGTATCTGGTACCTATTTTGGATTTTACAGTTCGATCACACACAGGTTCTTTGTTCACACAATGTTGCCGCTTGCAACCTTGAGCGTCACACAGTCTGGCCTGTTATCAGTTTCTCCCGACTCACCGGCTGTGCTGAACTCGTTGGCGTTGCTTTGCTGTCAGAGGCAAGGATAGTACCACAGAGGCAATGGATTCTCCCCACCTTGGCTATCAATGCAGGAGGGCCCCGTGACACACACCACACTGCTCGTCAGCTGTAATTCCTGTCCTTATGTTTCTTTTCCTTGAGGCTTCGAGAAAGTCATGATCCTTTCTTGAAAGGGCAAGGATAATTCCCTACTTGTCATTCTCTCTGGTTTCGCTGCCTTTCTCCTCGGTTTAAACTGCCATCCCGGAGTATCCTCTTCCTCGTGCGTTTAGCCTTGCTCGGAGTGTACATTCGTGCTCTGCCTTTTATCCATGTGGGGCAGTGTGATGGAAGTCAGGTGTATGTAGTTATCAGTAATTGCCTGACTCTCCCTGGCCCTTGTGTTGGGACATGTCAGGTATACGGCTCTGGGGTTAGTCCGTTGTCGCTCACGATGAACTCTACATGAGAAAGTGTTTGTGTGGGAAAAGGGGCGGGGGGTTGAGTTTCCAGATGTCCTACCTGGTAGGATGGGGAAAAGGTGTCATAAGGAAGGGGATACGGTGTCCTACCTCCACTCCCCAAAGACACCCCCATCCAGGTGATCCTCCCGTACTGGTACACCCCAGGAACTTGATCCAATATTGATGGCCGTGTCCTGGCCACCTGGATGACAGATCCCCGGGGACTAGTGGGTGAGACACCTTCAAGTTTCTCACAATGCTTCACATATAGATAATGATGCCATCAAACAACCCTACTAAAACATCTCACCCTCTGCATACACATCTCAAACTCAAACTAAACACAACCATACCTCTAAAGCACAACAAACCTCACACACCTCACCACACTGCAACAAAACATACAACACATAGCCTTGCACAACAGCGCATCACGGCTTCCAACCAAAAAGCACACCTAAGCTCAGCAAACGATGTAAACCGAACTGAGGCTGCCATCAGCACATCACAGCTCTCTTGTCTTTTTCCCACTCATTCTTACTAACCTTCCTACTCTCTTCCCTTTCAGATCCGCCAGAGTTCCAGGGGACCACTCTGGTGATTATAGTGCACGGTATAAATACGCTTTAACATTAACATAACATTCAATAAACAATCACATTTCAATACAGTATTACAACACATTACTTAGGCAATAAGCCCTGAGCCGGTGGGGCATTTCCGCGTCAGGCTTGGTAAAAAACAATTCAACAAGACCCTAAAATGAATCCTGCGAAAATTGGTAGACAAGGACGGGAACGACTGGGAACGAATTATCCTGTGGGCACTATTTGCTATGAGGAAAGCCCCACAGGCCTCTATAGGATTTTCGCCTTTTGAACTACTTTATGGCTGAGAACCCAGAGATGTCCTGGACATGCTCCGGGAAACCTGGGAAGAATGAGAAGAGGCACCCATTCCCATCTTGCAAACTGCTACCCGAATACGAGAGCATATGAAACTTGTTTGAGATCTAGTCAGCACTCATATGGAAAAGGACCAGAGCCAACCAAAATCGAACTACTACAAGAAAGTAAGCTTGAGATCGTTTTCTATAGGACAAAATGTATTGGTCCTATTACCCACCTCAGAAAATAAGCTTGTTTCTTAGTGGCATCGGCCCTTTGAAATAGAAAAAAGAATGGGTACCTGCACCTGTAAAGTAGCCCAACCGGGCAGTAAACAGAAGGTCCATTTATATCACCTAAATCTCTTAAAGGAGTGGAAAGAGAACCCATCAGCCACCCAGGCCAAAGTACCATCCTGTTTGGTTCCAGTAGATATAGAAAACTTTGAACTAATTCCTCCCGCGTTGTCTACTCAAAAACAAGACGATCTAAAAGACATAATTATATCCTTCCCTGATGTATTTTCAGACAAACCAGGAAGAATCAAAGGCACTTACCATAACACATTCGAACACCCAAGGGAAAAGTGGTCCATTTAAAACCGTACAGACTCCCCGAATCCCCTAAACAGATAGTGATCAAGGAAGTAAACAATATCCTGCAAGCTAATATTATCAGGCCCTCTTCGAGCCCATGGTCCTCCAGTATCGTGTTGGTCAATAAACCTGACCGTTCCTGGAGGTTCTGTATAGACTTCCGTCAAGTTAATGTGATATCTTCGATGACTTTCCCATGCCACGTATCGATGACCCAATTGATAAACTCGGAGAAGCCACCTTTCTATCCACCTTAGATCTAACAAAAGGGTACTGGCAGGTACCAGTATGTGGGCCAGATGAAGGAAAGACAGCATTTTCAACACACTTAGGACTGTTGTAATTCAAAGAGCTCCCTTTTGGCTTACACGGAACACCAGCCACTTTCCAACACATAATGGACAAAATCTTACGTCCCTATTCCGATTTCTGTGAAGATTATATTGACAATATCATCATTTACAGTAAAACCTGGGAAGACCACCTTTTCCACCTTCATACTGTTATGAGAGTCCTCAGACAGTCCGGCCTAACTGCTAATCCATCTAAATGCAGATTGGCACAGTCAGCTGTAAAATATCTTGTAATTGGGTTAATCAGCAATTGTAATTGGTTATTTATAATGCGCCTATTCATTTATAACCTAGAGGTTTCCAAGCACGGACACAGGGATCGAACCTTTGTTGCTCTGCGTCGCCGTGCTTCCAAGGCAAGAGCGTTGCCCCTGAGCTATCCTCCTGAGTCTTTTGTTTTTTGTAGGGAACGGGAATGTACAGCTTCAACATGGGAAAGTGAGAGCCGTCCTAGCTACACCTACACCCAAGACTAAAAGGGATCTAAAGAGCCTTTCTAGGGTTAATTGCATAATACCGTAGGTTTATCCCACATTTTTCAGACAAAACAGCTAGGCTAACAGATAAACTCAAGAACGCCGAACCCCAGAAACTTCATTGGTCTGAAGAGGATTAATCCACTTCAGACCAATGAAGTTTCTGGGGGAATAATCCTCTTCAGACCAATGAAGTTTCTGGGGGAATAATCCTCTTCAGACCAATGAAGTTTCTGGGGGAATAATCCTCTTCAGACCAATGAAGTTTCTGGGGGAATAATCCTCTTCAGACCAATGAAGTTTCTGGGGGAATAATCCACTTCAGACCAATGAAGTTTCTGGGGGAATAATCCTCTTCAGACCAATGAAGTTTCTGGGGGAATAATCCACTTCAGACCAATGAAGTTTCTGGGGGAATAATCCTCTTCAGACCAATGAAGTTTCTGGGGGAATAATCCTCTTCAGACCAATGAAGTTTCTGGGGGAATAATCCTCTTCAGACCAATGAAGTTTCTGGGGGAATAATCCTCTTCAGACCAATGAAGTTTCTGGGGGAATAATCCTCTTCAGACCAATGACGTTTCTGGGGGAATAATCCTCTTCAGACCAATGAAGTTTCTGGGGGAATAATCCTCTTCAGACCAATGAAGTTTCTGGGGGAATAATCCTCTTCAGACCAATGAAGTTTCTGGGGGAATAATCCTCTTCAGACCAATGAAGTATCTGGGGGAATAATCCTCTTCAGACCAATGAAGTTTCTGGGGGAATAATCCTCCTCAGACCAATGAAGTTTCTGGGGGAATAATCCTCTTCAGACCAATGAAGTTTCTGGGGGAATAATCCTCCTCAGACCAATGAAGTTTCTGGGGGAATAATCCTCTTCAGACCAATGAAGTTTCTGGGGGAATAATCCTCTTCAGACCAATGAAGTTTCTGGGGGAATAATCCACTTCAGACCAATGAAGTTTCTGGGGGAATAATCCTCTTCAGACCAATGAAGTTTCTGGGGGAATAATCCTCTTCAGACCAATGAAGTTTCTGGGGGAATAATCCTCTTCAGACCAATGAAGTTTCTGGGGGAATAATCCTCTTCAGACCAATGAAGTTTCTGGGGGAATAACCCTCTTCAGACCAATGAAGTTTCTGGGGGAATAATCCTCTTCAGACCAATGAAGTATCTGAGGTCCGCATTCTTGAGTTTATCCGTTAGCCTAGCTGTTTTGTCCGAAAAATGTGGGATAAATATGTTATAACACCTTAAAGCAAACTCTGTGCCAGAAGCCAATCCTGAAGGCGGTAGACTTCTCCAAAGACTTTATATTGCAGATGGACGCCTCCCTTAATGGGTTAGGAGAAGTCCTATCTCAAGTTTGGAATGGATTAGAACATTCCATTTTATTTACAAGTCGCAGGCTCTTCCCACGTAAAAAGAATGACTCTGTGCTGGAATTAGAGGCCCTGGCCATCAAGTGGGCCATTATCCACCTCAGATACGACCTATTAGGCAGAAAGTTTACCTTAGTCACCAACCATTCTCCCCTAGTTTGGATCAGCTGATGCAAAGACTGTAACCCACGTGTCATGCCATGGTTCCTAGACCTACAGCCCTACTGCTTCCCAGTGGAACACCGAATAGGTAAAGACCAGGGAAAAGTAGATTGCCTATCCCGGTCCCCCGGTGTAGCAGATGCGGCTGCATCTCATGGAGGAAGGGTATGTGAGAACCCGCTAGTACCCAGAGATCTGTCATCCAGGTGGCCATGACACGGCCATCACTATTGGATCCAATCCCTAGGGGTGGGCCAGTGGGGGAGGATCACCTGGATGAGGGGTCTTCGAGGACTGGAAGTGGGACACTGAAGGTTGAGATGCGGTACCCCCTTTCCTTGTAACACCTTTTCCCCATCCTATCCTGTAGGATATTTATAAGCTCTAACCCTGCCCTTTTTCAGACACAAACACTTTCCTACACCATAACAGACAACAGACTAACGCCGGAGCCATTTACCTGACATGTCCCAACACAAGTGTCAGGCAGATTCAGGCAATTGACAATAATCACACACACCTGATGGCCCTTTACCTTCCCGACAGGGATAAAAGGCAGAGCATGAGAGCGCACTTTCAGCAAGGGTGAACACATGACGAAACAGCTACACCACACTGGCATTTCAAACAGAGGAGACAGGTGGTGAGACCTGGAGGGACGGCGAAGGGAGAACTGCCCTTGCCCTTTTCAGACCGGGGAAGTCTCCGAAATGGGTATTACAAGACCGGGAAATACAGCTGATGTGTGGAGTGACCAATGTCAACGGTGCACAGGGACCTCTCGTATTGATAACACAGGCAGGCAGGGATTCTGGCTAGCATGGTACCATCCTTGACTCCAGTTGCAAGCCAAGCCAGCAGACTCGGCATAAGAAGCTGATAGCGAACTGAATCATATTGAGCCCAAAGTTGCAAGTGGCAATATTAGATGAATGCAAGAACTTGAGAACAAAGAACTTGTGTGTGTTTGAACTTTTGGTGGAAGCCCAGAGAACTGCCAGCTACAGAGTGGTCAGATACCGCAGGAGTGCCCATTCAAAGGACTTTTGCTGGCCCCTTTTGCATTTGAAACTGCAAGTACCATAAGGCCCTAGGAAAGGGCGGGTGAAGTGTCGGAGTGGTCCTACAAGGGTCACGTCAAATCCTGTGTAAATTCGAAAGTCTCTGACCAATTGCCAAGAGAAAGCTAAGGGAATTGAATGCCACATCATGAGAATATAAAGTGAACTGTAAGTTGCAAGCTGCATTTGAGAGGCCGTAGTGAACCCGATGGAGGGAGGCCCAAGTTGCAAGAAGGATCTGAGCCCGACGATGGGAGATCCAAGGGGCGAAGAACAATCACCCAAAGTACAAGATTACAGAAGGAACTTTTTGTTTGTTTGTTGTTTTGATCGGTCAGGCCTTCTTAGGCAAGAGACTTTGCAGAGAAGAGACTTGACCTCTGAAGGTTCCGGTATCGTTGACCTGGAATTGTGAGCCTCATGCTGGAGAGGCCCAGGAGTGTGCTGTGCTCAGAAGTCCTGCCTTGTCCTGTGCTTAAAACATGGGGAAGGGAGACCCAGCCCTACCATCCTGACTTATCATTGTGTGAACTCTTCTTTTTTTTCTGGTGAACATTATCCCACACTCTTTTTGTAACTTAGTGGTAAGGATTGGTAATATTTTTTTTTTTTAGTATAGGCCTTTTTTTATTTGACAAGACGCTGCTAGGACTGCCTTATTATTATTTGATGGTCATAGCTTGCTCCCATCTTAGATTTAGGTTTAGATTAGTCATTTATCTCACCCATTATAAAGTTCAATAAACACCATTGAACTGCGATCACTTGTTTCTGTCTTTACTGTTGCCACCATGAGTTCCTTACAGTGCAAAAGAGCTCTATAGATCATATAAGGTTCCAGATATTCCTTTGAGTGGGCATAACAATATTTCAGTAGGGTTTGCTGGAACACCCGTAGTTAGTAAAGTATCGGAAGCAGTGCCTGTCCTCTTAGGACCAGCAGTTAGCGAGATAACAGTTTTATTGACTACACAGTGTGGAGAGAAAGTATTGGGTTTGAATTTGTTGAAGAAATTGTATGCTACTATTTATTGCACACCCGATGGAGTACACATTATAGTATGGCCTTCAAAAATGAATTAGTTTTTAGCAAAACTCTGCCACCAGAGTTTGACAACATCCCTGATGCATCATGGGCAGTATCAGATAATGATTTTGGCCTTATGGATATTGCCCCAGCAAAAATCCAAGTACGGAAGCGAGCAGTTTATCCGCCTATTCCCCAGTACAAAGTATGCCCTGAAGGTTATTCAGCATTTGAAACAATTGTCTCCGACCTAGATAGTAGAAGAAATAACAGTGAGTGCATTTAATAGCACCTTTTTACCTGTTTATAAGAAAGGGGACACAAACCTGCCATATTGCAATTTATTTAAGTTCCAGACATTGCCACCATTCTTACCATGATACCATCATCTGCAGAATACTTTTCAGTAATTGATTTGTAGAACACATTTATTAGCGTACAATTACATCCAGAAAGCAGATTTCTAATTGCTTTCTCCATTGGTGGGAGAGTGTATACTTTCACTAGAATACCATACCACAAGGTTATACAGAAAGTCCAAGTATATGCAGTCGGACAATTAAGGAACAGTTGGATTCCTTGAAATTGCCCGTATCTGTTATATTGATTCAATACATCAACGATTTGCCTATTGCAGCTCCCACGGAGGTGCTCCGCAAACATGTAACTTTATTGTTATTGTCACATCTAGCTCGCCATGGCCATAAAGCACCTCTGAAGAAATGTCAGTATTGTAGACAGGAGGTAGCATATCTTGGGTACCTCCTGTCTAATGAAGATAAGAAACTAGCACCTGACAGAATACAAGCCATTTCTAAAATGCCACAGCCAAAAACACAAAACAAGTTAGAGCGCTGATAGGCACTGCCTCCTATTGTAGACAATGGTAATGTCAAACCCTTGATACAGCTCACGACTAAACATGTACAGGACCCAGCACCATGGACTGATGAACATCCAGAGACATTTGTTTTGTTGCGCACAGGGCTTTATTCTGCTCCCGTTTTAGAGGCTTTGGATTACAATAAGGAATTGGTTTTATTTGTGCATGAAGTAAATGAATGTGCTTTGGCTGTATTGACACAGGAGCATGGAGGAAAGAATAGACTGTGCGGCTATTTTTCCTCCACGTTAGAACCTGTTGCATGCGCTTTGCCTGAATGTTTGCAGGCAATAGCAGCTGCAGCTTTGTCAGTAAAACAATGTGAAAGTATGGTTTTAGGTCACTCTTTAACCGTGATGCTACCTCACTCAGTCGTTGTCCTTTTGAATAGGACTCAGACCCACTATACGACTGCGGCCCGACTCAGCAGATATGAATTGATATTGTTCTCACCACACATTAAAATGAAGAGCTGCAATGCACTGAACCCCGCTGAGCAATTACCTATACCAGATCAAGGTACCGGGTAAAATGAGGCCTTCAACCATGATTGTCTCTTTGGAACTGAAGAAGACACCAAGGGCCGAACTGATTAGCGAGATACTCCCCTTCTGGAAGCCGAATGACAATTATACAGTGACGGGTCATGTTTTAAAATGCCTGATGGAACTACAACCGCAGCTTATGCGGTTACTACTTTAAAAACTATAGTTCAGACTGAACGAATACCCTTTAATTCAGCACATGCAGCAGAAATCATAGCTTTGACCAGTGCTTGCGAATTATCAGAAAACCTTTCTGTAAATATTTTCACTGACAGTCAGTATGCTTTCAGAGTAGCACATCATTTTGGGAAACTATGGGCAGAAAGGGGATTTTTGACTTTGCATGGAACTAACGCACTGAGTATCTCCTACAACAACTACGCGGACGATACCCAGATCCTCCTCACCCTTACCGGCAACTATGACACAGACTTCACTACTCTCAACAACATTTACAACATCATCCAGGCATGGATGGCAGCCAACGGACTATGCCTCACTCTGTCAAGACAGAACTCCTCCTGGTAGGTTCCTCTGACACTCTTAAAAACCTTGAAACACAGTTCAGCAACTTCACCATTGACTCTATTAAAATCCCAGTTTCTGACTCAGTCAAAACCCTCAGAGTCTATCTGGATTTTAACCTATCCATGAACAGACAAGTCAATGCAATCGCCTCCTCTGCGTCGTACCATGCTAAACTCATTAACGCAGCTAGGCCTTTTCTCTCCAAAGAGAAATGCACCAACATAGCCAGAGCCATTACTGGCTCAAGGTAGACTATTGTAATGTACTCTTCCTAGGGACATCCACAAAAAACCTGGAAAGACTACAAGTCATCCAGAACAATGCGCTCCGTGCAGCTCAAGGCATCTCCAAAAGAGAACACATTACGGCTGCCAGAAAATCAGCCCACTGGCTCCCAATAAAAGAAAGGATCATATTCAAAGCTTTCACATTGACCCACAAGTGCATCCACCTCTACCCACCTGACTACCTATTGCAAAGGACCCACCCTGCCAACTCCACAAGGCCAACTAGAACACCCTACCCCTTGTGTGCCCATGTTAAAGAGAACTAGAGCAGGTGGCACTAGCTTCCCCTACCTTGTACCCTCACACTGGAATGCCCTACCTCTTACCCTGCGAGGCGAAGTATCTCTCATGGCATTCCGTAAAGCCATGAAAACTACGCTCTTCGCCTGAGGTACCCCATAATAATTGACTATGTACCCTAATGTATCAATGTACATGTAAATGCATTTCCCAACTGTACCTACCCTGTAACTAAGTGCCCACAAGTAACAGCGCCTCGATGCCCAAGGGCTGTTTGTGCGCTATACAAATGTAATAATTAAATAAATAAACAAACAAATGAATGAATAAATAAATAAATAAATAAATAAATAAATAAATACGATACAGCATGGTTCTTTAATATTGCGGCTGTTGTCATGTCTAACGCTACCAAAGAAACTAGCCATAGTTAAATGTGCTGCCCATCAGAAGATAGTGACTGAAATTCACAAAGGGAATGAGTTTGCTGATCCATAGCCCAACAAACGGCATTAGATTGTACCTTGGGGATGTATAATGTTGAGAATATTAGATGGGCCCGGGATTCAGGACTGATGGAGGTGGGAAGATAGCCTTGCTAGAAAGGATGAAGAGGGATGTTGGGTCACAGAGTCTAAAGAACAATGGATGTTACCTAATGCCTATCTACCTTTGGTTGTGCGTATGACCCATGGACCTACCCACATACACTCTAAAGCTATTTGCAAACAGTTGGAGAATGTTTGGTGTAATTCTTTGATTGCTACAACAGCTGAGAATGTGGTTAAAAATTGTACGATATGTTTACAGCATAATGCAGCCCAAGGGACTGCGATCTCCGCAGGAAATTTTGACCCTTCTACCTTCCCATTTGAAGTCTTGCGTTTTGACTTTATTGAATTAGAAAGATGTAATAATCTGAAATATGTGCTAGTAGTGATATGTCCCTTCAGCAAATGTGTAGAGGCCTTTCCCTTGAAAGACAATACAGCCATCTTCAATGCGGAAGTCATGTTGAAAGACTATTTCCCCAGGTTTGGATTTCCCTAGAGTAATCTGGTCTGATAATGTATTTATTGTTACATTTATAGCAGCACACCAAACCCTCAGGCATCAGGGCGCTAGTTACAGTCAGTGTGAAGTGAACATTCTTAAAGTGCAGGACCACTTATACAGGTTACAACATACAAGTGGTTCTCAAAAAGCATACTCTGGCAAAGCCACGCCTTATGGTACGGGGGCTACGTCAGGTACACAGACAGGTAAGGCAAAATCAAGTAGATGTACAGTCTGGCGGAGCCACGCCTCATGGTACACGGGCTACGTCAGGTACACAGACAGGTAAGGCAAAATCAAGTAGGTGTACAGTCTGGCAAAGCCATACCTCATGGTACACGGGCTACTTCAGGTACACAGACAGGTAAGGCAAAATCAAGTAGATGTACAGTCTGGCAAAGCCACAACTTATGGTACAAGTGGCTACATTAGGTACAGAGACAGGCAAGGCACAATCAAGTAGGTGTAGAGTCTGGCTAAGCCACGCCTCATGGTACGGGTGGCTACATCAGGTACACAGACAGGCAAGGCAAAATCAAGTAGATGTACTGTTCTGCTAAAATCAAGTAGGTGTACAGGTATGCCGGTCAAGTGGCACAGCGGGTAGAGCGCTCGCTTTGACATCCGTGTAGAGCTTGCTACCACAGGTTCGAATCCCGGCAGGGCCAAACTCAGCCTTTCATCCTTCCAAGGTCAATAAATGAGCACCACACACCGTGGGTTATAATAAGCAGCACTCAGATACCTGAGGGTTTGTAGCGCTATATAAATGCGAAATTATTATTATTATTACAGTCTGGCGAAGCCACGCCTCATGGTACAGGTGGCTCATCAGGTACACAGACAGGCAAGGCAAAATCAAGTAGTTGTACTGTCTGGCAAAGCCACGCCTCATGGTACAGGTGGCTACATCAGGTACACAGACAGGCAAGGCAAAATCAAGTAGATGTACAGTCTGGCAAAGCCACGCCTCACGGTACAGGTGGCTACATCAGGTACACAGAGAGGCAAGGCAAAATCAAGTAGGGGTACAGTCTGGCGAAGCCACGCCTCATGGTACGGGTGGCTACATCAGGTACACAGATAGGCAAGGCAAAATCAAGTAGGTGTACAGTTTGGCGAAGCCACGCCTCATGGTACGGGGTGCTACATTAGGTACACAGACAGGTAAGGCAAAATAAAGTAGATGTACAGTCTGGCAAAGCCACGCCTCATGGTACAGGTGGCTCATCAGGTACACAGACAGGCAAGGCAAAATCAAGTAGATGTACTGTCTGGCAAAGCCACGCCTTATGGTACAGGTGGCTACATCAGGTACACAGACAGGCAAGGCAAAATCAAGTAGATGTACAGTCTGGCAAAGCCACGCCTCATGGTACAGGTGGCTACATCTGGTACACAGACAGGCAAGACAAAATCAAGTAGGTGTACAGTCTGGCAAAGCCACAACTCATGGTACAGGGGCTACATCGGGTACACATACAGGTAATGCAAAATCAAGTAGGAGTACAGTCTGGCGAAGCCATGGCTCATGGTACGGGGGGGCTACATCGGGCACACAGATAGGTAAGGAAAAATTAAGTAGGTGTACAGTCTGGCAAAGTTGAACATCATGGTGCAGGCAGCTACCTCAGGTATACAGACAGGTAAGGCAAAATCAGGTAGGTGTACGGTCTGAGAGGCAGCCACGCCTCCTGGTATGGGGGCGGCATCAGGTAAACAGACTGGCAGAAGGAAGGATCAGGTGGTCAGCAGATAAGTGAAATACATATCCAGCATAGTGTGAGGGTCTGGTCAGGGCAGATGCAAAAGTGTTGGGATACATATTGAGCACTGGGCTGCAAGATGCAAAGATGTTAGGATCCAAATTCCACTTCCATCAAAATGCAGCTAGGTCATAATATTTAAGTAATGAGTGAGTTACAATCACAGCAGAGGGTCAACGGGTCATAGTAGATAGGTTTCGAGTGGCAAACATTTGCAGCACAATGTTGGTAGGTTGCAGTGCTGTGAGGCAGTTATGAGGTGGGGAGTAAAGCATAAGACAGGCACTGCATAACACGCATCTGAGGCGGCAGATGATTTAATAGTCAAAGGACCTTATCAGGCAAAGCAAATGTCGGGTGCAGGCAGGGCCATTGGCCTGAACAAGAACAACAATACATATTTTCCAATGCTGTGGTGCCTCTGCACGTTTGGCCTGATTCACAGAAGTGTTTTATAATGGTGCAATCCCATAGGAAATGTTCTGTGAATCAGGCCCTTTGGGTAGACCAGCATAGTGGGTGGGTGGGTGGGAGGACTGGAGATTGTGACTAGGTCATTTCGTGCCGCAATGGCGACAGCTGCAGTATTACTGGAGCAGGGTGACGCAACACAATCAGTTCTGCGCCCCAGAGGGATAGGTTGACTACAGGGCGAGAGGGGGCCAAATTGCGTATCGGGACAGGTGCGGGCGGGTGAAACAAGAGGGGCACAGATGGCAATAGGTGCTGCAAGACATTCAGAGTTGTGATTGCGCAAGGCAGTAGAAGTTGCAGGCATTTGGGTGGCAGAGTAAAGAGGTAACTGAATCACTATCATATCAACGTGTCGGTCGGTTGACATGCATACATACAGCTGGGCAATGCAGAGGATGAAGCAGACATTTGGGGGGCAATAGGCAGTGAGGAGCAATTGTGAAATACAGTAGGATGCATGGGCATGCAAGGGTTAATTTGTAGAGCAGGTGAGACGTTCAGTGAGGTGCAGGGCACTGAATGCTTCACTACACAGATAACGGCTCCTAACAATGGAGTTGAGATTAACAGTAGTCCAAGTATGTGATCTGTATGGTTGGTCTGCATACACGTAGCAGACCAGGGCGGCCCTTTACTGGACGCACAGGTTTGGCCTGCGGGAGAGCCTAGGCAACTGGTAAGATGCGTGAGGGTGTTGAATGGGTGATGGGAGTGCATGCACAGCCAAGGATAACATCCCAGTGCAGGGCTGGGAGAAATCTTGAGGGGGTGAGGGGTTGAAGGGTAAGCACAGGCAGCACTTTATCAGATTAGTCTCTGAGAGCTCCGTATTAGCTGGGGGGGCCACCCAGGTGAGGAATCTGCATGATGATGGGGTCAGGGCAGGCAGGTGAAGCATAGAGATGACCTAAGCTAGGTGCATGGGAGGGGCCATGGCACCTCTTACCTGACAGAGTATCATAGGTGCTTTGGATGCTCAGGCTCTGCAATTGCACAGGGCGGGCAGACAAAGGAGTGTCCAACAGTGTTTTTTTCTCCAGTCAGGGGAAGACAGGAAAAGACAGGAATGTCTTATAGGGGGCCTTATAGCCGGACCTTTGAGCTGTGCCGGCTTCGCCTCCTGGCTCAGTTGGGCTGCTTCCATTGTGTTACCCTGCAGCCAATCGGTATGCAGGTTGGTCACAGGCCCTCCTGGGCACTGAGGGTGCTTCAGCATAGCGTCGCGTTCCATGGGACATGTGCCAGGTATATGTTTTAGTTTCTTGGCCTTCGCTGAGACTACTTAGGTTAAATAGAATGAAATCAGGTCCTCCCATTTAGCAGAGGAGGAAAACCTGTTTCAATGTAGCCTGATTCTGTTGGTTAATACTGTGTAAAGGCTGCCAGCACTGAGCGAAGGTTAATTACACATTCAATCGCAGTGCTCAGCCTTTTTCTTTCTCATCAGCCCATAAAAGGTCTCTTTGAAAGCTTGCTTAAATAGGATTACTATTGTTGGAACGACGGGCAGACAGGGTTATGTTTAATGATATCAAACACAAGTCACTGACCATGAACTGGTGGACAAAGTGTACGATTGAGCCATAAGCAAAGTAAAGACTCTTATACACCGTTTGTCCTACCCGCTTGAGATTAGATAAGAATTGGTTGAATTATTGTGTATGTAGTTTAAATATATTTGCGTTACTATCTTTTGCAAATGAATAACAAATTACATTTGTTGATGCAGGCTCAGTTTTGTATAAAAGGTGACACCATGAACCATTCAGGTACTTCACTTCTCCTCTCTCCATGAAATACTGCTTGTGGTTGAACTTGAAGTCCGCTCGAATGTATTGTATGTGTATATTAAAATTTCCCTTGCAAATTCTGAAACTCGGTCTCAGATGCACTATGTTGTCTGAATTATAGTGCTTAGAAGTCTCAAGGTGGCAACACACTAGCTTTGGCTCAACCATCACCCAAACTCTGGTGATGGCCAATACCATAGACATATTACATCAAGAGATACAACGTAGCCTCAAAAATGCACATCCTACCTTGTTCATGTTCTCCACATTCGGGCCATAATATAACTCATAAATATTTACTAGAGAGGAACAAGATGTTGAAACATGTCTAGCAGTTTCTAAATTGTTGACATCACCACACAGGTGGCATTTACGTTTGTCCCTATGAAGCCCTATCCAGGCTCCTCTGGTGACCAATACATTCAGAGCGTTTGACCTAATTTGCATATATATGCATCTGAGCTTGGGAGAGGGAAACTGGTAGATGTATTGTTGCGGGAAATACAGTTTAGCAAAATAATTCAACGATTTACATTTCCCAACATGTTCATGGTTAACAGCCCAACTCCAGAGGTTTCTTAAAAGCTTGTAGCACACTAAGCGATCTTCCCAGGAGGGGGACCAAACAATTCGCTAACTCGTTATTGTTAGGGAGAATTCTCATTTCATGGCTAATTTCCCTTACCTAGTGAGTCCCTCAGCAGCTTTGCTGGGTCTCTGGAGTTGTTTCTTTTCCACTTGATAAGAGTGTGAGCTTTTCACCACTATTACTTGTATTTTGCTATGTGTTTTTACCTGTTTTTGGGATTGTGGTCTCTGGAGTACACCACTTCAGTAGCCTCCTTCTTTGTGTGTGTCACACAGCACCTTCTGTGCAGTGGCACAGGGTTGTCGTGTAGACTTCCCACCTACTCCATTTCTGAGGTGACTACTGTCCCCCAGAAAAGGGTAAAGTTACCATTAACTTTACTTAGTCGAAACTAACCACAGATACAGTACACCCCATCTTACATGGAGGACTGGAAAGGGTCAATCCTTAGCCCTTTTTATCTGTACCTCTTAGAGCATTGTTTCGCTCTTTTAACATTTAGACATGGCTGGTGGCAGTGGTACCTGCCCTAAATTTCTACCGCGGTTATCTTATATAACCGTGGTAACATTGAAGGCTATTGTGTTAGCCTCAACCTTAAACCCACTTGACCAAATCCTCTTTCTTTTGACTCCGGTGAGGTTTATTCGCCATTTCTTTTTGTTAAACTCCTTCTTGTGTTTTACTTTGCGCGGCAAGCTAGGTTTGCCTTCTTTGTTCACTGTCTTTTGGCGGGCTTCTACCTAGAAGCCCTCCTCAAGGCGCCTGGGTGTCTAGGTGGGCTGAATGTGAGGGAGGGGTGTAGTCACCCCTGCACAGGGTATTCTAGGAAACCCAAGTCGCACTTTGTCATGATTGGCCAGGGTAGTTGTCCGTGCTGGACAACCCCTCCTGCTGGGTGATTGACAGCCTGGCTGTGTGAATGGGGGTTTTCGCATAAAAGGCAGGTCTCTTGGGCTAGAAGTCAGAGAGTCGCCAATGGAACTACAAGGAACCGAAGAGAAGCGGAGAGAACGAAGGCTGCTGCAACTACCCCGTCCAGGTGAAGCCCTGCTGCAGTCCTGAGCTATCTGCCCTTCAACGACTAAGAGGAGATCCAGTCCGGAGTCTTCTTCCCTTGAGCCTGGTGGGGATAACCAGCTCGTCTTCCACAGCCAGAGGATCCTCTTCCCTGGTCGAAATCGCTGCACACAGCTGCAGTGGTCCGGATAGCCATTTGAAGAGCCTCTCCTGTTTTTAAGGAGTGCACCTTTTATTCGTTGTCGCTGCTGCCGGCTTCATCCCTATTTGGTGCAGACCCCCTTCATACGTCCTCCTTCACAACGAAGCTCCAGGAATCGTGGGTCTGCGGGAAACCAACAGGAACAACTGCCAGGGCACCAGCTGCACCATTGGAATAAGGTACTGTGTTCTGCTTGAGGAAACTGGGTGAACCCCTTTTCTTCATTTCCAAGGCTTGCCCTTGTCTTCTCTCCTTCTTATAACTTTTGCTTCCGAACATTGACAATATCGAGTACTCTTGGCTATGTTGAATCGTGAACTATCTGACTGTGTGATCTTCGGCAACAGGCCCCGGTGTCATTTGACCCTGGCTCCGGCCCTTTGACTTTTGAACTCTTGTCTATAAGTGTTTCTCGATTCTGCCTGCCTAACCAAAATATTGCCCGTGATTTTTGCCTCCAACTCTCTGAGTGGGCGGACCTCTCTTCCTCCCTCCTGGCCTCAACCACTCAACTTCTCCTCCTTGGAGATTTCAACATCCACCTGGATGCTTCCTGTCCTGCCAAGGACTCTTTTGTGAGCTTTGGGGCTCTGGCTCTCTCTCTCTATTCTTCCCTCTGGTCAAACTCACTCTGCAGGGCACACTCAGGGCACAATTAAGATCAGAAGAGGCGAGTTAATGGCAAGCCTGGTATATGAAATCTTATGGGATCTCCCTCCAAAGAGACCCATGGGGAAAACAAGGGAAATTATGTGGGAATCTATCTGAACAGTGGGGAACCCCAGAATATTTTTTTTACCCCTTTAGAAGGAGAGGTTGAGTATGATCAGATCAGGGGTAAATCCTCCTGGGAATACAACAATCTTACCAAGGTCCCAGTATTCGTGAAGAGTTTCTCCCCTTGAGAAATGGGATCTGGGGCCAATGAGCACACCACGCTATACCCTGAGAAGAGTAAGACGTCTGACCCAGAGATAAAGAACTTCCAACTAACCGTAGAATACCTTGAAACCACAGGGGGCCCATTGTTAAATCTCCCTCCCAGGACAATAGAGCCATAGAATGATTTTCTCCTTGAGAAATGGATTACATCAGAACGATCTTTTCTACTAAAATTCCTCCATTATTCTAGAAAGGTGAAAACCCGTGAAGAACCCAGTGATGGTATACGAAACATCAATAACTTAGAAAGAGGAGAAGAAATGGGAGAGGAACCCTCCTCTAAAACCTCATTCCCTACAAGAAATGAACTAGATTCCTTGTGGGAAGAATTGAGATTCCCTTTGCGGTATTGCCCATTGGAACAGGGTATTGCCCATTGGAACAGGGGGATGAAGAATCATTCACCCCAGGGACAGCCCTCCATGACCTACAAGGATCAGAGATGCCCAGCAAACATAAAGATAGGAAACCAGGTTTGGACGCTAGGGAGACAAAGAGTGAAATGGGAGATATACCCTCTATTATACTCCCATCTCCTGCCTTAGACTCAAAGCGTTTTTCCTGTGGAGAGTATGGCCATCCAGCAAGACATTGGGCCTCATTACGAGGTTGGAGGTAGCCTTGCCGTTTTTACCAGCAAGGCTACCTCCAAATTCGCATCCGGGTCCGGCACCCGCGAATGGGCAATTACCGGGCTATTCCGGCCCACCCCGGACCCGGTAATTGCCCTTTCGCGGGTGCTGGCCTGATACATCCCCATTCCCATTTGAGCCCCATAGCCCATAGGGCTCAATGGGAATGGGGAGTGTGGTAGCACCAGTACCCTTAATAACGGTGCTACCATCATGTTCTGCTCGCGGGTGCTGGTATGGTCACCAGGTCAGACCTGGTGGCTGCAAGGGCACCCCCAAGCAGAACTCCTAGTATGGCGGTACGGTAGCAACGGTGCTGGTAGCCATACATATGGTAAAGATTAGTGTGGCTGGTTGGGCCAACCCTACACATGTTCGGCCTGCTCCATAGGGTATGCCAGGCCATTGGTCCAAGCCCAGTCCATCTGTCTTCCATCTCGTGGGGTCTGCTGGGCTCATCATCTTCGAGGCACCAAGGTCGAACAAACAATTAGCTACATTCTGTGAACAATACTACTCTATCCTCATACCATGCACCTGGTAGGCTCTGAGATTGGCACAGGGGGAGTCTCTGGGTTAAGCTGACCCACACATCCTTCATTCATTCCAATCTCCCGTCCTGGGCGCCAAGGCTTCCACCCTCGTTTTTGGACTATAATGTAATCCTCACAATAACTTGCATTACAAACCATGGTATCACTTAATATTATCCCCAACAAAATATCGCCATATATATGCTTGTCAGGAATGGCCATTGGCGATATTTTTATTGAGGATAATATTTGGGTTTTTTGGGAGTGGGGGTTGCGTGGGTGTCCCCCGCTCCCTTTAAAATAATATTTTTGTATGTCTATATTTTTGCAGGGATATTAACATGTGGAACCCACACCATGTGATTGTCAGAATGAAGGTGGGATAACCATACTCTTAGATCTTTTATGGCTTATTGGTTTATGGTCGGTGGTCTGGGGTCAACTAGAGTCTTGGAATTCTAGGGTCTTAGGACTGCGGTGGCCTTAAGGACTATAACTTGTAGTGAGCTAAGTGAGAGTCGGCGTCCTGTTCAGGATAACACGTACGCCAAGGCGCCTGGCTCTGTTTCGTGGCCTTGCAGGGCACATTTATCTCAGAACAAAATATATTTTGGGATATCTGTGGAAATTGGCTGTGCTGGCCTTTCTCACCAGTGCTTGGGCCTAGCCAGATTTCCGTGTGGGATTGTGGACTGCGATTGCTTTGGCTAAAACTACTAATATCTAGAAAAATGGCATCTGCTAATGCATGCGCACTACTGCCTAAATGTCAAGAACCGCAAGCAACAATATGATCGTGTGGGGACTTACGGGACCCTTCCCTTTGGTCATTAAAGTGCATTGAATGGGGCTTGCTGCACCTTAACGTACGCTACGGGGGTGGGAGGGTCTTGCTCCCTTCCCAACATTCCCACATTCGTTACTTCTACAGTAATGAATTCCCACCACCTGGGCTCATGCTCCCTTCTCTCCACCTCCACATATGGTGGGGTTCCGCTTATTGGCATTCCTGCTATTCATACTGATTGCAAGCTTTCTCCTGCCTGCGCATATTCCTCAGGTATGCATGTCATATAAATACATCCCCCTTTCACCTGCCAAGTCTACCCATACTTCCTCATAATTTTCAGGGTCAGGGGCAATGATGGTGTGGTACAGTCTGTCTACTTTGACTCCATAGTGAATGGGGACCATGTGTGGGATGGGGTCATCAATCTGCACTTCACTATCTTTTGTATTGCGAGGTACCTTTGGAATCCTAATTGACACCATCATCCTTGCGCTCATAGGCATGGCTTTGGCACAACACCGGCGGCCCACCTGGCAGGTGCAAGAGATGACCAGGAAAAATAGTATGACGGCACCAGCATCTTCACAGTGGCGCCCAGCCAGGACGGGGCCCAATCGAATGCCAGGACAAACCAGTCTTCTTCTTGTATTTCTGCTTCCTTCTTCATGTGGGCCCCTAGGTTGTGCACTGCTTCAATGATGTGGGACAGGGAACTGTTTCCGTGTCTTCGGTTCCAGGATTTTGCAACAGGAATCCCTGATTTCTTTGCAGATGCCACCTTCCATTGCATTGAGCATGTCCAAGACAGACAAGATACTCACAAGACCTGGAGAGCCTAACATGAAGATCCCGTGTCTTGAACCTGCAATGGGGTCTCCTGATCACAGGGTGACCTTTTCCCCTAAGTGCCCTTCTGACTGTTTAAAAGATTACAGACAGAGTTGCCTTTAGAGCAAAAGAGCAATTCACACCACCCGGTGTGCACCCGGCTGAAAAGAAGGACAAGACAGGTTTAGTATTTTTTAAATAAAACAAGGAGAATACCACAACTGTGTCAACTACCAAACTAACCTGGATATAGCTCTGGTAGAGGGTAACCAAGGTGAGCTCTGTTAGTGTTCTGTTTGTAGAACAAATCCAAAAAAGAAACCACAATAATAAACATCCAAGAATGTGGTGGAAAAAACAATAAATAGGAAGATGAGTAAGGACCTATGCGGTCGGAACGAGGACGCTCTAGTGGCCCTATAGTTGCCACCAATGTCAGCAAAGTGTTTGTATAAAGGTGCTTGTAGAAAGAGTCCGTTGATGAGTCCAGTATTAGGAAGAGCAAAGATAAAAAGTAACCAAATCCAGGGCAGTCCAGTATCAATCCGTATAGTGATCCGGTGGTCAGTTAAGAAATAAAGCAAAGTGATGTTCAGCCTGGCTGCAGGGTATCTCCTGAGGTGGAATTAGATCCCGGTAGGATGACCAAGGAGTCAGCTTAGTGGCTGCTAACGTGCCTCAACAAATGATCAAGGCGAGGCAGGAGCATGATAGCAAACAGGTTCCTTGATCGGCTTAAAATGCTGAGTTATGGTCAAATAAATAGAATACTCGGAGCACCGTGAAGGAACGCAGCTCCGCAAATCGCCAGAAGTGTTCAGTGGCTGTCAGATGAAGAAGGATTTCGGGGTGCTCATGAGAACGTGAGCCCTGTGTTGACAAAAACCCTGTGTGAACTGAAGGCGGCTGGGAGCACTTGCGAAGGAGACACAGGCTCTAATTGCTGGTAGGAAAGTATCCGCAGAGTGAATGGAAACGGAATCCAACAAGGTAACAAGAAAAGGTGGCAAAGGAGGAAAACTTCTTTGCCGGAATGGCGGAACTCCCACCGAGATGAGAGGAACAGTCACCCGGGAACGGTAGCGCTACAACTTCTAATTAGAAGCAACACCCCCTGGAAGAGGATGGCTTTTGAGCGAATCTGGAAGTGCAATGAAAACGTTACCTGACATGAGGGAGAAGCCGTACATGCAATGTGTCTGCGGGCTTGCAATTGGTGAAGGTGCCAGGGCAGCTTCCTCTTGCGCAACAGGGACAATGGGCATTGGGGCACTCTACCATGTCACTCCGGTCTGGAGTAGCGTGTCCTGACAAACACATACCGATTCTGCATCGTCATCAGCCTCAGCGTGCAAAGCTCCACTTTTATGATGTTGAACCCTTGCTCAGTCTCGTTGGCCAGCTGTGCCAGTTCCTAGCAGATGATTAGCAGCCATTTTGCATTGGCTGCAGCTTGCACACTGGGTACAAACAAGGATGCAAAAAATGTCTCTGCTTTGCTGAAGAGGCGGTACTCATCTGGTATCATCTGGCACGGCTGATGAATCTTTCGACAGATAGTTTACCCTCTTCTTCCTCCGCAGGGTTGTTCCTTTTTCTTTTCCCTGGACGAATGTTGAACTCTAGTGGTGGCAAGGGATTTCTTCCGTCCACTTCAATTGTTGGTAAAACTGTGGGGGTGAGGGTATCAGACTCTGTTGGCCCCCAGGTACAGCTGTACTTCTGGGAATACGAGTAACGCTGAGTGTAGTGTGGCCAGCGTACATTAGCCCCTTCATGATGGTGGGAGGTGCAAGTATGCTTGTTGGCCACCCACCCAGTAGTAATCCATCACTGCCGCAGTGCCTTTCTCGAGATCAGGATGAGCAAAGTCTTGTAACAATGTTTATTGGACCCTATGAATGTTTTTCCAGCACTGTAAAAATAAAATTCATATTTCTCTTCCTGATGCACTTTCACTACTTGTTCCATTGCATCGATCTAGGCTAGTTTAGTTAAGTGGTCAGTCCAGAACAGCGCGCATGCTGCTTCCACTTGGACCAGCACCCCTTCTTTGTACCCTATCAGCCCTTCTGCCACCCAGCTCACTACAGTTTCTTGCCATCGGTTATTTATATACTTCTGTCCTTGTAGGAACGAGAAAGGTATCTTCATGCATTTTTTCTTCTTGGGTTGTCGTCACACTGCGAGGGATCTGGATCAATGTGTTCCAACCTCACGTTGTGTGCCTGGAATGTGCCTCTTAACCTACATAGCGCAAGATGTACTAGGCATTGAGCCTCTAGAATTGGTACTTCCTGTGGTACTAGGACCTTGGGATCCCCCGACGAATGCAGTATTAATGAACACACATAACATCCCATTCACTCTGTGTCTTCCCACCACACTCATGTCAGTATACCAGCTGTTGGACAACTCTGGACAACATACATCCTCTATTGCGTCTCTTTGCTCGTTTGGAGATAGCTGAATAACCATACATTATTCTAGTAAGATTGCTGGTAATGCTGTTATCATTCTGCTGCTTGGGGAACATCAAATATTTGGGAAGCATCAGGGACCTAAATATGTACTCCAAGATACTCATTTAGGGCAGTTGTGTTTAGTTATGCATTGAGTTGTTGGCAGGGTGATGCGTGGGAGTGTGTTAAGATACAGGTGCATGGGTATTGTTATCAGAGGGATGCTGCAAGTTTAACATTGCATTTACAATATTGTTGTGGTGTGCTTCTCCGCCTTCCTGCACCCCCCTGTATATTCCCCTCGAATATACAGAAAGCACCAAATTATATACCTAATCCTAGCATCGATATTGCAAATGCTGCTGCTTCATAGTACATTGCACACATGTATGAATAGGCAACCATAGACAAATGGGGACATCTATACATTCTACTCTATATATTTATATATATATAGTATATTTTATCATTAATTGAATGGTCTTGAAAACCTGAAAGAAAATAATATATGCACACTAAAGAGAGAGAGGGAGAGAGAGAGAGAAACAGAGAGAAAGAGAGAGAGAGACAGATAGAGAGCGAGAGAGAGGGATAGAGAGCGAGAGAGAGATAGAGAGCGAGACAGAAGAGAGAGAGAAGAGATGTGCTCTGAAATTTGGGTCATCTAGTAGCACAGCAGTGCCTGCGCACAGTAGTGACAGTGTGACGATGCACACAAATAATGTTGGCAGCGGTGTAAGGAAGGCATGGTATGAAAGCAACACAGACACAAGTGATCACAGTTAAAGGGTGTTGACATGGCGCGGGCACCATGGAAGCTGTGGACGAAATGGAAGAGGGGCTAAACGACCGCTGCGGGAAGCAGTAGCAGCGGTCTAGTGTTTTACCTCGGCGCGCCCGGCAGTACAAGTACACGCCCACCGCGGTGCGACAGTGCGTTGCAACCCTTGTCCGCTTTGGGTTGTGGTTGCGGCTACCTTCCCTCGATCCTGCTTCCTGTCCTCTTGTTTTTTCTTCTCCTTTGCTTCGTCCTGCACTGTGCGCTTATACGCTGCCTAGTGGGTGGCTCTGCTTTTGCTCCTTTCCGTCCAGCACATCCTGTGCTTTCCCTGCTTCCTGTTCTCTTCATTTCCATCCGTTGGTCTTGTCAGCCTTATTCCTCCGGCGGCTTCTTCTGCTACGCTTATAAGATTGGTTTATTCACCCGCGGAGCCATCTGTATCCTTTGCATTCAAGCTTCACGTCACTTTCCGGACACCTGGAGCTCCCATGCACTCCACAAGTCAACAAACAACCGGAAGCAGTTATCCAGCACATTACCAGGGTTTTTTAGCGTGGCTTTTCCCTGGTTGTGGGGCTAGCTCCCTGGGGGCCCCACTGCTAAGCTGTCAGCTTTCTGGCAAGGTGGCCTCCAGTAGAGCTCGTCCTAAGGCCAACACAAAAAAGCCGGATACTGCTTGGAGAAAAAGGAGGACCATATTTTCAGAAGATTCTTCGGAAGACCCCAATACAGGTGAGGAGGAGGAAGAGGTGGTCTGTCCGGGCATAGAACAGGCAATTCCCCCAGTAAGTTCTGAGAGTTTGCAACACCAAAAGATGGCCAGCTTAGAACAGTACCAGGAACTGGTCAATGCTATTCAGGGAATAACCGCGGAACTACAGTCTATGAAAGCTGAGAATAACGCTCTCAGGGCAGACAATGCTGGCGTAAGACAACAGATCACTCAGAGAGGATAATCGCGGCGATCTCCCCCCAATGCCTTTACCGGGCGGTAAATTCAACGGTAACCCGAAAAGAATAAAAGAATTCCTTGATAAATGTCTGATATACTACACTTTTCGCCCTAAGACGTTTGAGTTGGATAGGGCCAAGGTGGTTTTTCTAATTTCAAATCTGGTGGGCAATGCCCTTGCATGGGCTACCCCAATGGTAACCAATTCAGACCCTGCTTTAAACAACTATGGGACTTTTGTGCTAAGATTCCGCGAGAGATTCGAAGGACCGGAAGTATTGTATTCCTGTTATGAGAATCTGTTGGACACCAAACAAGGCACCCTCGATGTCCAGACCTACGTAGCCCATTTTCAGCGGATTGCTGAGGAAACTGGTTGGCCAGGCTCATCGAAACAAACACTATTTAGAAGAGTATTACACGTGGAAATAAAAGATGAGTTATCCCGGGTGTCCAGACCAGCGTCCTTTCAAGAATTGGTAGCATTGGCCCTCCAGATTGAGTACCGAATCTCAGAACGTAGGGCTGAAAGAAAAAGACGCTTTAAGGGAATACTTAGCAACGAACCTTCAGAATGGCCTGAATCAAGAATCTGCTTCTTCGGCAGGGGCGTCTCTGTTCTTCATCCCAAAGAAAGGCACAAAGGAACTCAGGCCCTGTATCGATTATCGTGGGCTTAATAGACTGACCATCAGAGACAGGTATCCAATGCCATCAATAAAGGATATCCTGGAGGCAGTCCAAGTCGCAAAGTGGTTTTCCAAGTTGGACCTTAGAGGAGCCTATCTCCTTCTGCGAATAAGAAAAGGAGACGAGTGGAAGACGGCCTTTCGTACACCCTTGGGCCACTATGAATAAAAGGTAAGGCCCTTTGGGTTGGAAAACGCGCCAGCCCAGTTTCAGAGATTCATGGATAAGATCTTTAGTGACCTACTCTTTACATCAGTAGTAGTTTATCTAGATGACATCTTGGTCTTTTCCTCATCTCTAGAACAACATCGACAACAGGTAAAGGAAGTACTTCGAAGACTCAGTTACCATAACCTTCTGGCCAAACCCAAGAAATGCCTGTTCGAAGTCTCTTCGGTTCCTTATTTGGGCTTTATTCTATCAGAGGACAAGGTGGAAATGGACTCCACCAAGACCACCGCCATCACCAACTGGCCTACCCCCAACTCGGTGAGAGATATACAAAGGTTCTTAGGATTAGCCAATTTTTACCAAAAATTCATCTCCAATTTTTCTAACATAGTACAACCCATTACCGCTCTGTTGAAGAAAGAGAGGTAGTTCGAATGGAATCATGAAGCAGATCTCGCATTCAAACAATTGAAGAATGCCTTCACCAGCGCTCCAATCCTCAGGCAACCAGATCAGTCCTTACCCTTTATAATAGTCATAGATGCCTCCTACGGTGCTATTGGTGCGGCACTACTACAAAAGAAGGAAGACCAACTGGAACATCCCATTGCCTACTATTCAAGAACCCTTACCACCAGTGAGAAAAACTATTCGGTTATCGAAAAAGAGCTATTGGCCATCCGTCAAGTCTGTGAAGAATGGAGACATCTGCTGCAGGGAGCCACGCACCCCTTCCAGGTTCGAACAGACCACCATAATCTTAGCATATTACAACAAATGGAATGCATAAATTCTCGTCATGCCAGATGGGCATATTTCTTCTCCCAGTTTGATTTCGATCTCACCTATCTACCAGGGAAGGATAATTGCTTAGCAGATGCCCTCTCAAGAAGCTCTGGCGAGGAAACCGGGAAATACATAGGACATGAGTTCCTATTAAAAGGGAAACACTTTATTAACACCATTAACACTTTCCTTCAACAAGTATTAGAGTCACAGAAGGAGGCCTCTTACATACTCATACCATCGCTAGTCCAGAAAGGGAAATACTGGTTTCAAGGAAACTCATTATACTTACCAACTCGAGCACTTCAGTCGCAAGCACTGCAGTGGGGTCATGACATACCGACGGCTGGACACAAAGGAAGGTTCGCCACGTTAGAGTTAATGAGAAGACATCTTTGGTGGCCAACCATGGCAAGAGACACCTATGAGTATGTTTCTTCATGTCCTGTGTGTGCACAAAACAAATGCAGTACCACCAAGCCTCTGGGACTTCAACAAGATAACATCCCCGCAGGACCATGGCAACATATCTCGATGGATTTCATAGTAGAACTACCTGAATCAGAAGGGTATACAGCAATAATGGTGGTTGTCGATACCTTCAGTAAACTTGCACACTTCTCCCCTTTGAAGGGTGTTCCATCAGCCACTTTGACAGCAGAGGTGTTCCTCAGAGATGTCGTCCGACTCAACGGACTACCACACACAATTGTTTCTGACCGAGGTACGCAGTTTACCTCCAAGTTTTGGTCTACACTATGCAAGCGATTACAGATCCAAAGGGCCTTATCCTCTGGATTCCATCCTGAGAGTAATGGCCAAACAGAAAGATTAAACGCTACGCTTGAACAGTACATCAGATGTTTCTGCAATCAGGCACAGGATGATTGGCATCCACTCATACCAGTGGCAGAATTCTCATATAATAACACAATTCATTCAGCTATTGGAATGAGTCTTTTTTTCGATGTACATATGGGTATGACCCAAGACACATACCTCTATCTACAAGGCAGTCTACCAATATACCCACCATCGCTCTACTGCTGGAGACCCTGAAGCAGGTTCATAAGCAAGCCCAGAATACTCCATCTGAAAGCCGTCAAGAGTAAAAGAAGTGGGCAGATAAGAAGAGAAGGCACAGTCCAAACTGGCAAGTAGGGGACAAAGTATGGCTGTCGACCAAGTACCTACCCAAGCGAGTGCGTTCGAGAAAATTTGCACCTAGGTGTATTGGCCCTTTTACTATCAGTCAGCAGATTAATCCGGTGGCTTTCCTGTTGGTCTTGCCAGATTTTCTCCGAAAGATACATCCAGTATTTCATGTCTCCTTTTTTAAGAAGTACCAACCAGATCCTTACAACAGATGGAAGAAAAAGTAGGTATCCATATTGGACAACACTCAGGAGTATGAAGTCTCCTGAATTTTGGACTCCCGATACAAGCATGGGGTGGTTCAATATCTCATCCTCTGGAAAGGATACCCTTGGACGGAAAGGTCATGGGAGCCAATAAGTAATCTTAACACACCCAGACTTTTACGACAGTTTCACCGTAACTACCCGGGATATCCCAGAGGAGCCGCTTTGAGAAGGGGCCATACTGTCATGGTGGGCGCACCATGGAAGCTGTGGACAAAATGGAAGAGGGGCTAAACAACCGCCGCAGGAAGCAGTAGCAGCGTTCTAGTGTTTTTCCTTGTCGCACTCGGCAGTACAAGTACACGCCCACCACGGCGCGACGGTGCGTTGCAACCCTTGCCCGCTTTGGGTTTACACGCTGTGTTTCTGCTCTCATCTACCAGTGGTTGCGGCTACCTTCCCTCGATCCTGCTTCCTGTCTTCTTGTGTTTTCTTCTCCTTTGCTTCGTCCTGCACTGTGCGCTTATACGCTGCCTAGCGGGTGGCTCTGCTTTTGCTCCTTTCCGTCCAGCACGCTCTGTGCTTTCCCTGCTTCCTGTTCTCTTCATTTCCATCCGTTGGTCTGGTCAGCTTTATTCCTCCGGCGGCTTCTTCTGCTACGCTTTTCAGATTGGTTTATGCACCCTCGGAGCCGTCTGTATCCTTTGCATTCAAGCTTCACGTCAGTTTCCGGATACCTGGAGCTCCCGTACACTCCACAAGTCAACAAACAACCGGAAGCAGTTATCCAGCAGATCACCAGGGTTTTTTAGCATGGCTTTTCCCTGTTTGTGGGGCTAGCTCCCTGGGGGCCCCACTGCTAAGCTGTGAGCTTTTTGGCAAGGTGGCCTCCAGTACAGCTCGTCCTAAGGCCAACACAAAAAAGCCGGATACTGCTTGGAGAGAAAGGAGGACCATATCTTCAGAAGATTCTTCGGAAGACCTCAAAACAGGTGAGGAGGAGGAGGAGGAGGTGGTCTGTCCGGGCATAGAACAGGCAATTCCCCCAGTAAGTTCTGAGAGCTGTTTATTAAACTGTAAATATGGGTGAGATAAACGCCTAATCTAAACCTAAATCTAAGATGGGAGCAAGCTATGACCATCAAATGATAATAATACAGTTCTAGCGGAGTCTAGTCAAATAAAAAGGGCCTATACTAAGAAAACCTATTGACAATCCTTACCGCTATGCTACAAAAAACTGTTCACAAAATGATATGTCAGGATGTTATGGCCGGGGTCTCCCTTCCCATGTTTTTAGCAAGGGACAAGGCGCACAGCACACTCCTGGGCTTCTCCAGCATGAGGTTACAGTTCCTTTTCTCAATATCAGGACCTTCTGCCTCCAAGTCTCTTTCATGCAAAGTCTCTTGCTTCAGAGGGTCTGATATGCCAAAAATACAACAAAACAAAAGTTACTTCTGTTAATCTTCACGTCGAGTGATTAAGGTTCATCCTTGGATCCCCGGGCTCTGATCCGTCTCTCAATTGTCAGCCTCCCTCAAAACACTTGCCAATTCAAACAGATACTTCTGAAGGGCGATCTCGTCTCGCTGGGTCACTCTGTTAACTCATGGCAAGTGTGGGCTTCACAAAATCACAGTTCATACAGAGTACCCCTCAGCCGGGCGCAAACACCTGTTGCACAATTCCCTCAGTCGGGTACACAGTTTCCAAATCTCTAAATCTCAACAGATATACGGGGTTCCCTTCCCATAGCTTTCTCTTGGCACCCCTCCGTCAGGTTCACATTTGCCACAGTTCACATTTCAACAAAAAGTCATTCTAGACCCCTTAGGTTCTTCCCTTTACCTAAGTCTGGGTCCCAGCCCCTATTCATGCTTCACACAGATGTTTCACAGAATGTTCTAGCGGGTGTTAGGGTTCAGTCCAATTTGCAGGCATCCCTCCGTCGGGTTCACTTCTGCCTCCACAAAGTGCCAAAGACATTTGACTGTACAAGGGGTTTGGTTTAACCTTCATATGACCACCTTGACACAACCCTCACCGGTCTCCCCTAAGGCCTCTTGGTACTTTTTGTTTCTCCACGTTCGGGAGAGGGAGCACCAGGCAGAGACCTTCAAATGATTGCCCCCATGGCGCCGGACCACTCTATCACAAAGTCCCTAAGGGTCTCCCTCTGCCAGGCTCGGACTCCTCTTAAGGTTCACAAAGGGTCTCACTCTTACAGACTTGGACCCTGCTCCCAAAGTTCTCAAGGGTCTTCCTCTGCCGGGCTCGAAGCCCTCTCACAAAGTTTATAAAGAAGACTTCCCTCCGCTGGGCTTGATTCTCCTCTCACAGTTTTCAAAAAGGGCTTTGGGACTTGAAGTCCCACAATGCACTGTCAGGCTTCTGCTCCCACTACTCAGCTCCCCAAAATGGCAGTTGGCATTGGGAGCTGCAGCAGCTAAAAGGGGATATTGTTCTGAGGTCAGGGTCTCTTCTGATGACACTCAGAGACCTGGGCTTCCCTGACTGGTCCAGGGAGGAGTCTTGCTGTGGGTACTGCCGGGCAACCACAGCTGCCCCTGGACCTGCCTTCTGGAGTTACAGCTCCCTCTACACAGTGCAGTATCCTCTGGAGTCACAGGGCCAGTGTCAGGGTGGTTTTCTCCTCCAGGTCTACCTGGGTCTCTACAGCTCTTCTGGTCTTCTTCTGGTCTTCTTCTGGTCTTCTTCTGGTCTTCCTGCACCTTCCAGCATCCCCAACTCGCTCAAAGTGTGCTTTCCTGCCCCGCCTTTTATACTTCCTGGGAGTGGTGATTTGGTTCAGGTGTGCATGGTTGGAAGGGAATGCCTCACCCTGCCTGTCCTCGTTATTTATTTAGCAGGACAACATGGTGGTCATCCATATGAGTTAAATACCCAGCGATTCCTAAGGGTAATCCTTATTCCTCCTTGTTGCTTCCTCTTCTTTGCAGTATTTGAAGGACAGAGAGAATGAAGGGGATGCAGTTCCATCACGTCATCCGGCCGGAAGCAGCTACGAGCGGTCGTGTTGTTTTTTCCAAGATGGCATCAGCCCTTTATACCACCGCAGGCGGCGGTGGTTCGGTGCCTTGCACCTTCGCTCTATGTAGTGCAGACTAATGCTAGTGTGTTCATTTCCTCCTTTGAGCTAACGCTCTGCTCGTTTGCCATTCTCGGTGGCCTTCTCACCTTTGTTTGGGGGCTCTCTCGCTGTGTTTCCTACAGTGCTCTACATCTCTAGCCTGCTGCTCTAGCAGCTCCTTACCTATTCAGAGCTTTCTAGGTGGCGCTCTCACTGCAGCTCCGGAAGGAGTGTTACTCTTCATCTACCAGACTTTGGACTTAGCTTTTCAAACACCAGAGAGGCTCCTCTGCCAGTGCAATCCCCGACATCTACACTTCATTCCAGATTCCACTTTCCACAAGAACAAGGACTTCCCACTCCATTCCTGACGCCACTCTCCACGGAGTCGAGTCATATTAGAGTTTTTTTTAGCCAGGAGGCTTTTTTCCTAATTTTTGGGGCTTGCTCCCAGAGAGCCCCGCTGTCAGGTGTTTTGTCATGTGTCCAGTCAAAGGATCGAAAATAAAAGGATTGAATACAATAGTTTTGAGTCAAAAGGACCGAAAAAAGGTCAAATGCCTTTTTTTAAATGTAAAGGAAAGAAAATACTTTTTACACCCAAAAAAAATAACAAAAAAAACATTCAACCTTTTTTTTTCGGTCCTTTTGACTCGAAAGTATTGTCATTCGATCCTTTGTATTCGATACTTTCACCTACAACCGTTTTGTCATCCAGACAACGTGGACTCCGACAGGGCTCGCCCTTACTTGCACGAAAAGAAACCCAAGAAGAAGTCTACAGAGAAGCAAGAAACAAGAAGAAGAAGGAAGACGGCCCACAGGAGAGCCAGACAGAAGACACAGGCGAGGAGGAAGGGCGGGAGGAGTCATTGGAGTTTGACAGTGTGCAACGCCCACAAACCCAGATGGCATCGCTGGAACAATATCAGGAACTAGTAGGAGCCATCCAGGGTTTGACTGCAGAAGTGCAGTCCCTTCGCGCCGAAAACCTCGCCTTGCAGCAACAAGTCACTGCACGGGAGGAAAACAGGGGACACCTCCCCTTATTACCACTTCCCTTTGGCAAATATGACGGCAATCCACAGTCTCTCAAGGAGTTCCTGGACTCATGTTTAATGTATTTCACTTTCTGCCCCAGCCCATACGAAACAGACCGAACCCACATCGGCTTTTTGGTATCAAATCTGGCCGGGAATGCGTTAGCTTGGGCTACGCCACTGATCACACATTCCAGCCCAGCTGAAAACTAATACGCCGTCTTCCCACAGCTGTTCAAGGCCCATTCTGAACGTCCTGAGGTGCATTTGAACTATGTCCTGATTTGCTGAGGGATGTGAGAAACCTGAAGGTGTCTCCCGATCTAGTCCCCGGGGATCTGTCATCCAGGTGGCCATGACATGGCCATCACTATTGGAACTAGTCCCTGGGGGTGGACCAGTGAAGGAGGATGACCTGAATGGGGGGTCCTCAGGAAGTGGAACAGGATCACCGACGGGTGAGATGTGGTATTCCCCTTCTAATAAACTCTTTTCCCTAGCCTAGTACATTGGACACTCAACCTCTCTACCCTCCATTTCTTACACGAACACTTTCGCACACCATGAAAGACAACAGACAAACGTTAGGACCTGTTACCTGACATGTCCCTACAGGAAGGTCAGGCAAAGTCAGGCAATTGACCAGAATCACTCACACCTGACGGCCCATTCCCTTGCACACAGGGATAAAAGGTGGAGTGTGAGAGCACACAACGAGCAAGGCAGATAGCACGACGAGAGAGCTATTCCAGGGCTGCAGTTCAAGAGGAGGAGAAAGGTGGGGAGACCCGAGTGGGTGACAAGGAGAGAAGCAACCTTGCCCTTTCTATTTCTAGTTCTATGTATTTATAGAGTGTCAAAGCACACTGACCCAGACCCGCGATTCCTCTGGGGATGAAATCGGAAAACCGCGAACAAATGCTAACGTGGGCTGCAGCAGATGTCAACGCTAAACGGAGCGCGCCTACGCTGATAAGCAGGAGAGCAGAAGGCGCTTACTACCATAGTACCATCCTTGACTCCTGATACAAGGAAAAGCAAGCGATTCATCACAGCTGGTGAGTCGAGGGGAGAACTGATAAGAAACCGAACTGAGTTGAATGAAATTTGCAAAATGAAGAAAGTTCAAAGAATTATGAAGGTCGTAAGGGGAAAGCCAGCTGAAAGGGGCCCGGACACCAAGTGGGTGTTCGGCGAGAGACTCTAATTTGGTTCCCCATCTTTGTTGAAACTACCAGTTCCAGAAGGCTGTGTGAAGGCCGTCAGATTAGTGTCAAAATGGTCATACAGAGGTCTAGCAAAATCCGCTGTACAGTCAAAAGTCTTTGACCGACAAGTAATCAAAAGCTAAGGGTAAAGAATCCTGCATGGTGAGAGAAAACATTGGCAAGAGTGAACCCGAAGGAGGGATGCCGATAAGAAGGGGCGAAGGCTGATGCCTCAAGGACATTTTTTGTTGTTAAACTAAGAGAAGTCAATCCTGCATCTTAAAAAATTGGCAAGAGTGAACTCGATCGAGGGATGCCGATAAAAGAAAAGTGAATCCTGCATCGTAAAACTGGCAAGATTGAACCTGACCGAGGGATGCCGATAAAAGGTGGCAAAGTCTGAAGTCCTGATTAACAGTGTGTTGACAAGTGTGAAACCGGCAGAGGGATGTTCACAGTGAATTGCTTAAGAGGATAGTTGTGAGAGATTTGTGACGGTTGCAGATGAAGATTGTGTTGAAATCTGTAATGAACCCGGCAGAGGGAGACTAACAATCGAGAAGGGTCTGAGCCCGAAAGAGCAGGATCCCCGGGGTGAAGAACCATCACCCAAAAGCAAATAGAGACAATCAGAGAAGAACGTTGGTACCAGCACTGACTTTTCGTTTAATATTTTGGGAGCTGCACAGACCCTCGGACACAAGAAGTTTGATTACTGGAGGGCCGGATACTGATTAAAGACTTCTTGTGGATCTGAGCCCGAATGAGGGGGATCCAAGGGTGAAAATGCATCACCCAACCTGCAAGCTGGAATAAACTAGTGTTTGTTATTTTGTTGAAGACATCAGGTCTCGGAGGCTAGAGACTTTGTTGTAGAAAAGACACTTAACCAGCAAAGGCCCTGATAAACTGAGAACGGAACTGATAGCTCATGCAGGGAAAGCTCGAGCGTGTGCTGTGCTCCGGAGTCCTACCTTGTCAGGTGTTCAAAACATGGGGAAGGGAGACCCAACTACCACATCCTGACATATTATTTGTGAACACTTCTTTCTTTCCTGTACACCCTATCCCTTACTCTTTGTCTATATTTAGTTATAAGGATTGGCAATATTTTTCATTTTTGTAGTATAGGCCCTTTTATTTGACAAGACGCCACTAGGACTGCCTTATTCTTATTATTTGATAGTCATAGCCTACTCCCATCTTAGATTTAGGATTAGATTAGGTGTTTTTCACACCCATGTATACAGTTTGATAAACACCCTTGAACTGTGGTCACTTGTGTCTGTCCTTACTGTTGCCACCATGAGTTCCATACAGAGATGTAGTGCAAATATGTATGCCCCAGAAGGACAGGGACATCTCATCCAAGTTCAGTTGAGCATTGGCCGTCACAAGAGTATACCAAGATACCATAACAGTCAAAGGAGGAAAGAAGTATTACATGGCCAGGGTAGAAATCTACAAGAAGGAAGAGAAGAATGAAACAAGTGTCTAAAACACTCAGTCAAGCAACGGTCTTGGCAAGCGGAGGGGAAGAAAATAGAGGATGTAAGGAAGACGTTGAACAACATGAAGTAGACACATACATACAATCAGGTGAAAAGAGACTGAGAAGAAGAAAGGTTTTAGAGAAGTTCAGCATAGCTCCCAACTCACACGTTTTTGTGGGTGTCCAACCCCTTGCAATCTCACCAGTCAAGGCCCCTAGATGATAATGCACTTCAATGGGCTCTCACACGCCCCAAAAAAATTAAATTGGGTGTTTTCACCCACCTTGCAGACAAAAAAGGTTGAGGGCTATGGGTTCAGTCAATATGAACTTTATCAATACCTGCCCACTGTGATGAAGTGGGGAATGAAGAGCCAGATCAGAGCACAAGCCAGAGCCAATTAGACAACTGATTAGTAAGCCATGAAGACTGAATGGTATTATGATGTCACCATGTTTCTGGAGGGGAGGGTCTATGGAGAAAAGACATGCTGCCGGTCCAATGAGGAGTGAAAGAATACCTTAGGAGGTACTTCTCTCTAGTAATGGAATGTTCTCTCTGTTGTTGTGTTTTATGTGGCGGGGGCGTGTGAGCAGCCGTTGGAGGAGCAGGAGGAAGAAGGAATCTCCCAGGAAGGCGAGCCCGTATATGAGTGGGCTTATTAGAAGAAGAATTCGTCTGATACGAGTTATTGTGCTCCCGTTGAGCAACGATGTCAAGAGTTTATCCAAGTTAGTCGATCCAAGAAGGCTATAAGACTTTACCAAGTTGAGAGACATTAGAAACCTAACGGCCAAAGGTTCTGAGCTGAGAACTTTGCGCGCCGCTACTACGAACTGTGAGCCCAGCTGACACTACGAGCGGTGAGGTGAGCCCAGCTGACAGCAGCGCGTTGCTCATCCAAACGAGCAGCGAGGACCTCGCTCCATGCATCGGCCCCCACCGTCGTGGGGGCGGAGCCTGCCCTGTGATCGATAGAGGCTCTGGGAACAGCTGATGCAGCGCAACTCCCGTGAGGAAGGGAGAGCCGCGGCCCGGCCTGAGTATCCGGAGCTGACAGCTGTCTGAAGCTGGAATGTCGGAGAGCTTTGGAGTGTGTAGAAGGTCCACGCATCAATCCCTTGCTACGCAGATGTTTGGCGATGAAACGAAGGTGAGAAACATTAAATGCTCATGCGGCGAGGAGCTATGAACGACACTTGGCTTCCAATACGTTTATAATTTGAACTGGTTCATGTAAGGTGTGACCTAGGAGAGGTTAAAGGTCATGACTGAACTTCAACAAAAGAGGCATAAAGTAAAGCATAGAACTGTAGGTCCAGGTGACAGGAAAAGTTGGTCAACTTCAGTCTTGGTGTGCTTAAGGCTTCACGTCTCACTTTGGAAAGGGAAGAAGCCCGGGGAAAGCTTCATGTCCCGAAACTCACCTTGAAAGAAAGATTATAAGTATTCCAAAGACTGAAAGACATTCAGAAAGGGACATGAGAGGCTGGTTGGTGATAAAGGTCTAATGCTTGGCCCCTTTATTACAATGACCGTCAGTTCCTGAATTTTAAAGAGAATAAAGTCAATCTCAGTTCCTTACAACGTGTGTCAAGAGTGGTCATTTCCCGCCCGGCTCGTTACATTTGATGGCAGCGGTGGGATTTGACTGATCCACGATGGAGGCACTGATAAAGACTTTGAGTGAGGGACAACAGTTGCTACAGCAGGCCTTACAACTCCAAAGCCAGCAGGCACAGGCCGATAGACAGGCTTTCCAACAGGCTTTGCAGGTCCAGCAGGCCCAGTTGTTAGAGGCCACGAACATGAGGAACCACACACCCGTGCCAGCCTCAGTACTACAAAAGTAAGTTCTCCACCGGTGAAGACCCAGCACATTTCTTTGTCAATTTCAAAAGGGTCCCTAGGAATGCACAGTGGCCCCCCGAGAGGTGGTGCCATTACATTGCACCATTGATGACCGTGGAGATGCAGAGCGCTTATCAGGCAGCGAACCCGGCAAGAGACACTGCTTATGCCGACATGAAGCCGGTGATACTGGAGCGCCTAGGGCACGACGAAGAGGCGTACAGGATCAAGTTCAGAGACATTAGACTTATGCCCGAAGAGACACCCCGCCAGCTTTTTTACAGAGTAAAAGAGTTAGGGGAAAAATGGATGCAGACAAATCTGTCCAAACAGGCCACTTTCACCTCCACTTGGGCCACCATCCGTGCCCTGCTGGCCACCATAGCCCCACCGGTGCAGTTGCACTGATCTGCGGTGGCGATCCACCATCTTGTCTCGACCACGCGGCCTGACCCCAAAATGGCGGGCGCAGCGCAGCCCAAAAACGAGGCTGCATACCGTAACTAAGCAACCTGATTTCCTTTTGCCCAGTCCCCGGCACCGGTAGGCGGGAGCCGGCATTTGGGAGAAGGCCCAAGGGAAAAGGCCCTGTTCCTCCCCTGTTCGCCCCGGGACGCTGCGGCTAGGCGACGCCATGATGCCCGACACCTTCATCCTCAAACACTAACGCAGATACAACTGGCACTGCCTGTACTTTGATCCAGACCTGCAAAGCCGTCCGCCTGGACCCCTGCCCGTCTCCGATGCAGTGCTAGCGCTGCCTTGCAGCACACCACAGGTACTATTTCTTCTGACCTATTCGCCACACTGGTGACAGATACTCTGTAGATTACTGCATTGCACAGCCTCACTGGCCCTGGCGCCCTGACATTTGCTTGATCACACCGCTCGAAACGCAATACCTCACATTTTTTACTAGCTTATGCATACTGCAAGCACTATCTGTGTTTATGTGCCCCGTTAACCAGTTCATTTTGTATTTTGTATATACCATGCTTTCGCTATGACGATGCTGCCCATGCTAGTTAACCTGAACTGCCTACTGAATAGCATGGTCACTGCGCTACTTTGGCCGGCTGCCACTCTATGTATGCCGCATTTGTGCCCTGCCGGCCATATTGAACTGTATTGACTGTGCCACTATTGGTCGCTTGCCATCCCCTTGCCTGCTGCAACTTGCCCATGCTAGTCAATTAGCATATCTGAATTGCCTCTTGTTTTGCCTGGTCCCCAGGACTCCTGTTCGGTCAATATTCTAGGCCTGTTGCCCATGTGCCTGCCCAACCAAACTGATCTGTATCTGCTGTGACCTACGAATCATCTGATTCGGACACTGCATAGCCTACTAACTGCACATCTACTGGCCGCCTCTTTATGCTGGCACTTGTACCTACCTGCCAGCCTATCTTACCTCTTATTGCTCTCCTGCCCAATTGGTACTGACCCACCGTCTAGGTAGATAACTTCGGTTCCTCCCCTACCTCACTTCACCTTTACCTAGCCCGTAAAATGCATTGCACCATTGACACTCACCTTTACCACTTACCCTCGCTTGCTAATGCACCAAAGCATGCACCCCAGTCCACCCGACATCTGTTCACATACTTATTGTTCACCTTTCAGATCCTAATCTGGTCACCCCTTCTCACCTGCACCACACAGCTCTGCGCCTCGCCCACTTCCACAATTAGTATAACATCATCTCATGAACTACCTCTCACTCTCATCATGACAGGTCCTAATCCCTATTTAAACGTGCCAGCCCTCTGGCTACTACATTTCGCCACCAAACCGACCCCTAATCAACCATGTCCCACTATCATTAGAAATTCCAGGCTCGGCTCGCGCCTGCGCCACCTGCCTCACCACCATCCCACAACCATCAACAACCTGATTACATCCGCCAGACACCACACTAGGCCTGACATAGGCACAGTCAATCCGTTGGCGAGTTCCTCTCTATCACAGGAACACACTGTTGCCAATTGTCCACCATTGCCTCATCATGCCATATCGACCTGACCCAACCATTCCAGTCAACCATGTGCCTCATCAGTTAGAAACTAAAGATTAGCTTCCAGATGTCTCCACTGGTCCTACCACCTGAACAATCCCACGCTTGTCAATATCTCAAACTCCAGCAATAACAAAACCACGGCCCACTCGGCTCCTAAAATTGACTCACCTCCTCCTGTTCACATTGCCATCACTGCCCCTAAACTCAAAGGCGCGCTCATTAACGCACGCTCCATCCCTGCACACGCCATAGATATTGCAGATTTCATAGTCACAGAAAACCTTGACTTTCTCGCAATCACGGAAACTTGGCTGCATGCAGCATCCGGTCCTTCTCTGACCCTGGCCATCCCAGACAACTATTCCATTATCAGGTGTGACAGGGACACCAATCAAACTAAGGGGGGTGGACTAGCCTTCATATTTAAGAGTTCACTTAACCTCAGAGCTGCCAACAGCCTGCAGCTACCATCAGCAGAACTACTGTCTATTAAACTGCCGATCTCTCCTAATCACACGGCCACTATACATCTCATTTACAGGCCCCCTGGCCCGACCTCTTCATTTGCAGAGGACATTTCATCTATCCTAGCTACTAGTACTAAGCCCAACTCGCAAATCATTATACTGGGAGACTTCAATCTAGGCTACCAAGATACGAATGACACCAAAGCCTTTGACCTAGAAAGAGTCCTGGCCGACTTCGGTCTCACCCAACATGTCAATGAGCCCACCCACATCAAGGGTCGCACTCTTGACTGGGTCTCTGACTTGAACTGTGCGCTTAACGTCACCTCTGTGTCGCCATGTGCATGGTCTGATCACCACAAAATATCATTCTCCATTAATTCCACTCCACCCACAGATAAACCCAACCTTGCCCCTCCCACTTCCACACGCAACAAAAAGGATATTACGGTTGAGAAATTACTCCCACTTATCCTTCCTCTTTTGAACTCGGCGTCCACCACGTGCTCGGACCCCACAGTGCTAGTAGACACCTACAACCGCGTCATGCTAAAAGCCCTCAATACCATTGCCCCCCTCAAACTGCGCAAACAAAAACCGCGGCTCCACCTTAATTCCTGGTTTACCCCGCACTTACACGACCTGCGCAAAGAAAAAAGAAAAGCTGAGGCCCTTTGGAAAAGCTCACCTTCCCTAGTCAACAAAAACAACCTCACCACAGCCTCCCTTACCTACAAAGAAGCCATCCTAGCTGCTAAAAAGGAAGTATATAACAAAAGGATCACTCAAGCCCAATCAAATACCAAGGAACTCTTCAAGATCCTTAAGGAATTGGAGTCCCCTGTTGCCCCGCTTGATACATGCACCCCGGACACTGAATGGTGCTCCAATATTCCAAAGGCACTGCTTGATAAAATTGCCTTGCTCCAAGACAAGATTAACACTAAAAAAAGCCACCTCGCCGACTCAATGGGTAACCCCCCATCATACAAAACTCTTTCTCCCAAACACTCCATCCAACCTTTCAGCTTCTCACCCCTCACCATTAAGGAAGTTGAAAATATCATAACGAAGCTCAAGCCTTCCAATTGCCAAGGTGACGCCTGCCCTGCACCGGTCATAAAGGAAGCTGCTCATGATCTTGCCCCTTTCATTACCTCTTTCATTAATGCCTCTTTCAAATCGGGCATTGTACCTGACAACCTTAAGGATGCTTGGGTCATCCCATTAATCAAAAACCTAATCTTGATCCCAGTAATCCTTCTAACTACAGGCCCATCACCACGGTGCCTTACCTTCTCAAAATTCTGGATTGCGCAGCCTATCTCCAAATCCAAGACTATCTTGAAACCAACAATCTTCTAGGGCTTAGACAATCTGGCTTCCATCCTAGACACGGTACTGAGACAGCCTTAATCGACTTGAAAACCCAAATTGAGGAGCTGAAAGACAAGGGCAAATTGGCACTCCTGCTCCTCCTTGATCTTTCAGCTGCCTTTGATTTGGTCGATCACCAAATCCTCTGCCACCACCTCAAAATTGCGGCCCACTTCTCCGACGCAGCCACATCTTGGATTAGCTCTTTTCTGGCAAACAGAACTATGAGGGTCTTCTCTCCCATAGCCGCAGCTGATCCAGCCCACGTCCCGTGCGGAGTTCCACAAGGATCTTGTGTATCTCCCACACTTTACAACGTGTTTACTAAACCGCTCTTTGATATACTTGACTATCTGGGTGTCTCCTACACTAATTATGCGGATGACACCCAGATACTCATCCCTATCACTGGCGATTATGTAACAGATGCCAAAGCTCTCAATACAGTCTACACTGTCATTCAAGCCTGGATGGCTCATCATGGGCTTTGCCTTAATGATGGAAAGACAGAATTAATCATTCTTGGATCTCAATACAAACTCACTAAACTTGACCCCAAGTTCAATTCCTTCATTATTGATGGGAACGACATTAAAGTCTCCAACGTCACTAAAACACTTGGAATATATCTCGACTCGACTCTATCCCTCAATCAACAAACCAACGCAGTTGTCTCAGCATCATCCTATACTTGCAAATTGATTACAGCATGTCGCCCATTCTTGACTACGGAGAACTGTCTGATTCTCGCCAGAACCCTCATCATGTCCAAAATCGATTACTGCAACGCCCTCTACCTAGGAACTAGTCAAAGAAACATTGATAAACTCCAGGTCATGCAGAACAACGCCATAAGGGCAGCTCTCAACGTTCCTAGGCGTTCCCACATATCTAACACGAGACGCAACTTGCACTGGCTACCCATTACTTACCGCATATCCCTCAAAGCACTTGTTCTAACACACAAGGCCCAGAACAGCGCAGCCCCGGCTAACCTTTCCACGCGCTTCATACAACACACAGCAACTAGACCACTAAGATCTTCTCAGGCTCATACGCTGACTATTCCCAGCTTCAAGCTACAGACAGCCGGAGGCTCTAGCTTCCCTGTCCTCGCGGCTAAGCTCTGGAACACTCTTCCCAATGCTCTCAGAAACGTTTCTCACATCTATGCCTTCAAAGCTAAAACTAAACTGTGGTTACATGAACGGGATGCCATAGCCTCCTCTTTATAAGCCTTACACCTGTCAATTTCATTACCGACTGCTCATTGTACATAGACTGTTTTATACTGCATTCTTAGATTCGCTCCTCTCCTCTCTGTTGATGCTCTGAACTCTATGTAAATATGTGTAAAAATGTTTAGTGTATCCATTTGCTGTAACTTGTAACCGCCTCCTTAAACATGCGCCCAGATGCCCCGGGGCAAGGTGCGCACTATAAATAAACAAAATACAAATACAAATATCTCTCCACTACACAGGAGGTGGCCGAGAAAGTCATATTGGAGCAGTTTGTCAAGGCTTTACCGTCACCAATGGAAAGATGGGTCAGACAACACCACAGACCCTCTTTGATTGAAGCAATCAATATAGCCTCGGCGTACCAGAGGCTGGTCAAGCCAAAGTGTTGGTCTATCCCTCCACCCCCAAGACCGGAAGAAACCAGGTGGCCGTGAACAGTCGTCTCCTAGCTATATACCGACGTCCGAATTCAATGGTAAGAAAGCCGGAAGGGGAAGGAGAAAAATTCAGACCTGCAGTTGAGAGTACTGGGATAACACAGCTGACTAGACCACCCAGTCTTACCGCAGGAGGGCCCCAGTGTTTTGAGTGTGGCGAATGGGGTCACCTGGCACGATTGTGCCCAAGGAAGACCAAAGCAGAACCTATGGAGGTGGGAGTTCTGGAGCCAGCAAAAGAGATCAACATAAGTGGTCCTTGCCCAAGTCGCAGAAACACGTATCCCTATGTTTGTGAGGCAGAGGTAGAGGGCCGAGCTACCAGAGCCATGCTGGATTCGGGAAGTTTGCAAACGGTGGTGAAACCGGAGCTGGTAGGTGGTCTGGGAAAAGTGGAGGAAAGAATGGCCATCAGATGTGTGCATGGTGATGTAAAGAGCTATCCAATCAGAGACATCCGGATAAAATTAGCAGGTGAACGAATGACTATGAAGGCAGCAATCATGCCTACGCTACCTGAACCTTTTCTAATTGGCTCGGATGTGCCTGATCTTCCTGGACTGATCCAAAAGCTAGAGGGTCAGTGGTTAATGGAGGCTCCTTTCTATAATTGTGAGGTTGAAACCCTGCCGAGTAAGTCAAGAAAGAGTAAAAGTCAGAAGTGGAGGAAGAAACAGGACTGGGTCGGACAAAATATGTGTCCCATAGCTTTGGACTGGAAAACAGACGAGCAAGGAGACAGCTTCCGCATGGCCCAAGAACTTGACCCCCTCCTGAAAAATGCCAGAGATTCAGTGGGAATAGAGGCAAAGGGAAAAACAAAACTACTTCGTCAAGGAGAATGGTTTGTATTACCGGGTGACAGAGGCATCAGACAAAGAAACCATCCAGCAATTATTAGTTCCCAGCAAATATTACCGGCTGGTTCTTGAAGTTGCCCATCTTCAAATAGGGGAGGGTCATCTAGGGGTTGAAAAGACCACGCAGAAGATTCTGGCCAGATTCTATTGGCCGGGAGTTTACAGACAGGTGACAAGATTCTGCCAACAATGCCCTGACTGTCAAAAGAAGAATCGACCGAATGTGTCCAAAGCTCCACTTCAATCAATGCCTCTGATATTGGAGCCTTTCCAACTGATTGGGATGGAGATAGTAGGACCATTAGACCCCACTAGTAGAGGACATGAATACCTGCTAGTGATTGTGGATTACGCGACCAGATATCCGGAGGCTTTTCCTTTGTGCTCTACAACTGCGCAACAAATATGTGATGTCCTGGTCCCATTCATTTCAAGGGTGGGTATTCCTAAAGAGATACTGACAGACAGAGGCAGTAATTTCATGTCAGCGGTACTCAGACAGGTATGTGAAACCCTGCACATCCAACAACTTCGTATGGCAGTCTACCACCCACAAACCGACGGTCTCGTCGAGAGATATAACCAGACAATAAAACAGATGTTGAGGAAGACTATACAACCAGGAGAGTGAAATTGGGACATGGTCACTAAGGAATACCCCCCAATCATCGACAGGGTATGCCCCATTTGAACTGTTGTTTGGGAGACCAGTGAGAGCACTGTTGGATATCCTAAAAGAAACCTGGGAAGAACAGCCCACTCCTGAGATCACGTTGACAGAATATGCTTCAGAGCTAAAAGCAAAAGTGGAAAAGCTTCAGTCACTGGCTCAGAGCCACCTGCTACACGCTGCAGGAAAACAAGAACAATATTACAATGAGAAGTCTAGAATGCGTACTTTCCAAGTTGGAGAACGAGTCCTTGTACTCTTACCCACAACAGAGAATAAATTGTTGGCGTCCTGGAAGGGCCCGTATACCATCGAGGAAGTCCTGGGGCCAATAACCTATAGAGTTTGCCAACCGGAAAGTAAAATACCTCTTCAAACCTATCATGTCAACTTGCTAAAGAAATGGACGGAACCAGAAATGACAATAGCAATGGTTAACTTGGAGGAGGGATCAGCATAGTACCTGCCAACGTCTGAGTCTTCGCTTGGAAGAGAACCTTTAAATATCAATCCCGAACTGAACACCGTTCAAATGGAAGGCCTGTACAAGTTATTGGAACAGTACGCAGATTTGTTTTCATCAATACCAGGAAGAACATCACTAACTAGTCATCGCATTCAGACCAATCCAGGGGCAAAAGTAAGAATGAGACCATACAGAATTTCAGAAGCCAGACTACAGGCGGTGGAGAAAGAGGTACGTGAGATGCTTCGCTTAGGGGTGGTTGAACCCTCACATAGCGATTGGTGTTCCCCTCTTGTGATGGTACCGAAGCCCGACGGGAGCATTTGCTTCTGCATGGATTATCCAAAAATTTAATGAGGTATCCAAATTTGATGCGTATCCCATGCCCAGAATCGACGACCTACTGGAGAAGCTTAGTGAAGCTAAATACTTATCAACCATTGATTTGACCACGGGATACTGGCAGATTCTGTTGTTTCCGGAGGACAAAGAAAAGACTGCTTTTGCTACCCCTAGTGGCTTGTTTCAGTTTACTGTTCTCCCGTTAGGACTTCATGGCGCTCCAGCCACCTTTCAAAGACTAATGAACCACCTGATAAGGGGTCATGAAGGCTACGTAGGGGCATATCTGGATGATATTGTGGTGTATAGCCAGAATTGGTCTGATCATTTGAATCACCTAGCAGCAATTTTCCAAACCCTGAAAGGTGCAGGCCTACATGTTAACCCGAAAAAAACGAACCTGGCAAATTCATGTACCAAATACCTGGGATATTTTGTTGGCCAAGGAACAATACGGCCCCAACAAGAGAAGGTGGAAGCCATAGGCCAGCTTCAGTTCCCTGCCAGAGCGTTCCTTGGATTTGTAGGATACTATCGTCGTTTTATACCACATTTTTTGACTCTTGCAACTCCACTGACCAACCTACTAAAATCTGATGCCCCGCCAAAGAGAGAGTGGAGAAATACTAAGACAGAGGAAGCATTTGAGGCCCTTAAAACGGCCCTCTCGGACAAGGCTGTCCTGCATTGTCCCGACTTTAAGGCGCCTTTTTATCTACACACAGATGCTTCCGGAACAGGTCTGGGGGCGGTCCTGTTCCAGAACAAAGGAAAGGATGAAAGACCCATTTTATTCAACAGCAGGAAGTTGATGCCTCACAAACTAAAATACACGACGATAGAAAAAGAGTTTCTGGCAGTGAAGTGGGCAGTAGAGTCCTTGAGATACTACTTATTGGGCAGGAGGTTTACGTTGGTGACGGATCATGCACCGCTGGTGTGGCTGTCCAGGAACAAGGAGACAAACCCCAGGGTCCTGAGATGGTTTTTATCATTACAGCCATATTCATTCCAAACTGTTCACCAGCCTGGAAGAAAGATGGCTCAAGCAGATTTCCTATCAAGAATACATGCCCTTCCCGATCGTAAGGGCTTAAGGGGGAGGATATGTGATGAAGTGGGGAAAGAAGACTCAGATCAGAGCACACGCCAGAGCCAATTAGACAACTGTTTAGTAAGCCATGAAGACTGAATGGTATTATGATATCACCATGTCTCTGGAGGGGAGGGCCTATGGAGAAAAGACATGCTGCCAGTCCAATAAGGAGTGAAAGAATACCTTAGGAGGTACTTCTCTCTAGTAATGGAATGTTCTTTCTGTTGTTGTGTTTTATGTGGCGGGGGCGTGTGAGCAGCCGTTGGAGGAGCAGGAGGAAGAAGGAATCTCCCAGGAAGGCGAGCCCGTATATGAGTGGGCTTATTAGAAGAAGAATTCGTCTGATACGAGTTATTGTGCTCCCGTTGAGCAACGTTGTCAAGAGTTTATCCAAGTTAGTCGATCCAAGAAGGCTATAAGACTTTACCAAGTTGAGAGACATTAGAAACCTAACGGCTGAAGGTTCTGAGCTGAGAACTTTGCGCACCGCTACTACGAACTGTGAGCCTAGCTGACGCTACGAGCGATGAGGTGAGCCCAGCTGACAGCAGCGCATTGCTCATCCAAACGAGCAGCGAGGACCTCGCTCCCTGCATCGGCCCCCACTGTCGTGGGGGAGGAGCCTGCCCTGTGATCGATAGAGGCTCTGGGAACAGCTGATGCAGCGCGACTCCCGTGAGGAAGGGAGAGCCACGGCCCGGCCTGAGTATCCGGAGCTGACAGCTGCCTGAAGCTGGAACGTCGGAGAGCTTCATAGTGTGTAGAAGGTCCACGCATCAATACCTTGCTATGCAGATGTTTGGCGATGAAACAAAGGTGAGAAAGATTAAATGCTCATGCGGCGAGGAGCTATGAACGACACTTGGCTTCCAATACCTTTATAATTTGAACTGGTTCATGTAAGGTGCGACCTAGGAGAGCTTAAAGGTCACGACTGAACTTCAACAAAAGAGGCATAAAGTAAAGCAAAGAACTGTAGGTCCAGGTGACAGGAAAGATTGTCCACCTTCAGTCTTGGTGTGCTTAAGGCTTCACGTCTCACTTTGGAAAGGGAAGAAGCCTGGGGAAAGCTTCATGTCCCGAAACCCACCTTGAAAGAAAGATTATAAGTATTCCAGAGACTGAAAGACATTCAGAAAGGGACATGAGAGGCTGGTTGGTGATAAAGGTCTAATGCTTGGCCCTTTATTACAATGACCGTGAGTTCCTGAATTTTAAATAGAATAAAGTTAATCTCAGTTCCTTACAACGTGTGTCAAGAGTGGTCATTTCCCACCCGGCTCGTTACACCCACGTGATGTTTTATAAGAACAACAGGGGGTGATGTATGGACGCTCTCTTTGTCGCCAGAGCGCTACGTTCTGCGTCATGCGGGGCAAGCCTCTAGTGGCTAGCCGAGGAGGCAGTGGATATTTCATGTAATGAGGACGAGTAGTGGATGGAGGGGAGTGCAGAGAGGTTGAGTGATTGGGAGAATTCTCTTGTCGAAAGGATGCTGGGCGTCTGACTGGTCGATGTTTTGACCTAGTCACGCTGTAAGGAGAGGCTGGTGTAAGGAAGGCATGGTATCAAAGTAAGACAGACACAAGTGATCACATTTCAAGGGTCTTTATTAAACTGTAAAATGTGTGAGATAAACACCTAATCTAAACCTAAATCTAAGATGGGAGCAAGCTACAACCAACAAATCATAATAATACAGTCCTAGTAGAGTCTAGTCAAATAAAAGGGCCTATACTAAAAAAACAACTACTGCAAATCCTTACTGCTATGTTACAAAATGGTGTGGGATAATGTTCACAAGAAAAGAAAGAGAATTCACAAAATGATAAGTCAATGATGTTAAGGCCGGGGTCTCCCTTCCCTATGTTTTTAGCATGGGACAAGGCGGGACTCTTGAGCAGAGCAAACTCCTGGGCTTCTCCGGCACGAGTTCACAGTTCCTTTTCACTATATCAGGGCCTTCTGTAACCAAGTCTCTTCCATGCAAATTCTCTGGCCTCAGAGGGCCTGATGCGCCATAAACAACAAAACAAAAGTTCCTTTTGCTAATCTTCACGTCAGGCGATTACTCTTCACCCTTGGATTCCCCTCAGCCGGGTTTCGATCCATCTCAACGATAGACTCCCTCAGTCGGGCTCAGATCAACAACTTCACTGTGGACATCCCTCAGTCGGGTTCACACGTGTCATCACAATGTTCATGGGTGTGTTACTATTCACCCCAATTCGCAGTCATCCATCAGTCGGGTTCACATTTGCCACTTATCACAGTTCCCTTAGTTTACACAACATGTCAAAGATATGTCAAAGACATGTCAAAGACATGTCAACATGCTTACTTGCTTAGCTCCCTCCACCCCTCACCCCTCCATTGGTCGCCTGTGTACCTTTAGGGTGCCACCACCCCCCCATCCCATCCGAGTAAGTGTGTGTAGCTGCCCGCCATACCTAGAGACTTGCCTCACATGACAGCCCGTTGATTTGAACCTATGTACCAGTATGCACTTGCCTCCCTGCAACATGTGGCTGGCCCCATACTGTTCTATGCTGACTTTAACCATGCATCCATGTGTAGCTTGCCTCCTCTGTACCCTGTGCCTGGCACCGCGCACTTACCCATTGACTATGACCTCGCATATATGTGTCGTTGCCGCCTTGCAACTTGTGGCTAGCACCTTGTATATGTATATTTATTCTGACAACGCAACTGTTTTGTAGCTGCCGCCATGTAAGATGTGGTTGGCACCATGCTCTTGCTTACCGATTTTGACCATGCAACCTTATGTAGCTGCCGCCATTGAAGATGTGGCTGGCACCATATACCTGCTAAACCAATCTAAGTATCCATTGTGAAGCACTTATTTTAACTTTATGAAGCAACATGTGTGTATGCCTTCAAATGCACTTATGTAGCTAAGTAAGCCTTCTTAACAGCGCTACGATGCCCGAGGGCAGTTAGCAATTTACAAATGCAAATAAATAAAGACTTTCGACTGTACAAGGGATTTGGCTTAATCCTCGTATGACCACTTTGACACCTCGCATCGGCCTTCCCTAAGGCCTCCTGGTATTTGTAGTTTGCTCAATACATTCTTACAGTTCAGGAGAGGGGAACCAGCCAGAGTCCTTCGAATGGGCATCCACGTGGCACGAGGCTACTCAGTTTCTTGTACCAATTTTACTCACAAAAGACCTCTGTCTATTATCTTCTTTCTTCATTACAATGTTGCCACTGCAACCTTGGGCCTAACAAAGTTCGGTCCACTATCATTCTCTTCCGACTCACCGGCTGTGCTGAACTCATCGGTGTTTCCTTTGCTGCTGGAGTCAAGGACGGTACCACAATGGCAACTGGTTCTCCCCACCCTGGCTATCATTGCGGGAGGGTCCCATATACTGCTGACATCCATCACACCATTCGCCAGCTGAGATTCCTGGTCTTCCGTTTCCTTTCTCTGAGGCTTTGCGGGTCTGGGTTGCAAAGGGACAGGGCAATACCCTCCTTGTCATCCTTTCTGGTTTCGCCGCCTTTCTCCACTTTTTGAACTGCCATCCCGGAATAGCTGCTTCCCCGTGCATTCGGCCTTGCTCAAAGTGTGCTCTCGTGCTCCGTCTTTTATCCATGTGAGGAAGGGAAAGGACAGTCCGGTGTGTGTAGTTATCGGCATTTGCCTAACTCTGACTGACCCTTGAGTTGGGACATGTCAGGTAAATGGCTCTGGTGTTAGTCCATTGTCGCTCACGATGTGAGAGAGTGTTAGTGTCGGAAAAGGGGCGGGGGAGTGTAGAGTTTCTAAACATCCTACTGGGCAGGATGGGGAAAAGGTGTCATAAGGAAGTGGATATTGCATCTCACCCTTCGGTGTCCCACTTCCACTCTGTGAAGAACACCCATCCAGGTGATCCTCCCACACTGGTCCACCCCCAGGAACTGGATCCAGTAGCGATGGCCATGTCCTGGCCACCTGCATGACAGATCCTCACGGACTAGCGGGTGAGACACCTTCAGGTTTCTCACACTGGGCACAATGGCACTGTTTGGGTAGGGACGGAGGTGCCGGTGTTATGGCACATGTGGATAGGCTGACTGGGGTCATTGTGTGACATTAGGGTGTACAGTTTTTTTCCAATGGAGGACTCCCCGGGTTCTAGCGATTCTGGCTGTGATCGGCAGTCAGTTCCTATTAAAAGGAAGTGTAAATCATGGTACTGAGTATGGTAGCAGGTCTCCTGGGGATAGAGTGGAGGACGCAGATCGTGGAATTGCTGTATCTTTGAGGTATGCATTTGTCGGAGCGTGAGATGGTAGTGCCTCTTTGACCTGGGGTGGTGGGTGGTGTGGGTGATTGCGTGGTGGAAACTGTGGGTGGCAATAGGTCTTGTGAGCTGCAGAAGGGTGTTGCTGGTACCCCTAAGGAGAGGAAAGTTGTGGTTATTGTGGCGAGTGCTGTGGAGGGTCAGGATTTCAGGATGGTCTGCCCAATTGAAATTGTGAAATCTGTACAGAGGTGGGCCTGTTCACCTCGGTTTATTTGTAAGGTGGGTGAGGGTAAGCTTTTGGTTTGCTGAAAGGCTTTTGAACAACAGGAGAAGGTGTTGCGCTTGCGCAAAGTGATTAGGATTCCTGTGGTGTGTTCCATGCCACCTGCACGTGTGGAAAGAGGCAAGGGGGTGATCTCTGGAGTACCGACCAGTACTGATGGGCCCTTTGGTGGCTAAACATAAGCACAATAATGTGGTTGGAGTGTGATGGTTGGGTCGAAGGAATGGCGAGGGAGTAGTGCTCTCGATTACTGTATTGATGACGTTTCAGTTTGTGGAGGTGCCCCAGTTTCTGAGGATTAGTTATGAAAGGTTGTGGGTGGCAAAGTATGTGCACCCTCCTTTGCAGTGTTTTCCATGTCAGAGGTTTGTTCATGAGGCCGGTGTCTGCAGATGTGTACAATGTTGGGCGAAGTGTGAAGGTGGCCACGATGTCAAGGTGTGTTTAAGTGAGGCAAAGCCTGTTTATAGGAACTGTGGTGAGGATGTGTGTGTGAGGCCCATGTGCAGTCTGTAAGAGTGTTGTTGTATTCCATCTCCCATGCCTTCTGAGAGAGACTGTCATGACCACTGTGAGGGGGCACAAGTTGTGCCACAGGCAGGCTCCCACCAGAACCATGAGGGCCTTAAAAACACGGCAAAAGGGCTCCTGGGGCGCCTTTGGCACCAGGCTCATATATAGGAAGGAAGGGCTGTTCAAACTAGGTCCCTTTAAATCCAACATGGAAGCACCCACACAGTCTAGTTCTAAGAACCAAGCAATGCGGTCTAGTGTTTTGAGTGTGGCAGGCCTGGAACTACTTTCCCTGGTACTACTTTACCTGGGCTATATAACCCACACCCTGAATGCAGAACATGCTTCGTGTTATTCTGCAACCAGCAGCGTGACGCTCACTGTGTCCAGCTCCTGGTCTTCAGCATCTTCCTGTAATCCTGCAAGAACAAGAACAAGATTATTCTGTCTTACCTGACAAACACCATCCAGCACTCAGCATCTTAACTGGGCTGCAATCTGTGGAAACCGAGAGAAGAAGAAACATCACTCACCTGTGAGTACTAGCTTAAGGACTTACGGCGAACCGCTATCACAGCTGCTGTTCGAACATTGCGACCTGCAATAACGCGAAAGGGAAAAAACAATATTAGAACGCGCGCTTCCAAAACATCAAATTCCATCAGTCTTACCTGAATTCCATCACGCTACGCCACGCTTCCATCCGGAGCACCACAGCAACATCTGCAAAGGAAAAGAGACATATTCAGGTTCACTTTCAATATTAAACAACCTCACAGCGCTGTACTACCTTAACGGATTCCGCGGGCCTGCTTTTTTTCATCGAGCTCTCATCACAGCACCACAGCGGCCTGCGAGGAGAAGAAGAAGAAAACACAGGTTAGCTTCAAAAGACAATAAAGGCGCTGCGCTTCGTGCTTTCTCTTACCTAGAAAACGTGCCTGCCAACAGATTCGGGGTCACGCAGGTCTGGGCCCAAGGAAGGCGTACTGCACCAGTGAAGCAACTCGGGCAGCTCGCCAACAAACGTCAAGCGCCCCTGCACAAGAAACGCAGGACGGATAGCTCACCCTACAAATAACTAAGGTGAGAAACGAACCCAGTGGGATGGGAATCGGTCAGAGGGAGGAGGGAGATTCACCCATTAGAGGCAGTTATCACAAATCCTCCCTTCTGTAATTGCAGATTCATTATTCAGCACTGGGCAACTACGCATCCAGGGTTTCAGATCTCAGAGCCTTCAAGACGCCCCCGGGGATATCAGGTGAGCGTAACAGAGAGAATGTAAAAGGCTCGGGAGATTGGTTGGTAGATGGTTGGTTGCGATGGAGAGAGCTGGCTGCCTGCGCCATCTACTCAGGCCCTAATAAAGAGCCTAAACTTACCGGCTTCCCTAAATCATTTCATTGGCAATGAGGATCCTGGCTGAGAGAGTTGGCCAGGCCTGCAGGAGATAGCTGACTCGACGGACAGCTGCAAGCGGCTCCGGGAGGTTTCGGCGGAGCCAAGCCCTTGCAATCCCTCCGGGGACCCACTTGCTTGCATGGTGTTGGCACCCCTGACCGCTAAACAACGAGTGCCGCATGGCCCCATTTCAAGCAGAATATCATCAGAAAAGGTAGGGGAAGACCCTTAGGATGCAGTGCTTTTGGGTTAGAGAAAGGACCCGCGGGCATCAGGGAAATGTCACAGCCGCATTGGTCGCCTGTTCCACCTATATAAACATTTACCCATTTGAAAAATGGAGGGATTTTGCTAGTTTGCTAAGAAACCAGCCAAGTTTTAAAAATAAGCTGCATTATCTAAAGTTTGTACTGAACACCACCAGGAAGCAATGTGGTTGCAACAGACTTGGTGCTAAAATTCACCACAGATACCGGGAGACGGGAGAAAAAGTTACATCTGCTAGGAAACAGGCCGTCATTTTACATAATTTGGGTGCAGAAGATTGTACTGTATAAAACGGACTTCCTGGAGTTTGTTTTATTTGTTTGTTTTATTCGTATTTATATAGCGCACAACAGCCCAAGGACATCGTGGCACTTGTTACAGTACAAAGCTTAGTTACTTAGTTACATGGTCATTTGCAATATATATACAGGTTGCAATATAGTTATATTACATTTGTGTTATATTACAATATACATGGCAGAAGTAGAGGAAGCAGTCCTCCACTTGCTAGTTGAGGATAGTGGTCTTGAGGTTGTTGTGGAAGACAGAGATGGAAGTTTCAGCTCTAAGGGTGGCAGGGAGTGAGTTCCAGAGTTTCGGTGCAATATAGGAGAAGTCTAGACCTCCCGCTGTGGCTCTCTTTATGCATGCTATGCGTAGCTGGTTGGTGTACTGAGCTCTGGTGGGGCGAGTGGATGTGGTCCTTGATATTGCTTCAGATAGGTATGCTGGAGCGGTTTTGTTGATGCACCTGTGAGTGATGGTGAGGATTTTCAGAGTAATACGGTCTTTGACCTGGATGCAACGTGCTTCACGTCTGGAATGGGATATATGGTCTCTTCTAGGGATGCTCATGGCGGCTCTGAGGGCATTGTTTTGTGTGGTTTGCAGTCTGTGAATGTTTTTGGCGGAGGTGCCAGCTAGAAGGGCGTTGCAATAATCGAGTTTGGCTCATATAGTTGCTCAGGCTATGGCCAAGCGGTTGGGGGTTGATAAGTAGGGTTTAATGGCATTGATGAGTTTGGTGCTGAACGCTGATGCAGAGGCTATGGCACTGACTTGTTTGTTCATCGATAGATCTGCATCAATGTGAACACCTAGAGTCTTGACAGAGGATGATACGGAGATGGTTGAGTTGTCTATGTTGAAGTTGTTGTATTGGGGGCTTAGTTTCGATAATGTGTTTGTCTGGCCCAGGATGAGAATTTCACCCGTTAAGACAGAGGCCAGTGATTGCCATCCAAGCTTGGATAGTGGCATAGATATTGTGAAGGGCCGAGGCGTGTTGGTGATAGAGTCCAGATAGGGGTAAAAGTACTTGAGTGTCGTCTGCATAGTGTGTATATGCAACACCCATGGAGTCAAGTAGGTCGAAGAGGGGTTTTGTGAAGAGGTTATAGAGGGTGGGGGCTGTACAAGATCCTTGGGGGACACCGCAGATTATAGTGGTAGGATCTGCGTTAGCTGTGTCGGAGTAGACATTCATGGCTCCTCCTTCAAGGAAGGAAGTGATCCAGGATGCTGCTTGATTAGAGAAATGGGCTGCATGGGTGAGATGGGTGGTAAGTGCTTGGTGATCTACCAGGTCAAAAGCAGCTGATAGATCGAGGAGGAGGAGCAAGGCAGGTTTGCCTTTGTCCAGGATCTGTGAGATTTGATTTTTTAGGTCTAATAAGGTGGATTATGTTCCATGCCCGACGCGGAAGCCAGATTGTCTTTTGCCTAGTATGGAGTTAGCTTCTATGTATGATTTGATTTGGATGTGAGCTGCTTTGTCCAGGATTTTTAGGAGGAACGGGACTGTCAAGAGGTCGTGGATGACTATAAAGTGGCAGAATAAAGATTACAAAATCATGTTGAGTCAAAAAAAGAACATCACTTTCGAACGCCACATAGTTTTTGAAAGGTCAAAAGAACCACAAAAGCCTGTATAGTACTTTGTTGCAGCATTGAGAGCCCTGAGTTATACTTGTGAGTTTGGGGGATTGTCCAACTCGATGACCAGGGACCAATTAGTACGTTACACCAACAATAGCAGAGTACAAGAACAATTACTCTCAAAGGATTTACCCCTTGACCAGGCAATGGAAGTTGCAAGAAGTATGGAGAAAACGGCTTGGTATATGAGAAATATGAGTTCTGAAAAACAAGTGCAAGAGGTGTCAGCAATAAGACAACCGAGGAAAGCAAATGACAGCAAAGATCTGACATTTTTTAAGTGTGTTAGCAATAGACACCTTTGTTTTGTCCGGCAAGGAATGGGAACTGTCTCAAATGCAAGGGAAAATGACATTTTGCCCGAGTGTGCTGAGAATCCTTGGAAGAACCTATAGCGGCAGGAAGGCATCAATGAAAGCAAGAAGAAGCCTCAACAGGGTGTGGCCAAATGATGACACAAAGTGAGCATGACATGGAGATTAGTGCAGTGATTGGAAAAAGAAAGAGCCCAACAGACCTTTTTGTGATGAATGGAAAAGATGTCACCATGAAGGTAGACAGTTGATTTCAATGGACAATCATCTCAGTCGAGACATACAAAGAATGTGTAGAAGGGAAAGTGGAAGATTTACTCAGACATGATATAGAGCCATCTGCCAATGCTGATGTGAACATTGACTTAATGGGAACATTTTTGGCCACGATTAAGAACAACGGACGTTGTTGCATGGCAGATGTGTGTGTAACGAACAAGGGGTCATCCCTACTAGGTTGAGATTAACAATATATCCTGTGAATTCACATCCAAGCCAATGCGTCCACTCATTTAACAGTAGCTGAAGTGGAGGATAGGTGGGAAAGAGAATTCCCAGAAATATTTTTGGACAATTTAGGAGGGCTCAAAGTCTTCGAACATTGCATCAAGTTCAAGAAGGGTGCCATACTGAAGGTTCAAAAAGTGAGGTCAATTCCACATCAATTAAAAGAGAAATGGCTATCTCGGTAATTGTTGCAAAATCAAATGGCGGCATCAGAGTCTGTGTGGATTTAAGGGACCTAAACAGGAGCATCTGGGTAGAGCATCACCCTCTACCGATCATATCAGAGGCTCTATCGACACCAAGTGGTTCCAAGCTATTCACAGTGACCGATTTGTCTGCAGCCTATCATCAGATTCCAGTTACAAGTGAATGGCAGAATCTCACAGCATTCATCGGGACTGAAGGAACCTTTAAATACTGCTGTATGACTTTCAGACTTGCCTCAGCAGTGGCAGTTTTCCAGAGAGTTATGGAGAAAGTGTTGGAAGGAATTCCCAACAGTAAAGTGTTCTGTGACGGTATTCTGATTCATGCAACTTCTCCAGGAGAACATGATGAACTGTTGAGGATGGTGCAGCACAGATTGAAGATGGCGGGTTAGACAGTTCAGTGGCAGAAATGGTGCATAGCTGTGGAAATTGTTGATTATCTAGGACATTGTGTGTCAAGAAATGGAATCAGTCCCAAGTTAAGCCTTTTCGAAGCGATCAACAAAGCTCATAATCCCACTGTTAATATTAAGTAACTCACAATCACACTAACCTGGTCAGACGGCCAACACGCGAACAGCAACTGCAGAAAGCAAGAATCTCCCGGAGGAACCTGCACCCCCACCGCAGCTCGAATACCCACGGAGGGGAGGCACGAACCCCAGGGAAACCCTCTGGGGGAAAAAACCCTGATGAAGCAGATGGAGGCTTCTCGGATGGATGGAATCCCTTCACATGTGCATCTTCAATGGGTTGAGGCACAAGCCCTACGGGAGAAAATTGGACAGGTAAGTGATGGATGATGGATAGTGAGAAAACTATAAAAGGAGAGGAAAGGAGAATCCTTACGGGAGTCTGACTTGAACGGTCGTTAGTGACAGAGAGGGTGAGCGGGCGTAAGGATCTGCTCGTGAGCCTGGTTCTCGTAGCGCCTGGGGGAAATCCTGAAAAGACTGAATGAGTAAGTATGGGAATGTGAGGAGAAACCCGAAACCCAAGAAAGAGACACTCACTGTATGAGAGGGGCTCTGGGTCCTACTGAACACCGTACACTTGAACGAGCGTAACGGATAGAGAAGCGCGGGAGAGTCTGACGTGTGGGAGGATTGATAGTGAGGAAACCTGGAACAAAGTCTCTGGGAAGAGTAAAACAAGAGAGAGAGAGTGAGCAGCGATAGACAGAAAGTTGGTTAGGAATGGTTTCACCCTAGATTCGCATTTACGGAGCGTCTCTGGCAACAGTAGCGACACTTAGAGGCAAGTATAGACGATCCTTTAATAGGGTCACGTGACTCTCTGCTGGCGTGCATTGACAGCGTGAATCAACTAGAGCGCTAAGGCTCATTCTGCCGGGTTCTGCAGCCCTCTGTCTTGTAGAATGAAGCATTTTTCTCCTATAGACCAGGGACCAGCGTTGGAAAGGTGTAACACCCACAGAAAAACATCAGCTCTGATCTTTCCTTGGTTCGGCTGAATATTACCATTGGTTTGTCCAAAGTTTTGCCATTACGATCATTACTCAAGAAAGCAGTTCATTTTGTTTGGTCAAGAGAATGTGAAAAAGTGGTTCAGATGTTTAAAGAAGACACTGTGAAAGCACTTTCATTGGCAATGTTTTGTGTCAAGGATAAGTCTGTCTCACAGTGGGTGCAAGCATTTTGGGTTTAGGAGTGACTCTCATGCAACAAAGAGGAACGCATAAAAACATTTGCATCGAGATCACTCAAGGAAGTTGAAAATAACTATTCTGTTATTTAGAGAGAAGATTTAGCAGTTTTTTGTGCCATATTGGATTTTAAATTCTTTTTGTGGGGCTGAGGATTCATTGTAAAGTCAGATCATAAACCACTGGCACAGATGTTTGCATGTGGAAATTGGGGTGCAGGAACCCCGAGGATCAGCAGGTGGTGGCTAGGTTTACAGAGTTACGATTATAAGGTCTGTTATTTGCTGGGGAATCAAAATATGGTAGCTGATTGCCTGTCACGAAGGCCAGCAGGTGCAAATGAAGATGATTGTGGAAGTTGGAATGAGGAGGTTATTGTCACCAGTATTGATTTGGGAAGTGTGGAGAAAATGGAATGGGAGAGTTGTGAAGGAATGGACAGTCTCTGGTTGGCTAAGCAAGGAGATTTTGGACAAGAAGTCTGAAGTGTGGTGGGAAGTTAAGGATGAGTTGTCTCTCCTTCATGGTCGACCCATTAAGGGGTTGAACACTGTTCCCTTGGAGGGACTCAGTTCTAAATTGGTTGAACTAGCTCACCAAGGGCACTTGGGGTGAGCAGTACTAAAAGAAGGCCATGGCAAATATTCTGGTGGTCTGGAATGGACAGCATGTCCGAAACATTGGTTATGGAGCGTGTACCTTGTTGCCTTCGTGACAAAACTAAGTCAAAACTAACCCAGTCAGGGTTTAACACTATTCTTGTGGTCGTGGACCTATTTTCAAAAATGGCACATTTCATTCCTCTTAAGGTGCTCACAAATGCTTCCACTCTGGCAAAGGTATTTCTTGAAGGCATCATACGGCTCCATGGGTTTCCTTCAGTTTTGGTCTCAGACCGAGGTACTCAATTCGTATCTAACTTCTGGAGAAAATGCTGCTCTATGGCCCAGATCGACATCCGGCTATCCACCAGTCACCATCCCCAAACGGATGGTCAAACTGAGAGGACAAATCAGACGCTCGAGCAGTATCTGCGTTGCATGTTACACCAAGCTGAAGGAAGCAGGTTCGACCTATTATGGATAGCTGAATATGCTTATAATAATTCCCTACACATCAGCACTGGGCAGACACCCTTTTATACCATGTATGGCAGGCACCCACGTACTTCTGAGTTGGACGTTCCTACAACCCTGGAAATGCCAGCAGTCAAAACCTTGCACGCGACAATTTCTCAAACCTTAAAAAGGGCAGCTGAACACCTACTTCAAGCTAAGAATCGCCAAAAGAAGTTTGCCGATCAACACTGAGCAAAGGCCCCCAACTACCAAGTGGGAGGCAAAGTCTGCCTGGCGTCTAAACACGTGTCCATTAGAGGAACCCGAATTTTCCGTCCAAGATACCTGGGTCCATTCACCGTCACCTCTCTGATAAATCCTGTGGCGGTCAGACTAGCTTTGCCGTCAAACATGCAGATTCATCCTGTGTTCCACGTGTCTCTCCTTAAATCTGTTCAACCTGGGAACTTGGTAGCAATGCCACCACAGCCAGTAGTAGTCGCCAGGGAGCCAGAATTTGAAGTCAAGGACATCCTGGATTCAAAGTACGTCTGATCCAAATTATATTACTTAGTAGACTGGAAGGGGTATGGTCCACAAGACAGGACATGGGAGCCTTGTGAGTACATCCATGCACCTCGCTTGCTTAGACGATTTCATCAAAACCATCCAAACAAACCAGTACCAGACAGAAGAGTCACCTTGAGAGGGGTCTTGGGGGGGAGTGCTGTCATGATTCCTGCCCCTCATGTCCCCAGCCCTCCAAGATGTCAGGCTGGAGCCAGGCCACGATCACCTACATGGCCTTCAAGGGCCTCTCCATCCCTCCAAAGACCCACTTGGAGTCAGACTTGGCGCTTGTGGCACCAGACTCACTCACTCCCTTAGGATAACATTGGGGATTGGACTTGTAGTGCATTGATGGGGACAAGATGGATGCCCCCACATATTTCGGTTCCCAGAACTGCATGTGCAGTCTAGTCTTTTGGGTGTGGTTCAGCCCAGAGACACCTGGGATACCCAGAGACTATTTAAGCCACGCCCAGGCTGAGAAACATGCTTTGCGTTTTCTGCACCTGCAGCGTGACACTCACCGTGTTCGGATCGGTCTCCAGTAGGCCTGCATCTTTCTTCTGCGTTCAGCTCCTTCAAGAACAAGAACACCGTTAGGAGCAACCTTACCTTGCGGCGCTTCTGCCCATCATTCATCGCTCCTTCTGTTCTGCGGGCATGTTCGGCGGTGTCATTCCCATCCCGGCACGCCGCTTCCTGAGGAAAAGGGAAAAGAACAGAAAAAAGGCATTAGTAAGCATTCAGCAAATCTTCGCTTATTTTTAAAGACTGTACGAGATTCAAATGCTTACCTGAATCCCAGCCGCTCTGGGGGAACTCTGTCTCCGGAACTTCTCATCCATCTGCAAGAGGGAAAAGACACTCCAGGTTAGCGTGGAAACATCTAGAGGCACCGCATACCGCGCTTACTCACCGCATTTCTTCTTCATAACCGACATCCACGCTGAAAACGTCGCGGCACCTAAAAGACACAGAAAAATAACTCAGTTCAATACAAATACGAAAGGGTCGCATCGCGCATCGCGCTCTCACTCACCTTCAGCGCTACACATCTCAGCAGCACGTCGCCATCCCCGGATGCCGGCCATCATCTAAGGAAGGAACGGAACAAAGTTAGAGAACTGTTCAAAAGACTCATTATACTTACCTGTCGGACTCTTGCCAGTGAAGTAACTAGGCAGCAACGAGCCCGCATCAATCAACGCGCCCCTGTGCAGAAAGCAGGACGGAGAGCACACTTTCCAAGAAAACAAGGTGAGCTGTGGATCAAAGGGAAGGGTTGGACCCCGGGGAAGAAGGGGTTCAAGCACATAGAGACAATAGGGAGTTAAACTCTACCAATCCTGTGTTTCAGGCCCAGTCTCCAGTCGAGTAGGCTCCAGGGAAGGGTTTGAGGTCGAAAGAGGTCAGAACAGGCTGAGTGACAACCCCGTGGATACCAGGCGAGCGTTACACTTAAATAATAGAACACGGTGAAGCCGGGATAAGAGCTACTCATAAACGGACACAAACAGCATGAACCCAGCGGACTCAAGAAGATAAACGCATCGGATACTGCGTTTCATAAAGTCCCAGGATTCTAATAAGCACTAAATGTGCAAAACATATGAAAGTATCCATAACTAATATATATGTGCGTGTATGTGAACTAAGTGCACCATTATCACGTTAATAATGCACTTATTTCACATCACGTACATATTCGTGATAAATCCGGCTGACTGCGCATGCGTGCGCATGCTCAGTCATGACTTATAGTTAAGCAGTGGGGCCAGGGCCGTCGAAATAGCAGAGGCAATCGTTAAAGTATCATGTCATCTGTATTTTCCACATCCTGAATGGAAGCCTACAATCACCAGCATGAACGGTATTTCACAAGAAATAGTGAACGAAAATACATTACGATCTCCAGGTTCAAGTTATGGGGCACCATCTATGCATAAAAACAGAGAATGAAGCCTCGTTATAGGGGAGAAGAAGTGTTGAAATTGCACTTTGCAGGTGGAGACATTAATCCTTTCACCACCTTAACAACCTTCATATCTGGACCTCTTGTTTGGGAAGGAACCTCACGGTACTGCTCCTGAAACGGTGTGATTGATAATGTAAATGCATCTGTCAGATAGCTCAGTGAGTTCAGTCCTCTTTGCTGAGAACTGTGCTCATCCTCAGATCTGCCAAGTCTGGCCAAGCCAAGATCAGTCAGGGTCTTCAAGACAAGCCCCTGCTGGGTTGCTACAAACCAAATGGCCTCACGCTGCCCCTGTGAAGGCGTGGGGTGGAGTGCATCGAAAGCTGATGCCTTGCTTTCCCCTGCAAGCAACGCTGAAAGGACACGCCCACCTTAATAATCATGCCCACCCCACCCTAGCATCTTCCAGCACCACTTAAACACCTATCGTGCACCTCAGCACAGAAAACCACCCACCCTGGTTTGCTCCAGCTCTAAAACCCACACCCTCAAGCTCACCTCAGCAATGAACTATCTAAGCACTCTTGCCCCCCGCCACAACCCTAACTCACTGCAGCACAACAGCTCATGCCACCCAACCTCCCCACACCACCCACATAACCCACCCACACTACCTCAGCCCACTTCCTCATCACCTCATCAACATCACCCCAGCCACCCTTAACCCACCACATTTCCCACTCCATCCACACACCAAAGCTAAACTCTCTCTTACCTCATCCCACACATCCTTACCGCACCACTTTACCCAACCTGCACAGACCCTAACTCACCACAGCCCACCACCCATTCACCTTACCTCACACAAACACACCCACGCCATGTCGTCCCAGCATGCTACTCACCCTGGTTTGGCTCAACACACCAACCTGCACACCCAACAAAACTTACCCCAGAACACCTCAAACAACCCATACTACCTCATCCCCAGCACGGTGTAGTCATTCCGTCTCACTGCCTCCCACCGTAGCTTGACACAGCATACCTCCCAGCAACCCTTGATCGCCCCAGCACAATATCAACCATTCTAGATCACCCCAGCAGCTCATCCTTCCACACTAGATCACCCCAGTAGCCCAACCTCCAGTATACGCTCACCCTACCACCCACCCTTTCATCCTACCTCACTGCAGCACTCCAAATGGCTGTGAAACCTAAGAGCACCCCCTTTACTCACCCACCCTAGCATGCACTGGCCTGCCACTCATTAACCCAGCTGAGCCCCACCCAGAATCCCAAACTTTCACTAGCCCCTCAAACACCAACCAACCCTTGTTAACCACAGCTCACCTACTTCACCCTAGCACCCCATCTTAGATAGTCTCGTCACCCTACCTTCTCCCGAAACACACCTAGCCTAGTTTACCTTAGCACTGAAACCCACTCACTCTAGATCGCCCCAGTAGTGAATCCCAACCATCCGAGCACATCCCAGTCCTATGTTATGTTATGTTATGTTAGTTGGCATTTATATAGCGCTCTATATATCATTGGTATGACCTCAAAGCGCTGGTAGGTTGAACGCCCTCAGGAACCGTAGTTCTGGTCACAACTTACTTGCCTCAACTTTGCCCTTCCTCCATCCATGTAACCTAGAACATGCCAGCCTAAAGCTCACCACACCCTACCCCACCCCACTTCACTTCATCCACCCAGCCTGCCCCAATGACCTCACCTCACCCTAAACTATCACCCAGAAATCTCAGACCGCCCACAATAGCCCCACTAATACACTTAATTCCACCCAACCACCACCTCTCCTCAACCAAACCAGCCCCCGCTACCTCACATCACCCCATCTACAGCACCCACCCAACCATGTCCCCTGCTCACCCAACCTCATCACATTAGCTCGGCTCATCCAACATAATATCACCCCACCACCTCACTGATCCCAGGACCCCTCCCACCTGGGCTAACAATAGCACATACACTTGGGGACCCTAGCTTACCCTAGCACAATACCCACCTACCCTAGCTCATCCAGGCACAACAACCTATTTTTCATAACTAGCCCCAGAACACCATAGCTCACCCCAACACCCCACCACACACGCTAGGTCACCTCAAAGTAACACACCACCCACCCAACCCTGCGTGCCCCAGCAACCCACCCAGAGCTCACCCCAGGAGTCCACCTACCCAAGCTCACCCAAGCATCTCAATAGCTCACCCACACTTGCTACCCCATGATCACACCTAACCCTCTACCCACTCTTCCTCACCTAGAATGCCCCCTGCTGGTTGCAGCATCACACCAACACACACACCCTAAGAACTCCCCCCAAGCTCACACCCATACCCTAGCCCACCCCATACCCTATGACACCCTGATTACTCCCAGCCCGGCTACATCACTGCAACACATGCGGCTCACCCCAGCACCCCAACCACCCTTGTGCACCCTAGCAAACCCTAGCTCACCCCAGCAAACCTACCTCACCCCAGCACAACCTACCACACCCAGGCACCCTAGCTCACCCCAGCACAACCTACCTCACCCCAGCATAACCTACCGCACCCAGGCACCCTAGCTCAGCCAAGCACACCTACCACACCCCAGCACAACCTACCACACCCCAGCACAACCTACCACACCCAGGCACCCTAGCTCAGCCAAGCACACCTACCTCACCCCTGCACAACCTACCACACCCAGGCACCCTAGCTCAGCCCAGCAAACCTACCTCACCCCAGCACAACCTACCACACCCTGGAACCTTAGCTCACCCCAGCAAACCCTACCTCACCCCAGCACAACCTACCACACCTAGGCACCCTAGCTCAGCCCAGCATTCACCCCAATGCAAATGCAATAAAAACAAGCAGCCCACCTATCCAACCACCGCCAAAGCACCCCAGAAAACATGAGTTCACCCCAGCGCCCCATTCTCCCCAGTCACACAACAACCTCCCTCACACCTCACCCAACCCCACACGCCCCACCAAACTTCAACAAACCACTTTGCCTCATCCTACACAGGTTTACCCAACAACGTCACCCCACCCTAGCTCTCCGCAACACGGCACCCATCTACCCTAACTAATCCCTGCACAATACATATCCACCCTAGCTCCCTCCAGTACATAAACCTCCCGGCCTAGCTTGCCCTGGCACAATACTTATTGTAGCTCACCCAGGGCACCATAAGCTGCCTCAACAAACCAATCCACACACCAAGCCCAGCTTGCATCAGTACACTCCTGACCTTTCCTCTCTCCAGCTCACCACCCACCCACCCTAGCTCACAACATAGCTCACCACAAAAAAAACATTCCACTCACCCTAACTCTTACTAGCATACAATCTACCCGCCCTAGCTCACCTGTGCAGTACAACCACCCTCCGCTAGCTCTTAGCAACACCCCCTGCACCCTAGATCACTCCAGCACAAGATCACTATAGCACCCCATTTGTCAACTCAAGCTCACCAAAGCATCCCATCATCCAAGCATCCTATCCACCATAAACTCCCCCAACACTGTGCACATTTTAACTCATCTCAGCCCCTAGCCACTCACTCTAGCTCACCACAACACAGCACCCCCCACCTAGCTCATCAGGTGTAACATCCACCGACCGTAGCTCACACCAGCAAAAACGCCCCAGCCTAGGATGACACAGACTAGCAGGCCGATCCTAATTCACCCCAGCAAACCATCCATCCTAGTTCACCCTAGCCCCACACCCACCAGAGCTATACAACAACCCCACCCGCCTATCCTAATTCACCTCATCATCCCAGTGGACCTAAGCTCATACCAGCACCCAGCCCACTTAACCTAGCCACCCAGCATTTGAACAAGCTTACATAGCTTATCACAGCACATCGCCCACCCACCCTAGGACACTAGAGCAAATAACAACGTCACCGTGGCTCATCCAAGCACCCCACTGTAACTCACCCCAGCACAGCACCCACCCAGCCCAGCTCACCCCAGCAGCCCACCCACCCACATAAGCTTACCTGAGCTGTATAGCCAAGCACCCAATTACATCCCAGTACAGGCTCCTCTCAAGACATCACACACCACCCTAGATTGCATCTTCTTGATGACCGCCCACAGCAACCGAGCAAACCCTAGCTCACACGAGCATCCCCTAGCTCACACGTGCATCCCATAGCTTACACAAGCATCCCATAGCTCACACAAGCATCCCCTAGCTCACACATGCATCCCATAGCTCACACAAGCATCCCATAGCTCACACAAGCATCATATAGCTCACACATGCATTCCCTAGCTCACACACACATCCCGTAGCTCACACAAGCATCCCCTAGCTCACACATGCATCCCATAGCTCACACACGCATCCCCTAGCTCACACACGCATCCCATAGCTCACACAAGCATCCCATAGCTCACACACGCATCCCATAGCTCACACAAGCATCCCATAGCACACACAAGCATCCCATAGCACACACAAGCATCCCATAGCTCGACCGAACACAACACACACCCAACTGAGCTAAAAGCAGCACACTTTAAGGGCCTCATTACAGGTTCAGTGGCACTTCAAAAAGTGGTAATTCCATTACTGCCACCTTTTAGGGCGGTAGCAGAATTACCGCAGTTTCTCACGAACCACTGAATTATACATTTTTATATAAAGTGGAGGATTTACCTCCAGCAACAAATCCGCCAGTGGTAAATCCACCACAAATCTCCATGGGGCCCTCTGCACTACACACACGGGGAATTACCCCACATTACCACCACTTGTAATCCCATGGTGCACTCATGGGACCAAGTGGCGGTAATGATAATGAAGAATAGGTGCCACTGAATGAACAGGAAACATGTAATGAGGCGCTTTGCACCCACTCACCACAGCGCTGCGCGCAAACCAGGTCACTGTAAGACCTCCTCCACCAACCCTAGCGCCTCCAAGCACTCCACCCTCCCTCTCTGGCTTAGACCTGGCACCCAACATGCCCCAGATCAAGCCAGCACCTCAACCACCCCCAGCACAGCACTGACCCACCGCAGCTCACTCGCCGTAATGCCCACTCAACTAGGTCACTCCAGCATAGCCTTCACCAATCCTGGCACAACCCAGCACAGCACTGACCCAACTTCTGTTTACTGCGATAGTTATCTCCGGATCACAGATACCAGAATGCATTTGGTGGGGTACCCACATAAGGGAGAACATAAACATTGCACAGCGGCTCCTGAAATGCAGGTCAAGCATGTCTTACACGCCTAGTGGTGAATGGTGTAGGTTGTCCAATGGTTAAGGCACAAGGTTAAGGAATTTAGGGCAGTAAACAGAGGCAGGAGACTGATGTGCGAGCGATTTCAGCGCCAGTAGATAGGGCACTGCATAGATCGAACACGAACTGGGTGCAATGAAGCGTGATGTTAAGAATTGTTGTGACAGGCACTGGGCATTGTAACAGTTGTAATAAATGTATCTAGAATGAATTAAGAAGAGTTGAGCATTGTGCACCCTTACATGATGTGAATGCACGACCAGGTGGTTGCTAGCTTGTAGGGAGTGCATTAGCTCCCAGAGCCATCTTGCCCTGAAGAGGAAACTAAAAGTTATGCGCACATTGTTAATTATTTAATGTTCAACGGGATTAAGTCATGATCAAGCGAAGAACACAAAAGTATGCCAGTCAGGTAACACGATGGTGTCTCCTCCAAAACATTTTTCTTTTTGCAGATACCCTGATTACTGGACAATTATCAACACACTTGTTCTGTGACCAAATCGTACAGTTTCTCCTCATGGTGTATGAAATGGTAGGACAATCATATAATTTTAGCCAACCACGCGTTGCACCCTGGAACTTGGAGTTCCATATTAAATTTGACATATAATAAATACTACGAGCTCCAAAATGCAGAAGCCTGTAGCGCTATGTAAATTCAGAAATGAATACTAAAAGTGTGCAGTGGACCTCTGCTGCACCAGTCTGTATGCAGACCTGTCCACATTGGCCTCTTGGTGGCCCCCACACATAACACCTAGTGGTGAGCCCCCCACTAGACATGGAGATTCACCGGCTTGGGGGGAAGAGATGCAGGCAGCTCCAAGGGGAAGGGGCGTGTGGCAAATGGGAGAGTGTGATAAAAGGGAGGGCATGCTGGGGTGAAGAGGATGGCAGGAGGCAGAAGGACATTGGCCGAATACTGGGGCAAGGCTTGAGGAGCTGTCCAGAGGCAAGGCTGGATAGTGGGCGGCAGGGAAATGCTTATATCCACAGGTTTGGGGAGTAGTAGCCCTCTTTGTTTGCTGACTTGAACAGTGAAAAGTGTAGAGTCCCTGAGTAGTACTGCTGCTGCCTTTCCAGGTAAGTTTTGTCTTAAATAACTTAAATTTGCTTTTGTTTCCCATTTTGTTTACTTATGGCAAAACTTACTCAAAAGTCACTTCCATGGTTGGAATTGTGCTGTAGAAAGACCAGGGCACATTGCCTCTGTGATGTTAGTGTGTCCCCCACCCGCCCCAGCCCCGCTTGCCCCCAGGAAGCTTTTTTTACTGTGACCCTAAGATGGCCAGAGAGAACACTGCCATTGGACCTCTGCTGCACCAGTCTGTATGCAGACATGCCCACATTGGCCTCTCAGCCCTTGTGGATGTTTCTCCATGCCCCCCTGGGCTCTTTCACACATGTGCACGTGCTCGCATCCATCCGCTTGCCCCCCTCCCCGCCCCCACTGAAGCACATGCCCAGGTTTCTTCCCTCATGTTCTGTATTCAGAGAAAGCTTTGATGTTTAACCTGCTGAGGTCGATAAAGGAGCACCATACTCTATTGGTAATGAGCAACACTCAGAAGCCTGTAGCGCTATGTAACTGCAAAAATGAACATAAAAGTGTGCAGTGCGTGCGCATGCTCAGTCATGACTTATGGTTAAATAGTGGGGGCAGGGCCGCCAAAATAGCAGAGGCAACTTTGTACAGAGGAAAGCAGTAGGGGCAGGGGAGGGGGCGCTTAGGGCAGTGTCTACACACCTCAGCCATTTTACACAGGCCCAGGGCGTGGTTGAGGGGGTGCACCGCCTTAGATCTTGTTTGCTGTGGTCGAGGCTCAGTGCTGCCCGGATGAGCCATCTCCCCCAGCAGTAACATGAGGCGGGCAGGGCAAAGCATGCTGATGTCAGGGAGAATGGAGGGGGCGCCTGGCGTTCCACAAGACCCTCATTCATGGGGGATTTGGGCTGGCCCTGGGGTCTCATTAGGATCGAAAGTCAGAGAGGCAGGGCCCTTTTGTTGAAGGGGCGATTTTCTCACACCCCAGTCTATACTTACACAATAATCTGAATTCCTCATTTTGCCCTTAACATGCCCGCCCCCATTAAGAAATGACCTACAAATAAAACGCCTCTTTGAAGAAAGTACATCAGTGTTTGGGCTGCCGTAAGAGGGCACTCTGCAACCCACCCACGTGTGACAGCATACTGCCGGGAACTCACAGGGTCTCAGTCTCTGACTCTTTAAGCAATGCCCCCATCCCTCTATAAGCTGCTACTTCCTAAAGCACCTTGAACATTGCCCCCGCAGCACACACACGCTGGCTGGGCATTCAGAAACAGCCACTGAGCTCCGTGAGGAGCTTGCATCGGGCGAGGTTTCAATCCACTTGGGTATGTCATCAAACTGAAAAAAGAGGAATTGTTTCCATAATCTCTTACTTCACTTACCCCACTTTCCTGGTACAAGGGCAAATGCCTGCTCTCGGTAGTACTTTCTTTTTTTTTTTTTTATTTATTTTGATTGAGCTGAATAATTCAACTTTTCAAAAGAGAAAAAAGACAGAATGAAAACAGCAAATAACAACAAAATAAAAACAACAGATATTAAATTATACATCTATATAGTTATACATTGATTCTTCTATAAAATTACAATTTTGACAAGGTAAAAAATTTCGAATCAATTAATGTACAAATCTAACTCATTGCTTGTGAAATAGCTCCACATTATTTAGTTAAAGCAGGTAGAATTGCATCAAGAAATTGCACTAATGATTTAATTGTAGAAAATTTCATATCAGCGCATACTGCTTCCCAAATTTGCATACCATCTCTTTGGCTGTAAAAATTCATTAGATTTGTAAAAAATTTGGACCGTTGATCATGTAGGCCACTACAGAAAATGATCAAATGCTGCAATGTCTCCTTTTCATCAGTTATTCCACAATAGCGACAATAGTCCAAATTGTTTGGAATCAGATGCCGCCTCACAAGGACTTCCCTAGTTGGAAACAGATTCAACCTAAACCGTAGGTATTTGTTCCTTATGTCAGCGGAAGGGCATTTCAACAAATAAGGCGCAGAATATCCCAAAAGTTTATGACCAAAGATACGTCTATCAAAGTCTTTATATTTCAAGCATGCTGTTTGATTAAGAATCCATGTCCATTGATAAAATGTTGTCTTTGCCCGTGCAGGATTTTCAAGTAGAAGAGGGATTGATATATTAGCTACAAGCAAAATATCAATTACATAATTACGCCACGTGCGTGGGTAACAATGAGTAGAAAGCACACATCCGCCATTTGACTCTAGAAGCCATTGAATTCAAGCCAAGTTCGAATCTTAGTATGGGCATAGGAACACAATTTGGTAAGCATAAGACTCTCTTCCAAAACATAGCTTCAAGCTTGTTCCATATTTTATCACTAAGACAGAGCTTGGATTCTGCAGCATATAATAGTATGGGTATCACCTTTTGCTCATAAAAGAGCAAAAGGTGTTTTAAAGTGAATTTGCCATACTTAAAGTTCAAAATTCTTGCTTGAGAAGTCAAGTTAACTAGTTTAGACTGTAAGGTGGCTAAGTAAGGATTGTCGTTTAATGTATTCTGTACCGTAAGGCCCAAATATTTATATTCTAAAACAATTTTCAAGGGTTCATTGCCAATAAACCAAGAGAAATGAGTGGATTTTCTGTTAACATAAGGATTACACATCAAAATCTGAGATTTATCGAAATTTACAATTAAATAATTGTCTTCAGCATAAGTCGACAGTGCGGTTAATAGGTTTTGAAATCCTTTTGGGGTCTGCGATATTAGGACCAAGTCATCGGCGTATAATAACCATCCTATACGCTCACCCCCTAACTCTGGGGCATCAGAAGACACCTTAGAAAAAAGCTTAGCCAAATCAAGAATAAATAAATTAAACAAAAAAGAGGCCAGTATACAGCCTTGTTTGAGGCCCATATATGTACAGAAGGAAGATGACAGAAGCCCATCTAAGTTTAATCTTACACGCATGGAGGTGTTAGAATGTAGCTGTACGATAAGGGTTAGCAATGAGGGAGGGCAACCTAAGAGATACAATTTCTGAAACATAAGTCTCCTATTTATAGAATCAAAAGCTGACCTGAAGTCTATAAATGCAAGGTATAGAAACTGCTTCCGTACTGCATATTGAGATTTTAACATGTTAATGGTCATGATGTTAGGCAAGGTGCCAACTCCTGAAATAAAACCAGATTGAAAAGGATCTGCCACATGATTGTTGATCGACCACACACGCAGGTCTCTTAAGATTAGGCGACAAAAATGTTTTCCCGGTACGTCCAACAAGGATATTGGGCGATAGCTAGCCAGGTTAGATCGATCCCCTTTTTTATATATAGGAACAACAATGGACTTTTTCCACGATGCCGGAATGCATTGGATCTTATGTATGTGAACAAAAATAGAATACAATATTTTGGCCCAAATTATAGGAAATTGCTTCAGGTGCATGTTTGACAGACCATCAGGCCCAGGGGCCCGTGAAGAATTAGCTTTGTTGATAAAGAATAAAAGGTCTTCTTCATCAAAATTAAGCTCAAAAGCAGACTGTTGAAAAGACTCAAGGCTGTCTGCTATGATGGTGCGAGAAGCATACAAATTAGAAAAATATTGTACCCAGGATCCTTCACTCACCCCATTCGTCTGTATGGCAGCCTGATGACCTGCAGTCGCCTGGTTTATAATTTCCCATGATGCTTTCGAGTTTTTGCTAGCCAGAATTTTTAACATCTTACTACCATCTTGTTGAAATAGTTTAGCACCGCGAAGCACCGCAAAGGACTGTTGGCTGTCCTGGACTGAGCTGCCCGCGGTTTTTTGTGCCGCTTGGAAATCTACTTCGTGAACTGGCCTCACACTTGTGCTGCCGTTCTGCAAGGAGGAAGTCCTTTGGTGTAACCCCTTGCAGTGCCTGACTTTCGTCTCTTCCAGGTGATTGGGCGTTCTCTTCATTTTACTTCCTCACGGCCTGGAGAATGGACTGTGTGCTTTTGGACTGTGGACTGTGGGAGGAGCTAATTTAAAAAAAAAAAAAAAAAAAAAAAAAAGAAAAGAAGAGGCTTTACATATTTAGCCTCTTACTAACCTTGCTTTTTTTGTTTTACTTTGAAGGCTCTTTGTGAGTGGTTCGCGCCTGGCAACGCCCCTTACGCCTCCCCTTATCTTCGGCTCTCTGGCGCATTCGCGCCGCGCACCGCGAAGCACCGCAAAGGACTGTTGGCTGTTCGCGGTGCGCGGCGCGTGGCGCGCGATTTCCCTAGTTTCTTGCCAGATATTGATTGTCAGTTGGGAGTTTCATTTAGATGCTTTTCACTCCCAGACGTATTTGTTTTACACCTAACTTGGTTTAGTTTGCATAATTTCCAGTTTGGTGTGTACTGTACTGTCTTCCTTCTACCAGGTGTAGATAGCTACTCCCATGGATACTACCCTTGTGATACTAAGGAATGGCAAATGTCTAAAAGAAGTGGCAAAACTCCCTCAGTCAGCCAAGCACCGTAAATCAAACACGAACGCTGATCAAGTGAGGGAAGCTACGAAACATTCGCCTTCTCTCGGTGCCCTCCATATTGACATTTCACATCCTAGTGGAGCGATGTCTCCCCCTCAACTTTCCTTGGCTTTACTAGATGCTTCTCAGCCACCTGATACCTTGTACGTTGACAAAATAAATATTCCCTTTTCATTAAAAACAGCAAATGATGTGGACACCTTGTCCGATGTTTTTTCGGGTGAACTTGGCAAATCGCCTCTTACCATTTCTGATACTTCGATGCTTGCGCCTGGTGTAATATCGGCCCTAGAGCGCCGCATTAGCCTCTCGCTGGGACCCTCTACGCCGGCTGCAGCCTCTTGTGGCTTAAGAGAGCAAGTACACTTTCATCCTATCATACTTCCAGACGCATATTGTTCCAACAAAATTGCGCAAGAGTGCCTTGCCCCTAAAACATTGGGAAGTTCTCCCCCATGCACTTTTTCCTCAAATAGAAAATTGCATTTTGAAGATCCTCTTAGCCATGATTCTACCCTTAAACATTTACCTCAAGACTTCACCAATGCTCAGGTACACTCTCAACCCTTAATCTCGCCCATACCGATTGATGTGAATTCTTCCCATTTAATTGAACAAGAGTTACACTCCTTTCCAGTCCTGTCGCGTATTCTAAACTTACTTGACAAAGGACATGAATTCACTCATGAACTTCTAAAAGATGTAAGGAATTCGATATCATCGAATTCATTGCAACTTGCTAAACTTGAGGGTTTCATCTTATCCCAAGAAGCTCGTCATAATCCTCATTTAGCTTGTCCCCTACGTCTGGCTGAGTCAGTGGTAGAGAGTCTGCCTCCTATCCCTGTTGAGCGTATTGGCATTTCGCAAAGCACTCAAACAGTAGATGCTCCCCTTCTGCTTAACGGGATGCCTACTTCTTTTGCGAATGCAGTAGCTCCATCGGCATCAATAGATGGCACAAATCCAATCTTTTCTTCTACAGAGTTAGCAAAAATAGCTAAACTCCAACATGACAGAATTCTCCAAATAGAACAAATTATGTTCAATTCAAAATTATTTGATTTAAGAGCCATTGGTATGGCGCCGTCCTTCCCTCTGATTGATTCTCAGGTGACTATTCTTACTTCTCCAGATAGCCCATCTGCCCTCACGAATCTTCTAAATGGTGCCGATTCTGTTGAGTCAGTATACGACTCTGATAGACCAGCAAATGTATATCATCCCTCACGTAGAATGAAAAAGGCATATCAGAGAGCGCTGAAACGCAGAAACAAATCAAAGGTAAATAAAAACCTCTCATCTTCTATTGATGAGGTAGCTCCTCTTCAGCAGTGCTCTGCTGCAACTTGCGATTCAATTGATGCTCTAATGAACATCTCGCAATTGGAATCTGAAGATTTACAACTAAACTCGAGTCAATTAAATGAAGAAAGTCAAATTGCCCTGCAATTGAAATCCGTTAAAAAAACACAAAAAGGGAAAAAGAAACTTTTACGGTCCACACATCTTTCCCCTATTGTAGAAAATTCCTTAGAAAATCAAAAGGCTGTAGTAGATGCTGCATGTGGTGGAGGCAGCATGCCACCTCTCGCTTCTTGTCAAGCTAATTTATGCAAGTTCTTTCCTGTTATAGAGAATAAAAAAACGTCATGCTCAATTAATGTGGCTAACTCCAAATCAGATGTTGTGGATCATAATCCTTCTAATCCTCCTAATCTGCACTCTACCCAAGAGCTGAACCATCTTCCACAACTTCTGCTCTTCAGAATAGTACGCGTCAGCCTCTATCTTCCGATGCACCTGTACAAAATACTACTTTGTTGTTAGCTGAATCAAATTCCTCCATCACACAGCTTATGCCTACTACAATTTCCACATGTGCTGCTTCTATGCCGCCTGCACCCATCTGTGTTGAAAGTTCAGAGGGGTCGGCTTTATCTATGCCAGTCGGTCCCCCTACTTCAACACTTACAATACTTAATAGAAACCTAGTTGCCTTTAATGATATTCCTGAGGAAACTCAAACACTGATTGGCTGGTCTAGTAATCCCCTAATCAATGGTTTGGCACCCATTAACCGTTCCTTCTTAATGAATACGTTGTATAAAATTCCTTCATTGCGTAACCTTATTTCACAAGATGTTGATTGGATAAAGCTCCCTTTGATTAACAATAATCGGATGGTCTGCAAAGACTTCTCCCCGATCATTGCTAAACTTATTTGGGAACATAAAACTGATTTGCTCTTCTTGGGATTGGAATTGCAGGCTTTCTCAGTTTTGGAAAAGGCAATGCAATTTCTAGACTTCGCCCCTCCTCAGCTGATAAAAAATTCTAATACTTCGAAAGATTCTTTATCTGACACATCAGAAAATGCTAAAATCCTAACACAACTTGCTTCCTTGACCGCTGCTTTAAATGGCTTCTTGGGGACCTTACCCAATTTACTCCCTCCTAATATACCGGCAGCTTCTACTTCTTCTTCAGCTTTAAATTCATAATGCAAAAATTTCATCCTTCAATCCTGGAACTGCTGTGGCTTTAAGAACCTTCTAAAGCGGTTTCAGAATAGGGCTACAAATTCACTTCCTTCTATAATGTTTCTACAGGAAACCATGTGTTCCAACAATTTTTCTTTGGATGGTTTTACTGCATTCCACCAAGTAGCGACTCAACCATTAACAGGGCGCCCAGTAGGAGGCATTTCCATACTACTCAACAATGAGTTGCGCTTCACAATCAACCACCAGATTGCTACACAATTATTTTTGATGATCGATATCAACATCAATATCCATGGGATAAAAAGGATGGTGCTCATATCACTTTATTGGAATCCCTCTTCTCTTCCCATAGCTGACGCGCTTGCCCTTCTTAATGCCGCGCTTATGGATATTCATTACTATCATCCTCCTGCAGAGATTTTAATTGGTGGCGATTTTAATGCACACTTACATACAACCTCTTCTAGTATCTCTTTACATGCTGCGTCACAACATAGTAAAAATTCCTATGAAAATGGTGTTAAATGGGTTAACTTTTTTGCGGGCTGGGACCTTGATATAATCAGAACACATTGTTCAAGCTCCCCATGTACTTGGCACAGGGGGAATGCCTATTCTATTATTGATTATATAATTTCTTCAAAGTTTTTGTCAGGCCTCCTTTCGCCAGTCATTCCTTTTTTTCCTCAATATGGTGATCATGCCATTCTAGTGAGCACTTTTTCAGCCCTAACTGATGTATTTATTAAGCTACCCGTCTTGACTTAAGTACAAAATGATAGGCCCGCACTCTCAATACGCTGGAATCATTCCACATGTCGACGATTGACCTTTTTAGTCAATCGAGATTGGTGGCCGGATCCGCATATTGATCATAATTCCTCAGAAGTGTTACTTTTATGGAATACTCAGATGATACAAAATCACCTTAGAGACATAGCAAAATCCTGTGCTAAACAGATTATTACTTCTACCTTAGTGCCAAGCTTAGCCTCTAGTCTTGCTAACATAAAAAAGGAAAAAAATTCTGCCTTTCGCCTCCTTGCGAAAAATCTATTGAATATGAGTTCCTCTTGCTATATAAAAGCTAAAAATACTCTCCAAAGAAATTTCAAAATGCAATTTAAATGTACTCGTGCCAATTTTCATCTACTTGGCAATCAAAACATAATTCGTCTAATTTGTAAAAATAACATCAGGGATATTTGGAAAATTCTTAGAGCCTCGTCCAAACCAGACCTTCACCACTCGGAATCAGTAATCGACGGTGTCACCTGGTTCAATTTCTTTGAGCACAAATATTCATTACCCATGCGCTTCCATAAAGTAAACCTACCAGACTTCACCAAATACATACCCGAGATTTGCTCATGGGATTTAGATGATATTCTGTTAGCAATTGCAAAGCTAAAATCCTCAAGATGTGCTGGCCCGGATGGTCTTCCGCCTTGTGTGATAAAAGATGATCCTTTATTCTGGGCCAACATACTTTTGAAGGCATTTCAATCTATATTCAAATCAAAAAGTATTCCACCATCCTGGACCTGTTCTATTATTATTCCTCTGCATAAATCAGGTCCATTAAATAATCCACTTAATTTTAGGCCAATTGCACTTATTGATGTGGCCGCAAAGATTTTTGCCCTATTGCTTCTAAAAGATATTGAGAAATTTATTTTAGAACGGAAGATACTAAATAAAGTTCAGACTGGCTTCAGAAAACACATGGGGACCCAATTAAATGCTACTATTCTTGCACATCTGATCGCTAAATCCCATGATCCTTCAAATGGTCCAATTTTTATTGCCTCCCTGGACTTATCCTCCGCTTTTGATTCTGTAATTCGCAGCAGATTGTGGGACAAAATGCTGCTTCTTGACTTTCCACCCGATTTAGTAGCACTTATTGCTCTTTTACATCATAACACTTCATTCCGGGTACGGATTACAAGCAATGGTCTTTTGACACATTCTATCCCCACAGCTACTGGAGTCAAGCAGGGCTGCAACTTAGCAGCAGTCTTATTTAATTTATACTTGAGTGACATTGAGGGTATCTGGGATTTCTCTAAATCTAATCCGGTCCGTTTTGGCAAGCTTCATTTATCTTGGCTAGCCTATGCTGATGATGTACTTTTATTTGATAGTACACATTCGGGTCTTCAGAGCAAATTAGATACCTTTTCTTCCTTTTGTAGTGAAAACAATCTATCCATCAATGCTGCCAAATCAAACATTCTTATATTATGTTCCAAAAGAAAAAAAAATTCGTAAATTCAAATGGCAAATCGATTCCAGATACCTTCAAATCGTTAATCAAGTGGTTTATCTGGGTTACAACCTGGCAAATAATGCTTCTGCCAGTTTTTAGAAAAAAGCAATTGTTGAAAAAATCTTACCATTGCAAAATCAAATGCGTATAATCTATCGTAAATATTGTAAGTTTACTTTAGCACCCCTGTTTGAGTTCTATTCAAAAAAGGTAGAGGCCATCATATTATACGGTCTGGACATATGCTTGATAGATTTGTCGGTCTTTTTAAACAAAATTCAAGCAAAATTGTGGAAAGTGACTCTTCACCTTCCTACCTCTTTGCCAAATGCACTTGTTCGCCATGAACTAGGCCTAAATTCTTTAGCATCCCGACATCAGTGGCGGCTTTTGAAACTTTTCCTTAAAATGAATTTCCCTTTGGAAAACTCGCTTTACGAAGATTTCCACATCATGTTGAGAGAATCACAGCCTAGATCGATTGTACACTTTCGACGGCGAATATTTAACATTCTAACTGGGATTAATCTTACTGCTGAAGACCTAGAGATCAAATTAAATATTGCCCATAAACGGCTTTTCAACAACGATTGGGCTACAACTTGCCTCCAGATTTCTCAATATGTATCATTTGCGGAATATGCATCCTATAGACACTCACAGTTTCCACGTCTACCTTATCTCATGCTGTGTCCTAGTGCTGAGACCCGTGAAATCTATATGCGATTTCGATTTGATCTCATTCATACTAAATCAAGAACTCAATTTTGGACCTACAATGAACATATCTCTGCTGATATTACTTGTAGATTTTGTAAACTTGCAGAATATAGCGAAACTTTAAAACATCTTTTTATGATTTGTCCAGTTTTTGAAGCAGACAGACAGAGAATTATCTCTGCCTTTAGTCCTAGCAATACCCAGCTTGGAAGAGATTTAATTTGGTCACGCTGTATGTGGGGCGCCTCAAGGGCAATTATTTTGGCAACGGTACGCTTGATAAAAATCATTGATGTAGCAATTTCTCTACAACCTGCGATTCAAGACTTATAAAAACGTGATATATCGCATTGTAATTGTGTTTTGCTAACGTATACATCCTTTTAGATTGTGGATAGGCCCATCAAGGTATAACTAAAGGCGAACGTCTTTGATAGCTTTCTGTTATGAACTATGTAGTCTATCTAATTGTGAAAACTCTGGTTGGAGAATCTGTCTGTGCATTAGGAATATTTTCAAAAGTGAACGTGCTCATATTTGTTATGTCTCTAATATTTTGCTATCTAGTAATTTCGTTTTATTCATACATTTTAAAATAGAAGTAAATCGATTGTAAAAAGTTTTATTGTATTCTTGCATGTGTTTTAAATTTGTAACGATGCGTAAGCATCAAAAACAAAAATAAAAATTAAAAAAAAAAAAGAAAAAAATAGTTTAGCCCGCTTACCTCTTAACCAGTTCCTATACCTGGTTTTAATCAGGATAAGCATTTTCTTTCGATCATCGTCATTAAGTTTACAAGCCACCCTTTTTTCTGCTCGAAATAGAGCTTTCATAGTTTTAATTTCGTGATTGAAGGTGTGAAAGTGAGGTGATTGTCTTTGTGTATGCATGATAGAAGCGGGTTGAAACAATTGCATTAACTCGTAATATATAACTGTGGGATTGTGATCCAACATACACTGATGCTCAAATTGAGCCTCATAATAATGTCTAAAAGCTTCCAAAGAGGTTTCTGTCCAATGTAATCTGTTCCCAGCTGTATTCACATTTATGGAACCTCTTAAGCATTGTGGCGTTTCATGACTCATGGGAATCTTAGAAGTCCAAGACATATTAAGAATATTATGGTCGCTTGCTTCTGCATCTATAACCTGAAATGATTTAACCCTGTCTAACATACGGCTATCTACATAGATATAGTCAATGGTTCCTTTACTAGAGGCACGTTGCCATGTTACTCTCGCAGGTATGTCAGGAGCAATTGAACCATTTAACATAAACAGTCCTCTGTCCTCAACTAAGTTCAGCCATTTATTCAACCGACTCAGCTCTGTACTTCGAGGCGTGCCAAGACAATGGAGATTGAAGTCTCCGGCAATGATAATAGAATCCACTTTGTCATCTACAATAGTAAGATCAAGTGCGTTAGTTATGATGGCCAAAAATGTGTCATCTGTAATGCTCAAGGCATTCCAATATACATTGATAAGTGCACAATGCATGTCGGGACCAATAAGCCTTGACATTTGAATAGAAGCATTAGGGAAGAACCATGGTTCAACTTTAAGAGTAGAATTTTGTTTAACGGCCATTAGGAGACCAGAGGTGGGCCTTCCATGTTTCCCCTTCTCAGCGGGTACAAGCAAGATGTCATAGTTATCCCAGGATGGCAGATGCATGAGCCAAGATTCCTGTAACAGTATGACATCATGCTTCGACAGATCGTAAAGTCGGTTATTCATCAGATGTCGATGCCCCCTGGAATTCCAGCTGATCAAGGATAAGGTAACCTCATTGTTCGCCTGATGCTAACGCTGAGTTTGCTTTTGATTGCAGGCACACTTAACAGGACTGCGACTCAGATTTCGGTTTACAAATTGATGTGTAAGATGCTGAGTGTTTTGTTCTGCAGTAAATTCTGATGTACTAGAAAGGACCGAAACCATAAAGCCCAGTTCAAGCAGTTTTACTCGAACTGCCCAGATGGTATTAGCTACAATGCGAGAATTTATCCACAATATTACTGAAGACCGTTGAGAGTGGTCAGGGAATTCCACTTGTTCGATATCAATAGAGCCAATATCATCCAGCTCTGGGAACTCACTAAATATGGCTAGAATAGATGCGCGATTCAAGAGGTACTGAGTGGCCGGTAAGGGACAGCATTTGAAAGATAGCGAATGGACAGCAGATCGCTTAGGGCGCAAATTCCCTTGTGTCAGATCAGAATTATTATTAGCCTCCAAAGATGTTTTGTTTCTCAAAGTCATAAATTTAGGGTCTTTTCCAACTACAGAGGTATCAGTATTAAGAATTTTGACTAATGTGGTTTTAATCAAAGATTCAATATTCAAACAGGACGGATTTTCTTCTTGTGTTTTGTTCTTATGAGGCGCTGTCCTAGTGTCATCAATCACTTGCTGTCCTGGCCCTTGAGTTTTGCAAAAATTCAGAGAACCAGAGTTTCCAGAGCTGGAGTTAACATTTAGACTCAATGTTTTGACATTGTCACGCCGCGCCCTCGCTCGCGGGTGCCACTTACCTGGGTCCCTGGTCCACGGCCGCAGCGGTCTCCTCCTTCATGGAGGCTGTACCCGCGGTGGCGTCTCTCCTCACGCCGACCCGCGGTTCGGATGGGCGCCGTGGATGCCGCCATCTTGCGAGGATCTGCGCATGCGCGGATCGTCAGTATTCGACGTCCCGCGCATGCGCAGTGTCGGAACATGCGTTCCAAGCCTCGTTTTGACCCCGGACCATAAAAAGGCACCGCATACACAGGGACAACGCGTCTCAACGTGGTTGTTACTGTGTATGCGCTGCTGGAGTCCTGGCGCTCGTTTCCCAGCCCTCCAGTTCCCAGGTTTACCTTTTTCTGCCTAGTTCTGCCTCATCTCCTTATTTCCTTCTTGCTTCCTGGTCCTCCTACCCTTTCTTCCCTTTATTGCTGATACTTTGCCAGTCCCTGGTTTAGGGGGGAGGAGGTCCTGTCTGGGTTCCTAGTTGTAGTGGGGACTCTCCTGTCAGTACTGCTTTTTCTTGCAGTTTGCTTTCCTTTGCCTGTCTTGTGCCCTGCCGGTACCTGTGCCTTACTGCCTTTTGGAAGTTCCTGAGTTCCGCCCTGTTATCATCGGTGATTTCATCAATCCTTCTCAGCCAGTGGAAACACTGTCCCGACGTCACGCAAATTCTGAGAAGTGCCACCCGTGGCGTTGGGAGTTGGTTCAGTGCCGTCCTGTCTTATACCGTCAGGAGGGGATTGGGCTAATTTCTCGCGTTACCCATTCATCGGCCATCAATACATCGACATACTGGCAACCTCAACTCCACGGTCTACAGGAAGAAGAGGTAACCCACGATCTCGTGAAGATTCGTTTAACAGATTGAGACGCCTTACCCCCAGTCCCGACATGGACGACATGCAGGAACTACGTGAAGAAATGCGTGCCATGCGTCTTGAAATGACCACTCTCCGCCAGGAGAACAACACCCTCAGACAAGCATTGGATCGGTGTTTGGCTAGTCCCGCACAACCTGTCACACCGCCAGAGAACTCCATGGCTTACACTACTCCGATGAAGTATGATGGTGATCCGCGTCGAGTGGCAGAGTTCTGTACTCATTGTCGGATCCATTTCCAGTTCAGGTCTACTCATTTTGCTCAAGACAAGGCTAAGATCGGGTATATCCTTGGAAATCTAACCGGCAATGCACTCGCCTGGGCCGCACCTTTGGTCTCTACTAACAGTCCTCTGTTGGGTGATTTCGCTGCCTTTGAGAAAGCCTTTTTGGACGTCTTTAAACCGCCCAATTTGGCAGCCATGGCCCAGAATCAATTAATGGAGATCAAGCAAGGGTCAGGTGACATAATCCACTACATCAGTCGGTTTCGACAATTAGCAACTGATTCACAATGGCCCGAAATCACTCAAAAAACCTTGTTTCGTCGGGGACTACGAGAGGAGTACAAAGATGAACTGCTGCACATTCCGGAGCCAGAAACGTTGCCTGCATTGGTGGAACAAGTCTTACGCATTGACCACAGGTTAACCGAACGACGGAGTGAACGCCGCAGATCTGACAGGTATCAACCGATTCTTCCAGCACAGAACCCCGGACCGGCTGTTTCTACCGATGTAGGTCCAGAACCCATGCAGTTGGGTGCCGTCCGAGGTCCGTTGTCCGAGACTGAAAAGAAAAGAAGACGACAGAAGAACTTGTGCATGTATTGCGGTGGTTCTGGCCATTTTTTAGGCACCTGTCCGCTACGTCCTCTGAAGAAACAGGAAAACTAACAGGCCCGTTGTTTGAGGCGAAGGCAGCAGCGGGCCGCCCTTCTGAGTTCGTCCTTCCTCCCATGAACTCAGTACCCTTGTTGATCCTGAAAGTCGGTGTTGCCTGGCTTGGAAAATGTGTGAAGACCTGGGCCCTTCTGGATTGCGGAGCATCCGGCAACTACATCGATGCCTCGTTCGCGATTGCCAATGGGATCCGTTTACATAACAAGGAACGACCAACAGTGGTCGAGGTGATCGATGGTTCTACTTTGTCTTCTGGTCCGGTTTGCCAACGCTCCGATCCCTTGTGGCTCTCTGTAGAAGGGCATCTCGAACGTATCTCATTGGACGTCATCAATTCTCCCTCATTTCCGGTGGTGCTGGGTTTACCATGGTTGTTGTATCACAATCCCCAGGTCGACTGGACCGCTCGCTCCCTGGTGTTTTCTTCGACACGTTGTCCTCGTGATTGTGTAATTCACGAAAACTTTCCTGCAATTTTGGAGTCCCTCAATCCTGCTGACGTATCTACTCGTTTATGTGCCACTCAATCGGTTCCTCATGAATATGCTAGATACCACAAGGCGTTCTCCAAGCCTGAGGACATACCACTACCACCCCATCGGCACTTTGATTGTTCCATTGACGTCCTGCCTGGTGCGATCATTCCCCACGGCAAGATCTATTCGTTGACTCAACTCGAGAAAGGCATCCTACAGGAGTACATTACGGATTGCCTGAACAAGGGCTACATAATGCCGTCCAAATCCCCTGCAGGATTCCCGTTATTCTTTGTCAAGAAGAAAGAGGGCACTTTGCGCCCTTGTATCGACTACCGTCAATTAAACGAGATCACGAGGAAAGACAGGTACCCGTTACCACTCATCCGGGACATCATCAAATCTCTGAAATCAGCACAGATCTTCACCAAACTGGATCTAAGAGGGGCCTATCACTTGGTGCGGATTAAGAAGGGAGATGAGTGGAAGACGGCCTTCAAAACACCTATTGGTCACTTCGAATACAGGGTGATGCCGTTTGGACTCTGCAACGCCCCGGCAGTCTTCCAACGGTTCATGGACGATGTCTTTTCTGACCTTATTGGAATATCTGTCTGGGTTTACCTTGCGACATTCTGGTTTTTTCTGACTCTCGTACTGCACACGTAGCGCATGTTCAGGAAGTCCTCCGTAGATTAATACACAACGGCCTGTATTCCAAAATTGAAAAATGCCAATTTCATAGGGAAAGCATGGAGTTTCTGGGTTATGTGATCAGCAACACAGGAGTACAGATGGATCCCGCAAAACTGCAAGCTATACAAGAATGGAAATCGCCACATGGTGTGAAGTCACTTCAAAGGTTCTAGGGCTTTGCCAACTTTTATCGGCGTTTCATTCCACGCTTTTCTCAACTGGCCAGCAGTCTAACCCGCCTGACCAGTACCAAGGTGCCGTTTCTCTGGGACACGCAGGCCGCTTACAACAACGCTGTTCATTCCGCTACCGGACTCAGCCCTTTTTTTTGCTCTAACCCGCCTGACCAGTACCAAGGTGCCGTTTCTCTGGGACACGCAGGCCGAGGAGGCATTCCTGGAATTAAAAAGATCTTTCATGTCGGCTACTGTTCTTAGACATCCAGATGATGTAAAACCATTTGTGGTTGAGACAGACGCTTCGGACTACGCAATCGGTGCGGTCTTACTACAGCAAGATGCAGTCACGGGAATAGAGCACCCGGTGGCATATTACTCAAGGAAATTGTCAGTGAGCGAGAGAAACTATGCAGTGATAGAAAAAGAATTACTGGCGATAAAGGCTGCCTTCGAGGAATGGCGACATCACTTGCTGGGTGGGAGGTACCCGGTGGTGGTTCGCACGGATCACCGTAATCTACAGTTCCTGCGCTCTTTTGCAATGCAGAACCTCCCGTCATGCTCGTTGGGCCTTTTTCTTTTCACAGTTCGATTTCACCGTCACGTACATTCCTTGTTCCCAGAACACGAAGGCTGATGCCTTGTCTTGTTCTCTGGAAAACAACGTTGAAGGTGTCAAGGAACCGGAACCTCTGATAGCATCCCAGATGGCACGACGTTTTCTACATGAGGTGTATCGTCTTCATGGTCTTCCGGAGAAGATTTTATCAGACCGGGGGTCTCAATACATCTCTTCCTTTTGGGGCCAACAATGTCGGCATTTGGACATTCAGCGAGCCCTGAGTTCCGGCTATCATCCGCAGACTAATGGACAGACGGAACGTACCAATCAGACCCTTGAGCAATACCTACGTTGTTATGCCAATGCTACCCAAGACAACTGGTCGGAATGGTTGGACACCGCGGAAGCAGCTTACAACAACGCTGTTCATTCCGCTACCGGACTCAGCCCTTTTTTTTGCTCTACTGGGCTTCATCCCAGACTGCTGCCTGTTCATCCAACATCTTCCAGTGCCGTTCCATCTGCAGATGCCCTGGTGTCCCTGATCCGCGATCAACATCGTCTGGCGGCCAGTACCTTGGCAGCGGCACAAGCACATATGAAGGAGCAGGCTGACAAGAGACGGAGCCCTGAGCCTGTCCTTCATGTTGGGGACATGGTTTGGCTGTCCTCCAAGAATCTACCGGTACGCAACTTACCTGTGAAACTAGCCCCCCGCTTTTTTGGTCCCTTTCGCATCACAGAGCGTATTTCGTCTGTTGCCTTTCGTTTGTCTTTGCCTCGCTCTTGGAGGATCCATCCTGTCTTTCATGTTTCCCTTTTGAAGCCCTATGTGCCCGATGTTATGGGTCGTACCTGTTCCCGTCCTGCTCCGGTCTTGGTTCGGGGGGTCCCTGAATTTGAGGTGCAGGAGATATGTGATTCACGGATTTGGCGTGGTGTTCTGCAGCTCCTGGTCAGCTGGAAGGGTTATCCTGCTTGTGACCGCACTTGGGAACCGCGCTCCTTCGTGCATGCACCGCGCCTGGTTCGGGACTTCTATCTCCGCTATCCTTGGAAACCCGGTGCTCCGGGGTTGTCCGGGACGGGGTATGGTGTCACGCCGCGCGCTCGCTCGCGGGCGCCACTTACCTGGGTCCCTGGTTCACGGCCGCATCGGTCTCCTCCTTCATGGAGGCTGTACCCGCGGTGGCGTCTCTCCTCACGCCGACCCGCGGTTCGGATGGGCGCCGTGGACGCCGCCATCTTGCGAGGATCTGCGCATGCGCGGATCGTCAGTATTCGACGTCCCGCGCATGCGCAGTGTCGGAACATGCGTTCCAAGCCTCGTTTTGACCCCGGACCATAAAAAGGCACCGCATACACAGGGACAACGCGTCTCAACGCGGTTGTTACTGTGTATGCGCTGCTGGAGTCCTGGCGCTCGTTTCCCAGCCCTCCAGTTCCCAGGTTTACCTTTTTCTGCCTAGTTCTGCCTCATCTCCTTATTTCCTTCTTGCTTCCTGGTCCTCCTACCTTTTCTTCCCTTTATTGCTGATACTTTGCCAGTCCCTGGTTTAGGGTGGAGGAGGTCCTGTCTGGGTTCCTAGTTGTAGTGGGGACTCTCCTGTCAGTACTGCTTTTTCTTGCAGTTTGCTTTCCTTTGCCTGTCTTGTGCCCTGCCGGTACCTGTGCCTTACTGCCTTTTGGAAGTTCCTGAGTTCCGCCCTGTTATCATCGGTGATTTCATCAAGCCTTCTCAGCCAGTGGAAACACTGTCCCGACGTCACGCAAATTCTGAGAAGTGCCACCCGTGGCGTTGGGAGTTGGTTCAGTGCCGTCCTGTCTTATATCGTCAGGAGGGGATTGGGCTAATTTCTCGCGTTACCCATTCATCGGCCATCAATACATCGACATACTGGCAACCTCAACTCCACGGTCTACAGGAAGAAGAGGTAACCCACGATCTCGTGAAGATTCGTTTAACAGACATCAGGAACAATAGGTACACAGTTTGGTAATACCAACTTCTTTAAGACCGGCTGGGAAGCCATATAATCATCAACAGCCTGTCTAATTTCTCGTCGCTGAGCCAATAGATTCGGTTCTTGTATGGGTTGTTTGAGTTGTGAGGATGACGGGTTTTTTTTTCAACTTATTTACAGGTAGATCCTGTTCTACTTCCAGCGCTACATCAACCAAGGCATTCAATGGACTATACGACTGAACAATTTTATTTTTCACCAAAGCTTCTCTAGTTGTCTTTGTCTGAGACATAGTTAGATATTTTTTTGTTATTGCCTTAGAGGCCATTTGAGAATTTGATGCGGGCAATGTAATATTTTTAACGAATGCTTTAATTCGTGAAGATCGTTTAGGGACAGATTTGATATTTTTTGATTTCTTTTGTAGATCATCCTTAGATTTCCCTTGCTTTAAGGATAAGGTCTCTGTCCCCATATTGCCAAACAGAGCATAGTTTGGTTTTTTCTCCTGAGTGGTAGAGACAGGCAAATGCTCCTTAGGGCTAGCCGTTAAATCCACAATGGGCTTACTTATGTAGGGTAAGATAGAGTATGTTTGACGATAATCATCAGACCATACAGTGGAGTAGAGCTTAAACGACTTTTCTTGGTTAAACAAGGCGGAGAATTGAAATAGGATCGCTCCACATTAGTGACATGATTTTTAGTAATCGCAGGCATTCCTGATTTTAAAGAAGTAATGCCCCTCTTCATGTTTATGATATGATGATTACTTTATCGAGTGGCAGATGTGAGCTACATTAACTTGTCATCAAGTATAATTGTGAATACTCTGTATTGGAAAAGTACCTCCACGTATAGATGTTCCCTTGCACAGCGCGCCAAACAGCCGCACAACAGCCAGGGGCTTTTCTCCACCGGGCTTATCGTCTCAAGGGTGGATGTCCGTGGTCTTTGAATCAGAACTAAACCACGTGATGGGTCACTTGGTGCACTCTGGCCGTGCCTCCTCTAGGCAGAGTTGGGATGCCTGCACCTGCAAGAGCCCCGTCACGGCTCACAGTGCAGGTCAGGAGAGATGGTTGAAACGAACGTTCTGCACAGATAAAAAAGCACTTTTCCTTTCAGGATACATGCCGCACAGGCGGATGTTCGTGGTCTTTGAATCAGAACTAAACCACGTGATGGGTCACGTGGTGCACTCTGGCCGTGCCTCCTCTAGGCAGCGTTGGGATGCCTGCACCTGCAAGAGCCCCGTCACGGCTCGCAGTGCAGGTCAGGAGAGATGGTTGAAACGAACGTTCTGCACAGATAAAAAAGCACTTTGCCTTTCAGGATACACGCCACACAGGCGGATGTCCGTGGTCTTTGAATCAGAACTAAACCACGTGATAGGTCACGTGGTGCACTCTGGCCGTGCCTCCTCTAGGCAGCGTTGGGATGCCTGCACCTGCAAGAGCCCCGTCACGGCTCGCAGTGCAGGTCAGGAGAGATGGTTGAAACGAACGTTCTGCACAGATAAAAAAGCACTTTTCCTTTCAGGATACACAGTCTCCCACTGGGCTCTTGGTCAGTGGGATCAAAGAGACCCAATCTCCACAGTTTCCCACTGGGCGCCGGCACCAGGTGGCACACAACTCACAGCGCAAAAAACAGCGCACTACCCCCTCAAATTGAGTGCCAGGTGCCAGTAGTTTTTTTTTTTTTTTTTTTACAATTTATTCAGCAGGCAATAGGCCAACTTCAAATTTCCTCCCCCCTCCCTGCTTACTGCTGCTGCCCTGTTCCCTTACAGGCACTTATTCATCCGAGTTCAGAAAAAAACGTACTCAGGTTCACTTGGCTCAGCTTTTGCTTCTTCTTTTGCGAGCTGCCACAAGCTGCTTGGCTGCTCGCTGGCTGCTCGCTGACGCTTCCCATTCACCGGCAATTCACCTGCGTCCGTGGGTAGCAGTCAGCTATGTAGCAGTCAGCAGTCAGCTCACAGGGCTCAAGCCGCAGGAAATCGCAGGAAATCGCACGCGGATTCGCGGTTCACAGCGGTTCACAGCGTTTTCACAACGTTTTTCCCGTTTCCCGAACGATCTCGACAAGCGGCAGGCGCCCACGACGGACTTCCCGTTGGAGAAAAGGACCTTGCGCACGTCCTTGCACGTCCTTGCACACGTCACTGATTTTCTGTCAAGCCGCACTGGGACCTGGGAACAACACACAACCAGCCGCTTCCGACAGAATTGCCGACTGTGGGCTGTTCACTTTTGCCGCTCACAAAAATCACGATCAGGGACACGTTTAAATCAGACGCTCCATCTTGTATCTTACAGGAACTTTGCTAGCATCTCGAAGAAAATGCCAATTGAGCCTTCCCAATTCGCGCTCACGAAAATCAGGATGAAGTTGGACGCTCCATCAGGAACTTTACCAATATGCCATTTCAATCTCAGCCATCTAAGACCACGCAGACTCCGGTTGCTTTTGTAGCCTGACAGCCAAGCCTTCCGTTCCTGCTCACGAAAATTACAATAAGGGACAAGATGACGTCCGCCCTAACTATTAAGCACTAACCTTTAGTAAGCCATTTGGAAGTCCAAGGAAGTTCGAGGATGTCCAGGGAGGCAACGAAAAGGAAGAGTAAGTGAGGAAACTAACCCGTGCGGAACGAGGGCCGCACTAGAGCTGTGTTGGTGCACCCAGGAAAGCGTCCAAAGTTCAGTGCACTAGGTAGGAGACAAATAGGTGTAGGTGTAGGTGAAGAACTTGATCCAGGAAAGTAGTCCTTTAGCTGAAGATTCCTTATAAGGTTGGAGCAGATGGAAATGCCACGTGGGCATGTTGCTGTGAGTCCTGTGTAGAACTTGGCTGGAAGTTGCAAAATGACGTGTGGGACACGACGAGGAAGCAGTATGATGTTAGGCGTCAGGTGGAAGACACGCCTGTGGCTGGATGACAGGATGCTCCGCAGGGAATTGGAGCAGAGTGTTTGTATGGTGCCTCGTAGGATACACAGCAGAGACTGGATGCTCCGCAGGGAATCGGAGCGGAGTGTTTGTATGGTGCCGCATCTGAGACATGGCAGAGGCTCCGTATAACAGAACGGAATGCCAGGGCGTCGCGAAAGAACGTGGAACAATCACCCCGAGCGGAGGAAAAAGGCAAGGAAAGAGCGTCTGCTCGATAACAGCAGAAGAGAGCTCCAGACTCAATTACGCCAAGTAACGCGATCAGAAGCACCGGTGCATGGAATCTGATCGGCTAAATAGTGTCAGCTGACGTACACCTGACCAATGTGATGACTAGATGTTGGTCAGGTGATCCAGGCTCGAAATCCAGAAAGTGAAATGACACGCAAATACGATCGTAGCCCTGACCTTAACAGCGCCTCCCAGATAGCTTCCATTGTGTATAGAACGGTCTAGCCGCTCTGAAAGCCGAAGACGCTGGTAAGCGGGAGCGCGTAGGGATTGTGAATGAGCCAGATGATGCAGGCATGACATTCAGAGCACGACCAGGCAAAGGGAGGGAACAGGGAAGAGTAAAAAAAACAATCTTACTAGGCCCAGTGACATTAAGAACATGAAAGTGCATTAGAAAACAACATGGTATTCAGCAGTGTAGGAGTGAAACCCACAACCTTTGCTCATGTCAAACATTATAAAATGATGATTTGCCAATAGGGATGTATTCCCTGGCAATGTCTGACAGTAGGCAAGCCAATGGAAGGATCAGGTCAAATAGTGTGACATATGGGAATATTTATGGAGGGAATTCAGGCTCTGGGAAAAGCTGCAGGGAAGAAGGGGTGAAAGGGAATGGGGGGTGGTTGACACACTAGGGGGTGCTTTCCAAATAGTGTAATTGTGGTGAAATACATTGTGCCTTTCACTACACAAAGACCAAGTGAGACATATACAAAAAATCTAGCATTTGTGTACGCAAAGGGCACATTATTGCTCATAGAAAGAGACCAGGATATTGCAGTTTAAGTGTGAGTCGGTATCGGACCATGGTTAGAGGGACCGCACCATAGCCTAATCAAGATGAGTTTGATAGCGTGTGTCTGTGATGGCTGTAGCTACTTAAAGTAAATTTGAAAATGAGAGTAAGTTTAATTATGTAATTATATAACAATAGGAATGTTTTAGTTATTCAGACCTCAATGTGTATACAGAATTGATTATGGTAATGAAAGCTTGTGATTTTTGTAGACAAGTTATCTGGGATTGTGTAACAATTTGTTGACTTCCCCTGCATATGACTGGGGCCTGCCTCTGTATTGATTTCACCTTAATGTATTTAAATAAACCTGAGTTTTGATCAAACCATAGGTTTATTCACAGAACTGTGGCGTGGGACTGTATGAAATGGCGGCATTTTATTAGGATGCCCACCTAATGGGCAAGCAGAAGTTTGAAATCATTACAGGTGGCATCGTCATCATTATCCTAAGGGCCTGCATTCCTGATCCCTCCCACCCCACCCCACCCCAGACTCAGTCGCAGCTCTCTGGGTTTTTTTCTCCAAAGGATGTTTTCCATTTTCTTCACCACGTAGTAATGGCAGGTGCTCACAGCAATAATGTTATTCACCAGCCTAGGTACTCTGAATTTTCAACACACAATAACATATGGCACATTTACTCTAATTCTGGCGGTCATCAGGAGTGTGTGGCTTTAAAGAAAAATTCAGGGAAACACCAACTGAAGGAATACTTTTATGTTAGAGGAAAATGTCTGACAAATGCATTACATATTATAAAGAAATAGAAAAAAGGGAAAAACTGTTCATTATGAAGCAACCAGCACACAAGAATATTCAGGGTCCATGAGGAAATCCAATGTTTATTAGAAATGATCTGCCCCAAGGCAAGACACAAGAAAGGAAAGTGCCATCAGGGCTGGAGGGCTGACTAGACACTTATTAAAGCAAAAAGAAAAAGGGCCTGAACCAGAATTCAATAGAAAATAAATGTATTAATAAAATTATACATACAAAAGTTCACAAATGAAAGTATTCCAACACAAACCCGAGATGAGGTGCCGGGAGGATAGCTCAGGGGCAACGCATTTGTCCTGGAAGCAAGACAATGCATAGCAACACAGTTCTCAGGCTTAGAAACTGGTTTCCGGTATTAAGCATGTTATAAAAGAACAATTATAGTTATTACTCAGATCAGACATAACAAATCAAAACAAATGGTGTGCTCGTGTACCAGGATGCAGTTTGTCCTTGAGCAAAGTCCGACAATAGAAACAGATAAAAGCCTACCAGTGGAGGCGCAAGTAAGCAATCCTTTCTTAATGTCATTACATAGTGACAGATCCAGGCGGAATGTCCATATCATTTTCATTAGCATTTAATTAAGTACATGAACTCTGGTAGATCTGGTTTAAATTCCAAACTGGTCAGTTTTACTGCTATTAGATTTCCTTTGGAAAAAGCATTTTTCCCCACACTGTGGTTCTTGGGGTATAGAAACCCTGTAACATTAAGCCAACCACTATTAATCATTTGATCCAGAAAATACTTTAATTTCTAAATTTGCAGGAGGAGCAGAGTGCAGTGATTATCATGAGTTAATTTGCTGCCAGAGAACTATCTGATAATCTCAAGTGCTCCAATAAGTGTTAGACAGCTTTCAGGATTCTGATGGGAGGAGGCTAGAGTTGAAGAATGTTCTCCAAAAGGGCAAATGCTGAAGAGTTCAGTTACAAGGGATTCTAGACAAGGAATACGTCTCAGGGAAATTGAGAGCAGCGTTTTACATCCATAGCATAGCTGGACATTCCAGGCTTTTGAAATGCCCAGTGCAATGTTTATCCCGGTGGTGAATAAATGCAATCCTATTAAAGGCATGGTCCAGTAAAAAATGTTATTGTCCCTAAGGGTCGGCCATGTTTTTTTAAGCCTAAGTGGCTCGATTTCAGAAAACTTTCCTATGGACCTTACCCGAGTTTTCGTCCATTAAACGCATGCGAAAACAGGCACCAGGGAGCCACCATTTTGTGATAATCCTATCACTTGGTGCATCGCCCTGGCTGACCTGCTTCTGCGGCACTAAATCAATTCCCCCGCCCCTGAGCCTGTCATCAGCAGACTCGTACCGCCCATTTCCCAACGCCAAAGCACGTCTTGTGTCAACATTCGCTGCGCTTCAGCTAATGACGTGTCGCCATGGAAATGGCAGGACGCCTCTTTCCTCAATAAGTATAAACAGACCGTTTCACAACACACAGCAGCAGATTTTCGATTCCATTCCTCTCTCTGTGTTACTTGGAGTATTTTGTGACTCGTTTCTGTGCTCTGGTCAGCTACCTTCGCCGCTTGTAGCCCGTGTGAACACCTGTACCATCTTGGTAAATTATTTTACTTTGTTTACCACACAATGGCTACAATAATGCCCTACATGTACGAGCCCAAGTATACCGAGGAGGAACTACTGGAAAGGGAAGCACGCAAAAATGATGGGGATTCGGACGGCAGTTGGCAGGACGAATCAACACATGAAGAGCCTGGGCCTAGTCGCATGGACGGCGTCTCCACCTGGTGCACATGCAATCGGTGCGAGCTAATGCCAACCGAGGAGGAGAACTGCTGCTGCCGAGAAAACTCGGGATGCCTGGCCTACATTTCGGAAAGCGAGCCACGGCTGCAATGCATCACTGAGCTGCCAGACTTCAGGGCAGCCTGCCTCACACGGGCCGTGTTGAGAATAATGATGGTGCTTATGCACGAACTTCGCGCAACTGTTCGTCCTCGTAATCCGAGTAACGAGTAAGTATACTCTGCTTGTCATGCCACTCCTATTTCATGGTCTTCTAGTATATCCAAAATTATATATTCATATCATAGTAACGCATGAAAGTCGTTCAATAGTGTGCATTGTCTAGATAGCATTTGTCAGTGCAGAATGCCATTAGTTACAAGAATTGTCATTGAAAACAAACGTTTATTAAACTTATCTTGGTCATTTCAAAACAGTTTGTTACATTCCTTTTCACAGGTGGTACAGGCTGGTGGCCTATTGTTTCTTTACATGGTGGCTCCACGGGAGGCTTGGACACCGCGTTCGAAGAGTGATACCCGCCTGTGCCGTTCGTGCCATAAGAGAAACGTTCCCGAGTGACAGCAGTCAGTACAGGGAATTTTCTCTCGCTGTGCTGCAACCTGACCTGTATAATCTTTAAAGTCTTGTATGTTTGTGTCATGAGAATAAGATACAAAATAAAACACCACATATATTTTAACAACGGTTGTTTCGATTTTTTAAATGAATCAAGGGTGTCTCCATTCAAGGATGGACGTCAGACATCTGTGCTACGAATGGGTGAAGGTCTGGTCGCTGTGAAGCAGGGTGGTCACTATCTATCTAAGCTAACATAACATATTCTCGATAATGCATGCACTAAATAACACTTGTTCAAAGTCTTTCAATGGGTTATGTCTCTATAAAAGTCACACATATATCTATACTAACAATTACCATTGGATTATACAGGCCTTAGGGTCTTCACCACTATAATACACCGGTTGAAGTGGGGGTCTGTGCTCACAAGAATCTCCGGTATGTGGCATTTGTTACTGATAAGCAACGATATACTATCAAAGGCGGTTCGCACCCAGGGATGAGCGCTGGCATGGGGGGCTGTCACGGGCGCGAACGGCCAAGGTGCCAAACAGCATGTACACTTCAAAAGGTATCCCACGCCAAGGGGCCATTGCTCACATGGTCTCCTCAGACCCCGTGTCTCCAGCCAGGCCTCCCCTTGAAGCAGGCCGCCCCCCTGCAATCCACATAAGTGTGTCTCCATTCAGCAGTCTTCCTGTGCCTTATCTGCACGCCCCAGGCCCATCCATCCCACCCCCTCTATCAAAGGCGGTTTGCGCCAGTGGATGCGCGCTGTCAGGGGCGCGAAAGGCCAAGGTGCCAAACTACATGTACACTTCAAAAGGTATCCCACGCCAAGGGGCCATTGCTCACATGGCCTCCTCAGACCCCGTGTCTCCAGCCAGGCCTCCCCTTGAAGCAGGCCGCCCCTCTGCAATCCACATAAGTGTGTCTCCATTCAGCAGTCTTTCTGTGCCTTATCTGCACGCCCCAGGCCCATCCATCCCACCCCCTCTATCAAAGGCGGTTTGCGCCAGTGGATGCGTGCTGTCAGGGGCGCGAAAGGCCAAGGTGCCAAACTACATGTACACTTCAAAAGGTATCCCACGCCAAGGGGCCATTGCTCACATGGCCTCCTCAGACCCCGTGTCTCCAGCCAGGCCTCCCCTTGAAGCAGGCCGCCCCCCTGCAATCCACATAAGTGTGTCTCCATTCAGCAGTCTTCCTGTGCCTTATCTGCACGCCCCAGGCCCATCCATCCCACCCCCTCTATCAAAGGCGGTTCGCATCCGGGAATGCGCGCTGTCAGGGGCGCGAAAGGCCAAGGTGCCAAACTACATGTACACTTCAAAAGGTATCCCACGCCAAGGGGCCATCGGTCACATGGCCTCCTCAGACCCCGTGTCTCCAGCCAGGCCTCCCCTTGAAGCAGGCCGCCCCCCTGCAATCCACATAAGTGTGTCTCCATTCAGCAGTCTTCCTGTGCCTTATCTGCACGCCCCAGGCCCATCCATCCCACCCCCTCTATCAAAGGCGGTTTGCGCCAGTGGATGCGCGCTGTCAGGGGCGCGAAAGGCCAAGGTGCCAAACTACATGTACACTTCAAAAGGTATCCCACGCCAAGGGGCCATCGGTCACATGGCCTCCTCAGATCCCGTGTCTCCAGCCAGGCCTCCCCTTGAAGCAGGCCGCCCCCCTGCAATCCACATAAGTGTGTCTCCATTCAGCAGTCTTCCTGTGCCTTATCTGCACGCCCCAGGCCCATCCATCCCACCCCCTCTATCAAAGGCGGTTCGCACCCGGCAATGCGCGCTGTCAGGGGCGCGAAAGGCCAAGGTACCAAACTACATGTACACTTCAAAAGGTATCCCACGCCAAGGGGCCATCGGTCACATGGCCTCCTCAGACCCCATGTCTCCAGCCAGGCCTCCCCTTGAAGCAGGCCGCCCCCCTGCAATCCACATAAGTGTGTCTCCATTCTGCAGTCTTCCTGTGCCTTTTCTGCACGCCCCAGGCCCATCCATCCCACCCCCTCTATCGAAGGCGGTTTGCGCCAGTGGATGCGCGCTGTCAGGGGCGCGAAAGGCCAAGGTGCCAAACTACATGTACACTTCAAAAGGTATCCCACGCCAAAGGGCCATTGCTCACATGGCCTCCTCAGACCCCGTGTCTCCAGCCAGGCCTCCCCTTGAAGCAGGCCGCCCCCCTGCAATCCACATAAGTATGTCTCCATTCAGCAGTCTTCCTGTGCCTTATCTGCACGCCCCAGGCCCATCCATCCCACCCCCTCTATCAAAGGCGGTTTGCGCCAGTGGATGCGCGCTGTCAGGGGCGCGAAAGGCCAAGGTGCCAAACTACATGTACAAATCAAAAGGTATCCCACGCCAAGGGGCCATCGGTCACATGGCCTCCTCAGACCCCGTGTCTCCAGCCAGGCCTCCCCTTGAAGCAGGCCGCCCCCCTGCAATCCACATAAGTGTGTCTCCATTCAGCAGTCTTCCTGTGCCTTATCTGCACGCCCCAGGCCCATCCATCTCACCCCCTCTATCAAAGGCGGTTCGCACCCGGGATACACGCTGTCAGGGGCGCGAAAGGCCAAGGTGCCAAACTACATGTACACTTCAAAAGGTATCCCACGCCAAGGGGCCATCGGTCACATGTCCTCCTCAGACCCCGTGTCTCCAGCCAGGCCTCCCCTTGAAGCAGGCCGCCCCCCTGCAATCCACATAAGTGTGTCTCCATTCAGCAGTCTTCCTGTGCCTTATCTGCACGCCCCAGGCCCATCCATCCCACCCCCTCTATCAAAGGCGGTTTGCGCCAGTGGATGCGCGCTGTCAGGGGCGCGAAAGGCCAAGGTGCCAAACTACATGTACACTTCAAAAGGTATCCCACGCCAAGGGGCCATTGCTCACATGGTCTCCTCAGACCCCGTGTCTCCAGCCAGGCCTCCCCTTGAAGCAGGCCGCCCCCCTGCAATCCACATAAGTGTGTCTCCATTCAGCAGTCTTCCTGTGCCTTATCTGCACGCCCCAGGCCCATCCATCCCACGCCCTCTATCAAAGTCGGTTTGAGCCAGTGGATGCGCGCTGTCAGGGGCGCGAAAGGCCAAGGTGCCAAACTACATGTACACTTCAAAAGGTATCCCACGCCAAGGGGCCATCGGTCACATGGCCTCCTCAGACCCTGTGTCTCCAGCCAGGCCTCCCCTTGAAGCAGGCCGCCCCCCTGCAATCCACATAAGTGTGTCTCCATTCAGCAGTCTTCCTGTGCCTTATCTGCACGCCCCAGGCCCATCCATCCCACCCCCTCTATCAAAGGCGGTTCGCACCCGGGAATGCGTGCTGTCAGGGGCGCGAAAGGCCAAGGTGCCAAACTACATGTACACTTCAAAAGGTATCCCACGCCAAGGGGCCATTGCTCACATGGTCTCCTCAGACCCCGTGTCTCCAGCCAGGCCTCCCCTTGAAGCAGGCCGCCCCCCTGCAATCCACATAAGTGTGTCTCCATTCAGCAGTCTTCCTGTGACTTATCTGCACGCCCCAGGCCCATCCATCCCACGCCCTCTATCAAAGGCGGTTTGCGCCAGTGGATGCGCGCTGTCAGGGGCGCGAAAGGCCAAGGTGCCAAACTACATGTACACTTCAAAAGGTATCCCACGCCAAGGGGCCATCGGTCACATGGCCTCCTCAGACCACGTGTCTCCAGCCAGGCCTCCCCTTGAAGCAGGCCGCCCCCCTGCAATCCACATAAGTGTGTCTCCATTCAGCAGTCTTCCTGTGCCTTATCTGCACGCCCCAGGCCCATCCATCCCACCCCCTCTATCAAAGGTGGTTTGCGCCAGTGGATGCGCGCTGTTAGGGGCGCGAAAGGCCAAGGTGCCAAACTACATGTACACTTCAAAAGGTATCCCACGCCAAGGGGCCATCGGTCAGATGGCCTCCTCAGACCCTGTGTCTCCAGCCAGGCCTCCCCTTGAAGCAGGCTGCCCCCCTGCAATCCACATAAGTGTGTCTCCATTCAGCAGTCTTCCTGTGCCTTATCTGCATGCCCCAGGCCCATCTATCCCACCCCCTCTATCAAAAGTGGTTCACACCCGGGAATGCGCGCTGTCAGGGGCGCGAAAGGTCAAGGTGCCAAACTGCAGGTACACTTCAAAAGGTATCCCACGCCAAGGGGCCATCGGTCACATGGCCTCCTCAGACCCCGTATCTCCAGCCAGGCCTCCCCTTGAAGCAGGCCGCCCCCCTGCAATCCACATAAGTGTGTCTCCATTCAGCAGTCTTCTTGTGCCTTATCTGCAAGCCCCAGGCCCATCCATCCCACCCCCTCTATCAAAGGCGGTTCGCACACGGGAATGCGCGCTGTCAGGGGCGTGAAAGGCCAAGGTGCCAAACTACATGTACACTTCAAAAGATATCCCACGCCAAGGGGCCATCGGTCACATGGCCTCCTCAGACCCCGTGTCTCCAGCCAGGCCTCCCCTTGAAGCAGGCCGCCCCCCTGCAATCCACATAAGTGTGTCTCCATTCAGCAGTCTTCCTGTGCCTTATCTGCACGCCCCAGGCCCATCCATCCCACCCCCTCTATCAAAGGCGGTTTGCGCCAGTGGATGCGCGCTGTCAGGGGTGCGAAAGGCCAAGGTGCCAAACTACATGTACACTTCAAAAGGTATCCCACGCCAAGGGGCCACTGCTCACATGGTCTCCTCAGACCCCGTGTCTCCAGCCAGGCCTCCCCTTGAAGCAGGCCGCCCCCCTGCAATCCACATAAGTGTGTCTCCATTCAGCAGTCTTCCTGTGACTTATCTGCACGCCCCAGGCCCATCCATCCCACGCCCTCTATCAAAGGCGGTTTGCGCCAGTGGATGCGCGCTGTCAGGGGCGCGAAAGGCCAAGGTGCCAAACTACATGTACACTTCAAAAGGTATCCCACGCCAAGGGGCCATCGGTCACATGGCCTCCTCAGACCACGTGTCTCCAGCCAGGCCTCCCCTTGAAGCAGGCCGCCCCCCTGCAATCCACATAAGTGTGTCTCCATTCAGCAGTCTTCCTGTGCCTTATCTGCACGCCCCAGGCCCATCCATCCCACCCCCTCTATCAAAGGTGGTTTGCGCCAGTGGATGCGCGCTGTTAGGGGCGCGAAAGGCCAAGGTGCCAAACTACATGTACACTTCAAAAGGTATCCCACGCCAAGGGGCCATCGGTCAGATGGCCTCCTCAGACCCTGTGTCTCCAGCCAGGCCTCCCCTTGAAGCAGGCTGCCCCCCTGCAATCCACATAAGTGTGTCTCCATTCAGCAGTCTTCCTGTGCCTTATCTGCATGCCCCAGGCCCATCCATCCCACCCCCTCTATCAAAGGCGGTTCACACCCGGGAATGCGCGCTGTCAGGGGCGCGAAAGGTCAAGGTGCCAAACTGCAGGTACACTTCAAAAGGTATCCCACGCCAAGGGGCCATCGGTCACATGGCCTCCTCAGACCCCGTATCTCCAGCCAGGCCTCCCCTTGAAGCAGGCCGCCCCCCTGCAATCCACATAAGTGTGTCTCCATTCAGCAGTCTTCTTGTGCCTTATCTGCAAGCCCCAGGCCCATCCATCCCACCCCCTCTATCAAAGGCGGTTCGCACAC